>NC_061121.1:57244077-57394894 GCF_002878395.1 Capsicum annuum | reverse complement strand
AATACATAGAAACTAATTAAATATCATGTAGCACACAAAAGGGACACATAAAATGCATATGCAAGGGATGATGAAATGAAAAGCTTGAGTATTGTGACACCCTAATACAACACCCTGGGCATCACACGGTGCCTATGACCCCAAAAGACCACAAGCTAACCCTTGACTTGTACCTTCTATGAGCATTGAGTAATAATGTAATACCCCGGAAAATTTTTCATCGAAATTTGTGCGTAAACGTATTGGATCCTATCTTCGAGAATGATTTATAATTTTTCTGTGTGTCATTTCTTTGATTTCAACCCACCATTTCTTAGAGCATCGAATAAGCTTTCCAATGATATGTGGACCACCCAAAATGGACATTCGAGCGATGAGTTACGACCAGTCCGATCAAACTACGACCATTCCAATCGAACTATGAACAGTAAATTGTGCAGGAAAAAAAAATACGGCAGCCAGGCTGATCAACTTCAAACGATCATAACTCATTGTACATAATAAACTGTGTGAGCTGCTATATATCAACGGAAATACCTGAGATTCTTCTTTCCAATAAAATTGGTTTCATCCAATTTGGACATCGGAGTAAAAAGTTATGGCCAATTTACTTCAGCCTATCGGATCAATCACTGAAGGACAGATTCGGGTTTTATTTGTTTCTTAGGGGCATTTTGGTCCTTCACCACTCTTTTAAACCTCTATAAATACCCCATTCAGCTGAGAACTTGTATTATTTTCCTCTCATTTCTCTTATATGTATATATATATACATATATATCAAGTTAGGGTTAGGGTTTTGAATTGGGGGAAATTAATTGGAGGCTTTGATTCAATAATTCCTTCCGTCAATCTCTTCCGGCCACGAAATCTAAGGTATGCAAATGTTTATCTATGGACTCCGTTCGTCCATAGAGTCCATGAATCCCTTTTTGAAAGTTCAAGTTATGTATATATATATATATATTTTCTAGACTTTGATGATGTATATATATATATGTTGATTGATATCTGATGGTTGAGATATATATGAGGATTATGTATGTTACTTGATATATATATATATATGATGATTATGTATGTTGGTTGATATATATATATGTGTGGTGATGGTGTATGTTGGTTGATACATGCATGTGATGATTATGTATGTTGGATGAGATATATGGGGTGATGGAAAACATGAGAATTTGATGAATTCACCATTGCCTAAAAGTACATGTAAGGTGTTTGTGGAATTGTCTAAGAGGCTATAAATTTACGTTCTTAGGATATAATAAATTTACTTTCTATGTATACTTCAACATGAACTTCATGTTGTTGTCTAAAATCGGGGATGTTGTGTGGAAGGCTTATGATATGGTTGTAAGGGCAGACGAGGATTTATTTGGTAGAATTAAGATGAATGATGGTGTTGTAGCATATGTAATTGTTCATATTGACCTATGCCTAAATGGTGCATGCAAGGTAATTGTAGAAATTCCTAGTTGAAGAAGAATAGATCGTATGACCCCTTGTGATCAAAGTGATGAGTTCATACCATACTTGCATGCTACGTGTTTACTATGATGCTTGAGGAAAATGGTAAGGCCATTAGGCCACGCTAAGTGTGAAATGTCTAATTATGGGTCGAATTGCATATATCAAGATCTTAAAGGAAAGAACCTTGAGAAGTGAACCATGATGTGTTGAATGTATGTTATTTGTGTGTATCCCAATTGGATGAACTATGTTATGTTGTATTCTTCCTTAACCATATGCATCCTTGTTGAATGATCTACGATGTAATGACATGAGATCCCAATACTTGTATATGAATATGATCTTCAAATGATTGGTGTGAGGTGTTAATAAATGCATGGTGCATGATGGCCTGTGGGCATGTGAATATGCTTTGTTGTATACTACTTATTACTTATGTTATTGATTGCTGGGGGTACGTATGCCCGAAATAGTCTGCTGGTCTAGAGCTGAGTCAGTTCTGTAATAATCTTAGTCGTGCTACGATCGATGAATTTCCGATGATTTGAGAACTTAACATGAATTCCTTGAGAACTTAGTATGTGGGGTTTGAACAAGAATATCTTTTCATTCTTGTGCCCAAAGAATTGATTTTATCATTGAAATTTTATGATTTTGTAAAGTGGGTAAATACCCAAGATGTTTTAATGACGAATTATGAGGTTATGAAAAATATAAATTGTTTAAGCTTTGATGTACATGATTACTTTATTATTCCCAAGTTATGCTATGATATGGTGAATTTCGTATTTCTACCATGAGTTGATATTTCAAGTGTTTTTAAGATATGATCTATGGAACTTTGAATTGTCCAATATTGGTATACATAATAACCTTATTATCTTATTTTCTTGAATTGAGATTTTATGCCATAAATTGCATACCACTACTATGAAATTATTTTTTTAAGGATTCTTGATATAAGAGCCATGATTTGAGTTACATTACGACATGCAAAATCTTACTATGATTTGAAGATCTTAAATACTTTTCAAAAGCTATTGTCATGATTTGATTGTTGGAATGAAAGAGTGATCATTTGAGAATATTGATTTGCATCCTCGCAGAGACGAAATGCTGTGTTATTGATATCATGTTGATGTTGAAGAAAATTAAAATGTTTTAAGCTAAAATGTGTTGAGTTAGGAATCCACAAATTGATATGATTTGATAAATGAGAAAGAGATTTGATTTGGTCTTTATGATAGACCCGCGATGTTGTGGTGGATTTCCAAAGAGATTTGATTTGGTCTTTATGATAGACCCTTGTGATATTGTGGTGGATTTCCTAAAGCGTTCTAAGCTAGTCGGGGAGTATTAATTAGCACCGAGAGGGAAATTTGGTATTTCCCCAAACCTATGTGCCACCGTAGGGTTGTTGATGATGATATTGTTGGCCAGAGAGCCGAATTGTTATTATAAAAGCTTTAAGGTTGTACTCCCTGGCAAGAGTACAACACTCCCGCCAATGGGAGTGCTCTCCCTAGGAGGGAAAACATTGGTATTCCACGCGGCTCACGTGTGGTTGTCGGTTATAGGAAACTCCCCTGTCCATAAGAGTATGTTTCTGGAACTATCGAGTCGCTCCGAGTCTTAAGTTGATAAGTTTGGTTGTCTATGACGAGTCATAAGAATTTATGATGAATATTGATGATTTTATGATGATTTATGGGATTTTACTTATGTTTTCCTCTCTATAATATTATGAGAAGTATGGATAATGAAATTCAAGCCATGTGAGTCTTCATTTTCCGTATGCATGTTTTATAAAATCAAATATATTATTCAAATTATTGCATGCACTTCCACATATTTAGTTGCTTATGAGGGGTCATGGTGATTTATGTAACTACTTCCCATGGTTTCTGTGTCAGTATAAATCTTCAGGAGTTAGGGGTGTGAGTGTATTCGATTGATCAGTGTTGGTATCCCGTGATTCAGTAATGCAGTACCCCAGTACAGTAGTAAGTTTCGAGGACAGTTAAGTGGTATCCGAACTGTGGTATCTGGAGTCGTTATAATTGTTATAGTAGTTGTGAACTGTGCATTCATATATGTGTATTCGTTCGTTATTCTCATGATTATTCTGTTGATTAAATGTTCATGCTTAAGCCCTTGTATTTAGCCTTCCCTGCTTGCATACTCAGTATATCTTAGTACTGACGCATTCGTTCTATGGTGTTCTTTTATTTTGGGGCACCATAGGTTCAGAGGAGTGAAACTTGGAGCATCTTAGAAGTCACTTGTATAGCAGCAGTGGGTGCAGCAGTGAGTCCTCATCATCTGAGGATGTTGTTATTACAGTATTTGATTTTAGTAGACGGAGTTGGTTGGGGGAATTGTCCCTTCAACTCTATAGTTCAGGCAGTGTAGAGGCTTTTCAGACAGATGTATTAGTGTGTGGTTTAAGGTATTGTATATTTCTAGATGTTTGAATCTTATGGCAAGTGTTAGCCAGTTTTCGCATGTATTTTATTATATTATGCAGTGAACAGGTACAGATATAAAAAAAAGGGTTAGCTTGTGGTCCTTCGTGATCATAAGCACCGTGTGGCATTCTGGTTCTTGGGAATTGGGGCGTTACAAACTTGGTATCAGAGCCTAAGCTTCAACAGTGTCCTAGGGAGTCTGGAAAGCCGCATCTAGTAGAGTCTTGTACAAGAGTGTGGTGCGCACCACATTCATGTATGGGAGGCTATGGGATGTTTAGAAGAGTTTCCGTTCGTTCATGATCTAGATCATGCTATAGGAAGATTTTCCAAGAGAGTTATGTAGACTCTTGTAATGATCTACTTATGTTAGATTTACCTTACTCTTAAGGTAACAGAAGTAGTGAAGCCAAAGTCTTTCAGATAGAACTTTCTCTGACAGTCCCCGCAGATAGTTTCGGGACAATGTTCTCTAAAGTGAGTAGAGTATGCCTTATGGGGTTAGCTGTTTATATGGTGAATGAATAGGCTTACAATTATATATATAAGAATCTAAGTGTGGAAGTTGGGAATTATATGTGTTGATTGATAGAGATATAGCTGCGATTCTCATGGTGTGGAGAAATATAAGTTTAAGAGATGTGATATTTGAAGGCTAGAATGAAAATAGTATGTTTATTAAAGATTTGTGGATATTCATGTTATGTTTTAGAAGCTAATCTTGAATCTTTAAAGAATGTAAGTTTGTGGACTCCAAACTAAGTATTAAGATGTGAGTGTGGTAGTAGTAGCCTATGAAGAAATCGAAGCAGATAATGTGTTTAGTGAGACAAGTAGGTGTTGAAAAGAGTGTATGTGTATGATGATGATAGTAGAGACTAAGGAAAGATAAGAGTTGTATTCCAAGAAGTAGCATTGGTATTGAATTTATGTTTTCAGGTGTAGTCTTTCTGGATAAATTAAGTTATCATTTTGTGCACCGTTGTACCTCAGACTCTAGAGTACATTGGTTGTAGTTCATTTTGGAGTTTAGTCAAGTGTTCAAAAGTGTCTGACGATGACTTAAAGCTGAGAGGAGGATGATAGAGAAGGTGACAACTCAGGCCCTCAGAATCTGGTAGTGGTGCCAGTAGGTATGGAAAAGCAGTAAAGGGAGATGGTTCTCGACCCATTCTTATTTCAGTGAAATATGTCTAGAGGGACCTTGGGTCCCAAGGGGGAGATACCCCATAATGTTATAATAATTACATGTCCATGCTCTTTCTATGATGTTAACCTCATCGTTCGTTGCATTTCTAGTTATGCTTTCGAGAATTTGGTATATTAGGTATATTCGTATTTAATATGCACGTTCAATAGAGAGGAACTCAAATTGGGGGCATGTTTGAACATGTATTGAAGAGATTGGTTGGGTTATGATTCTGTGCATTTGAGATGCATGTGTGTTGTGAAAATTTATCCATGAGTGGGTTGTTGAATGTTTTATGCGATAGATGTGCATGACTAGTGAACGTACGCAGAATATTGATTGCTTCAGTCGTGTGGTTATGTTTTGAGATGTGTTGCTTTCTTGAATAAACCCAATCGATTAGTATTCTTGATATGGCCTTCACATTCGAGGAAGAATGTTTCCAAGGGGGAGATGATGTAATACCCCAGAAAATTTTTCATCGAAATTTATGCGTAAATGTATTGGATCCTATCTTCGAGAATGATTTATAATTTTTCTGTGTGTCATTTCTTAGATTTCGACCTACCATTTTGTAGAGCATCGAATAATATTTCCAACCATATGTGGATCACCCAAAACGGACACTCGAGCGATGAGTTACGACCATTCCGTTCAAACTACGACCATTCCAATCGAACTGTGAACAGTAAATTGTGCAGGAAAACAAATATTGCAGCCAGGCAATTTTTTTGGTTAACTTCAAACGATCATAACTCCTTGTACATAATAAACTGTGTGAGCTGCTATATATCAATGGAAATCCCTGAAAGTCTTCTTTCCAATAAAATTGATTTCATCTAATTTGGACATCGGAGTAAGAAGTTATGGCCAATTTACTTCATCTTATCATATAGATCACTGAAGGACAGATTCGGGTTTTATTTGTTTCTTAGGGGCATTTTGGTCCTTCACCACTCTTTTAAACCTCTATAAATACCCCATCCAGCTGAGAACTTGTATTATTTTCCTCTCATTTCTCTTATATGTGTGTGTGTATATATATATATATATATATATATATATATATATATATATATATATCAAGTTAGGGTTAGGGTTTTGAATTGGGGGAAATTAATTGGAGGCTTTGATTCAAGAATTCCTTCCGTCAATCTTTTTCGGCCACGAAATCTATGGTATACAAGTGTTTATCTATGGACTCCTTTCATCCATAGAGTCCACGAATCCCTTTTTGAAAGTTCAAGTTATGTGTGTGTGTATATATATATATATATTTTTTTTTTCTAGACTTTGATGATGTATATATATGTATGTTGATTGATATTTGATGGTTGAGATATATATGAGGATTATGTATGTTACTTGATATATACATATATATGATGATTATGCATGTTGGTTGATATATATATGTGTGGTGATGGTGTATGTTGTTTGATACATGCATGTGATGATTATGTGTGTTGGATGAGATATATGGGGTGGCGGAAAATATGAGAATTTGACGAATTCACCAATACCTAAAAGTGCATGTAAGGTGTTTGTGGAATTGTCTAAGAGGCAATAAATTTACATTCTTAGGATATAATAAGTTCTAAATGACTAGACTACTTTCTATGTATACGTTCAACATGAACTCCATGTTATTGTCTAAAATTGGGGATGTTGTGTGAAAGACTTATGATATGGTTGTAAGTGCGGACGATGGATTTAGTTGGTGGAATTAAGATGAATGATGGTGTTGTAGCACATGTAATTTTTCATACTGACCTATGCCTAAATGGTGCATGCAAGGTAATTGTAGAAATGCCTAGTTGAAGAAGAATGGATCGTATGACCCCTTGTGATCGAAGTGATGAGTTCATACCATACTTGCATGCTACGTGTTTACTATGATGCTTGAGGAAAATGGTAAGGCCATTAGGCCACGCTAAGTGTGAAATGTCTAATTATGGGTCGAATTGCATATATCAAGATCTTAAAGGAAAGAACCTTGAGAAGTGAACCATGATGTGTTGAATGTATGTTATTTGTGTGTATCCCGATTGATGAACTATGTTATGTTGTATTCTTCCTTAACCATATGCATCCTTGTTGAATGATCTACGATGTAATGGCATGAGATCCCAATATTTGTATATGAATATGATCTTCAAATGATTAATGTGAGGTGTTAATGAATGCATGGTGCATGATGGCCTGTGGGCATGTGAGTATGTGTTGTTGTATACTACATATTACTTATGTTATTGATTGCTGGGGGTACGTATGCCCGAAATAGTTTGCTGGTCTAGAGCTGAATCAGTTCCACGATAATCTTAGTCGTGCTATGATCGATGAATTTCCAATGATTTGAGAACTTAACATGAATTCCATGAGAACTTAGTATTTGGGATTTTGAACAAGAATATCTTTTCATTCTTGTGCCCAAAGAATTGATTTTATCATTGAAATTTCATGATTTTGTAAAGTGGGTAAATACCTAAGATGTTTTAATGTCGAATTATGAGGTTATGAAAAATATAAATTGTTTAAGCTTTGATGTACATGATTACTTTATTATTCCCAAGTTATGATTTGATATGGTGAATTTCATATTTCTACCATGAGTTGATATTTCATGTATTTTTAAGAGATGATTTATGGAACTTTGAATCGTCCAATATTGGTATACATAATAACCTTATTATCTTATTTTCTTGAATTGAGATTTTATGCCATAAATTGCATACCACTACTATGAAATTATTTTTTTGAGGATTCTTGATATAAGAGCCATGATTTGAGTTACATTACGACATGCAAAATCTTACTATGATTTGAAGATCTGAAATGCTTTCCAAAAGCTATTGTCATGATTTGAATATTGAAATGAAAGAATGATCATTTGAGAATATTGATTTGCATCCACAGAGTCGGGATGATTTATATTGATTTTAAGCTCGTAGAGACGAAATTCTGTGTTATTGATACCATGTTGATGTTGAGGAAAATTAAAATGTTTTGAGCTAAAATTTGTTGAGTTAGGAATCCACAAATTGATATGATTTGATAAATGAGAAAGCGATTTGATTTGGTCTTTATGATAGACCCTTGCGATGTTGTGGTGGATTTCCAAAGAGATTTGATTTGGTCTTTCTGATAGACCCTTGTGATGTCGTGATGGATTTCCTAACGCGTTCTGAGCTAGTCGGGGAGTATTACTTAGCATCGAGAGGGAAATTTGGTATTTTCCCAAACCTATGTGCCACCGTAGGGTTATTGATGATGATATTGTTGGCCTGAGAGCCGAATTGTGATTATGAAAGCTTTAAGGTTATACTCCCTGGCAAGAGTACAACACTCCCGCCAATGAGAGTGGTCTCCCTAGGAGGGTAAACGTTGGTATTCCACGTGGCTCACATGGGGTTGTCGGTTATAGGAAAATCCTCTGTCCATAAGAGTATGTTTCTTGAAGTATCGAGTTGCTCCGAGTCTTGAGTTAATGAGTTTGGTTGTCTATGATGAGTCATGAGAATTTATGATGAATATTGATGATTTTATGATGATTTATGGGATTTTACTTATGTTTTCCTCTCTATAATATTATGAGAAGTATGGATAATGAAATTCAAGCAATGTGAGTCTTCATTTTCCGTACGCATGTTTTACAAAATCAAAGATATTATTCTAATTATTGCGTGCACCCCCACATATTCAGTTGCTTATGAGGAGTCATGGTGAGTTATGTAACTACTTCCCACAGTTTCTGTGTCAGTATAAATCTTCAGGAGTTAGGGGTGTGAGTGTATTCGATTGATCAGCATTGGTATCCTATGATTCAGTAATGCAGTACCCCAGTACAGTAGTAAGTTCCGAGGACAGTAAAGTGGTATCCGAACTGTGGTATCTGTAGTCGTTATAATTGTTATAGTGGTTGTGAACTGTGTATTCATATATGTGTACTCATTCATTATTCTCATGATTATCTGTTGATTAAATGTTCATGCATAAGCCCTTACATTTAGCCTTCCCTGCTTGCATACTCAGTACATCTTAGTACTGACGCATTCGCGCTATGGTGTTCTTTTATTTTGGGGCACCATAGGTTCAGAGGAGTGAAACTTGGAGCATCTTAGAAGTCACTTGTATAGCAGCAGTGGGTGCAGCAGTGAATCCTCATCATCCGAGGATGTTGTTATTATAGTATTTGATTTTAGTAGACGGAGTTGGTTGGGGAAATTGTCCCTTCAACTCCATAGTTCAGGCAGTGTAGAGGCTTTTCAGACAGATGTATTAGTGTGTGTTTTAAGGTATTGTATATTTCTAGATGTTTGAACCTTATGGCTAGTGTAGCCAGTTTTCGGATGTATTTTATTATATTATGCAGTGAACAGGTACAGATATCAGAAAAAGGGTTAGCTTGTGGTCCTTCGGGATCATAAGCACCATGTGGCATTCTGGTTCTCGGGAATCGGGGCATTACAAATAATAATGAAAACATATGAGGAAGTAAAACTGAAAATGCCATAAGGTTCATAAAACTAAATCAATACTGAGTATATCTGTAGAATAATTGCTAGCTGATAATGTCTAAATGCCTATAATATATCTGAAATGAAAGAGTTGATGGGATAGGCCCCAACTAACTCATAATTGCTGTCTGAAATAACTGAAATATTGAAATAATGCAATCAATAAATAAGTATTGCATTCTCAAGGGATGAGGACTCACTACTGTGACTGCGGTTGATCGACTGATCTGGCTAAGTATGGTTAGGAACTCGAGCGTCTGAACCTAAGAGAGAGTATGCATTAGTACTTTAAATATACTGGTATGCTAGGTAAGGTTAGGATAATATGCATGGGTTCATGTGCATAAGTAATAATAACAACTATATATCGTGAAGTGACTGGATAAGAGTATATGCAAGACTGGGGCTACTAAAGATAATGAACATGTAATATCAAACATATATCGTCTGTCTGAATTAGACTGAAATTAAAGTACTGAGTTTCTGATAACTGATTACTGATAACTGAAAGTTATGATCATGTAGAACTAAACTGAGTTCTGTACTAAACTCTGAATACTAAATACTAAATACTGAATACTAAGTACTGGAACTGAGACTATGGGAGTTATTATCTAATCGACATATCTCATTTATAGGTTGATTTGGGGTCCAACCTGTAACGTCAGTTGGAAGGGTGTTAGCACCGTGCTACGGGTTACTAACACTGTCTAGGTCAACCCTAATCTGGCAAAAAAACTCATGAGATGTATATGGTTACATCAACCCTGGTCTGGCCGGAAGATGATTTACCCTATGCTGGCTACATAGTTTTGTAACTCAGGGACTGCTACTAAGGGTCAAACCCTATACTAATAGGAATTCCCCCATCCCTGAGTTATCTCGATGCTTAATCCTACTCTCAACTGAACTGACACTGATCACTAGATTGTACTAAGCTTGATTCTATTAACTGACCGACTGCTACTATTTGGGATACTACATAATCATTTTATTACGAATGGAAACTAAGTAAGCAGCTAATTTCGGTTATATAATACCCCCAGGACTCGATACCATAAATAATGGAACCATATCATAAGTTTTAAAGCATTACAATTAGGATATCATACACAAATTGTTCACATAGACATTTTGCATAACACTTGGGGAACATGGTTCGTGTACATAAGAAAGAATAACATGGGATATCACGACTACAATGGTTATGACATGAGGAGTACATAAGTCAACACACATGCTAGTTTATTTACTTGAAATTCATAATCTACTTAGTTTAAAACCCATAAAATCAACACATACATAAACACAATTCAATTCAAGAATATAATTCATAATTTAAATTCTCAATAAGGATTCTTGAACTCCAAGGGTGGAAGGAACCCAAGGATGAACACCAAACATACCTTGATTGATGAATTTGTGAGAATTGATGGTGAATTCTTGAGATTTGATTTTGAATCTTGAAGGATATGGGTTTGAAGTTGAAAGAAGGCTACTTTATTTTGAGAGGAGTGTGAAAAATTGAGCAAATAATGCTCTCTTGGGAGTTAAATCCTGTGTTTTGACTGAATCAGGTGAAGGAAAAAGACTTAAATATCCTTGGCAAATTAAAACTCAGAACTAGACTGGAAATCCTGATTTTGGCTTTCGGCGCGATGCGGTGTAATCGCATCAGGCCACTGGAAAAGGGACAATCCCAAATTTACCCAGAGGCGCGACGCGGTGAAATTACGTTCAGCCACTAGAAATGAATAATTCTTAAATGGCACCTTGACGCAACGCAGTGCTAATTACGGTGCCTCACTAGAAAGTGACAAGCGCAAAAATGTCCCTTGGTGTGATACGGTGCTTATCGCAGTGACATACTGGAAAAAGACGAACGTGATTTTGGGCATCACCGCAACTCGGCCTTATCGCATTGGGCTACTATTTTACACTAAAAGTGCCATAAATTCTCACCCGAGTATCAGATTTAGGCAAAATTAGTATCGTTGGAAAGCTAACTCAATTTTCTAAAATTTTATGGGTATTAAGCTGGAAAATTCTGAGTAGAATAAAAGATATGCTCATTTGAAGTTGACTAAAGCAACATTCTTATAAAAAATTCAAGCGGTAAGGATTATTTTGATTCGTCTAATAGATGGGAGTTATTTGAGGCCTTAATATACATCACTTGTAAAATAACCACAGAACTATAAGGTATTATGCATGAGCTTGGAACATTGTGCTAACATTGGTTTGGATTTTTGGCGTATTATAATACCTCCCCCTTGGGAACATTCGTCCTTGAATAAGATTGGTTAGACTGAAAGCACTGAGGAACTTTGGTTACATGATGCATATACACGCTAAAAATGTGATTACATGACTGATTTTGAAACATGACACATGACTTAACTAGTTCTGTGAATGCATGACTGACATGAGAATGATATGCAGCTGAAACTGAGCACAGGAAAAGAGAAATTCTAAGAAGATTGTTGCCTTAAGCTGAGTCTGAGTTTGTGGAGAAAAGATGAGGGTACTTGGTCCACATATCTGCTTCTTCTTCCTAAGTGACTCCCTCTATGGACTGATTCCACCAAAACACTTTAACTAGAGGAACTTCTTTTTTCCTTAGTCTATGAATTTGTCAATCAAGAATCCTGACTGGAATTTCTTCATAAGAAAGGTTGTTCTAAACATCTACGCTTTATAAAGGGACAACTATAGCTGGGTTACCAATACACTTCTTCAACAAAGAGATATGGAATACCGGGTGCACTGATACTAAGTCTGCAGGAAACTCAAGCTCATAAGCCACCTTACCAAAATGGCTCAAAATTCTGTAAGGGCCCATATATTAGGGACTGAGCTTCCCCTTTTTTCCAAACCTCTTCACTCTCTTCATGGGAGAGATCTTTATATATATAAAATTGCTAACCTCAAATTTAAGGTCTTTTCTTCTCATATCTGCATATGATTTCTATCAGCTCTGGCTGCCTTAAGCCTCTCCCTGATCAACTATACTTTCTCTAAGGCATTAAACACCAAGCCAGGCCCCACTACTGCAACCTCACCTACTTCAAACAAACCAATAAGAGATCTACATATCTTTCCATACAGGGCCTCAAACGGAGCCATCTGAATACTGGAATGATAACTCTTGTTATACGTGAATTCAATCAAAGGCAAGTGGTTATCCCAACTACCCTTAAAGTCAACTAACATGCTCTCAACATATCCTCAAGGGCCTGAATGGTCCTTTATGCCAACCATCTATTTGAGGGTAGAAGGCTGTACTAAGGTGAACTTGGATACAAAGGGCCTTCTGAAAAGCTTTCCAAAAGTGAGAGGTGAACTGTGTACCTCCATCTGAAATAATGAACAAAATTTGGCATAGTCCTCAATTGAAAAAAATGTATGGATGGGTAAGCAATGGGATGATTTGGTCATCCTTTCTATAATGACCCAAATCAAATCATACTGATGATGAGTATGAGGCAAACCTGTCACAAAATTTATTTTCATTTTCTCCCACTTCCAAGTGGGAATACTGAACTCCTACATAGACCCACTAGGCTTTTTGTGCTCAATCTTCACCTGCTGATAAGTAGATCACTTAGCCCCAAACTCTTCAATGTCCCTCTTCATCCCACTCTACCAATAGACTTCCCATAAGTCGCGATATATCTTAGTACCCTAAGATGAATAGAGTAATGCACACTATGTACTTCTAAAAGAATTTGCTTTCTCAACTCATCAACACACTGCACACACAGTCTACCCTGGTAACACAAAGCACCATCTCCCTATAATACCCCATACTTTTCTTAGTCCCGTTTAGCTCCTAGTGTGTCAAGGGTTAACTTTAAAAATGTACAACTCTTGATACATGTAGAATTTTCCAGATCTATACCCACCATATGGTAGATAATTGAATCATCTTTCCAACGATACTAATCTTGCCTAAATCCAATACTCGGTTGAGAAGTTATGGTATTTTTAGTGTAAAGCAGTAGAGCACCACGATAGCACCGCGTCGCGCTGTGGTGCAAAATCGGGACTTCCAGTTTCAAACTTATTTTTCTAAAGGGTTATTTAGTCTTTTTCCAAGCCTCCAAATTGTGTAAAACAAGATATTAAACCTATTCTAACCCTAATACGCTCATTATTCATAAAATTTCTCTCTAAGAAAACCCTAGAACTTCCAATCTTAATCCTCAAGAAATCCAAATTCCACCATTCTTTTTCCAAGATAACCCAAGAGTCAAGATTCCCAATTCAAGATCTTCAAGAAATAATCTCCAAGAGCATAAATAGGAACTCAAAGTTCAAGCTTCTTCATTTATTCATCAATTAAGGTATGTGGGATTTTTTAACAAGGGTAATCCTTTCATCCTTGTGCCCAAAATTAGTTTTAAAGTTAAATTTTATATGAAATTATATGAATTTCAGTGTAGGGTTTATATCTATTTATTTCTAATTGAATATTATGATATTTTGAGAGATTTAGATGTTGAATTGCGTGTCTACTTTCATATTTTCATGCGTATTACAGTAATTTCCAGATTTAGAATTGAATTATCAATATTTTCATTATCAATCATGAACTTTATGATGATTTGACATAAATTTGATGCATGGGTTATTAGCCCTAGTTTAAATGTTGATATTTCAAGAATGACTATACTTTAAGTATCCCATGATTAGTTATTTTTTAGATTTTGATAAATATTTGATCTTTTGATCTTTGTTCAGACATGGAATCCACTTTACTGTTTTAGTTACAATTTAAATTAATAGATATATAGTTGGTTTTCATTATAAACTAATATACTAGTTTTTAAAGTGGATTTCCAACAGAATGAGCATACAAATTAAAGGGAGTAGTATTTAGCACCGAGATGGGTATATTTACATGCCTCAAAACTACAACCCAATGTAGGTTTAGATTATCAGATTATTCTTATTTTTATATGGATGACAGATACAAACGTGATTACTTAGATTAGGTTATACTCCTTGGCAAGAGTATAACACCTCTCCCCAATGTGAGGTTTTCCCATAAAGGAACTAGATGTTGGACACTATGATAGCTCATATAGTGTATGTCGGTTAGAAGAACCTCCCTTACAGAAAGCTTTTAAAAGAATTTCCTACAACCTACAGAAAGAGTAATCCTAATAGAAAATAATAACAGAACAAATTTTATAAACCAAGTGTAAAGGCTCACAATTTTATTTAGATATTATAGTACATAAGTCATTAGCCATGAGATTTCATCTTTTACTTTATAGATACAAAGGTGAGTCCTTTTACACTTAGCCTATATGATTTGAAAACAAACTTAACTTCAGTTCTACTTAGTCCACTAGCAGATAGAGTAGAAGTATAGCTTTTAGAACTAAGTGTTATGGCTATCAAATTTATACAGTATGCTTTATTATTCATGATTCATGATTTTCAGCTTTCAGTTACTCTAGCTAATGTGAGTCATTTATACATAGCATGCTTTATTTTTTCAAGTTTGTGTGAGCATAGAGATATTGTTTTTACTCATGCATTCACCCCCACATTCTCAATACATTCCAAAAGTACTGATCCACATATACGTTTATGTGTTACGTTGTTTAATAATGTAGGTACCAGTTTAGTTGTAGTCCATCTATCACGATTCGTCAGATGCAGATTCCAGCCGGTAGATGATGAGTCCTCCTAGTTCAAGGATTTTCAGTTAGATGTTATTTATGTACTTTACTTTCTTACTTATATGTATTGATTATTAGTAGTTAGGGTCGGATCCCAACTATCTATGGTCAGTATAGTAGAGGCTTCACAAATATCAGTAGAGTCAGTTCTGTAATTTCAGTACTACTCTTTAGTGTTATCAAAATGTAAAATTGTATTAGTATTGTATTATATTTTTTTCCAGATTTCATCATGATTATATTTTCTCACAGTAAACTTAGTCATTTTATACATATTTAGATCAGTTGCTTAACAGTATACCAATACAAGGGTTAGCTTGGGATGACTTATGGTCCTAAGCACTGTGTGCTGAGTATAGGGTAGTCTCGGGTCATTACAAACATGGTATCAGGTCATAGAGTTCAAGTGTCCTAGAGTGTCTGTGAAGCCGTGTCTAGTAGAGTCTTGTGGAATGGTACAGAGGCATCCGTACTTTTCTTCTAGAGGCTATAGGGCATTTAAAAATGTCTCTTTTCTTTCATACTCTAGATCGTGCAGTAAATTTGTTCTCTCAAAAAATCCTGTCTATTCATGTATTACCCCAAAATTCTCTATCGATGACTTTCGAAGAAAACATGAGTACTAGATTCTAATTTCTCCCAAGATGATGCTCTCAAATTTATTACTAGTAACTTTAGAAGTCACACAAAGGGGCTTGAGAGGAGCTCTCTATTCTGTTACAATTTCCTTAAGTTGAAAGCTTATGTTCTCATCCTTATGAGTTGTTCAGTTAAGACAAAGTGATATATGTATTCAGATTTCTCATTAACCCTTTAATTTAGATAATGCTTGTGGGAGGAGATAGTGTAAAACTAGATTGTTAAATAGAATTTGCATTCGAGGGATATTGTAACCTAGAGTTTTATGATTTATAAGTAGTAGAAACTTCTTATAGTTGGATGTGTAGTATCGAGAAATATGGGAATGGAGATTGATCAAAAGTATATAGATAAATATGTGCATTTTATCGAGTTTGTGTTAAGGTGATATATCCTTGTGTGATAGTTTAGTGAAAGGTAGGGAAAGAGTTATTAGTTAAGGTGAATTATTGTTTGTTCATATTAGAAAAAGAGTATTGATGGTATTTATTTTATTAGAAATATATTAGTTATTAATGAAAGTATTTGTTGGTTTAGTATTGTTAATTTAGGATTCCCTTGAGGTTGGAAAAAGGAGTTTAGTTGAAACTTATAGAGCTATGAAAGAACTTAGGTGTATAGATGGGTAAATAGTCATAATGTGTAGAAGGAGGAGGTGCTAATTTATTGTAATAAGATAGACCATGCGATCATATGACCGATTATTATTTTTATAAAGTTTTAGTGGACTAGTGTTTCTTGATATTTTATTTTACAGCTTCCAAGTGAGAATAATATGTGAGGTTTGGTTGTTAATTATGCCTAAAACTAGACATTAAGTTGGAATAGTGGATGATCATCAAGGTGGAAGTAATGATTGCTTGGTTAGTGATGCTAGTTAAATGGAAGTGATCTAGTAGGCTTGAATAGTATATGCATAATTTTAAGTCCATTTATTCATAATTAAGTATGATATTGTGCATATGATGTAGAGGTGTGCCTAAGGTGATATGGGGTTGCTTTATTTTCTAAGGTTATTACGTGTTGTGTGTGGTTAGTAGTACCGTTGAGTTGCTAAGTGGAAGGAGGATAGCTATATAGTATATGATGTTCTTAATAGCTAAGTTAAGAAGTTACAGATAGATGATGTTGAGCCTTTTTATATGATTTTGATTCTCATGGATCAGGAAAAATATGAGTTTAGAGATGTGATATTAGTAGGCTATGGTGGAAGCAGTATGGTTCATTAAAGTTTTGGGGATATCCATTTTAAGTGTTAGAATCTAAGTTTGAATCATTGAAGATTGAGCTAATAGAAATAAGAGTTAAAGCTCTAGATGGTGTAAACTCAGGATATGGTGATACTTATGAAAATTCTAAGATTGTAAATGTTCAAGAAATTATATGATGACTTTTGGGGCTATAGAAAGATAGAGTTGTATCTTAGAAGGAAGTATTAGAAGTGGGTTTTACACTTACAGGTGTAGTCTTTTAGAGTAAGTTTATTATTTGCGTTTATTGATGTATTCCAGACTCTAGAGAGCAGTGAGTGTAGTTCAGTTTAAAGTTCAGTAAAGGGTTCCACAAACTTAGAATGATGGTTTAAAGATAAGGGGGAGATGATAGAACAAGTAACCAAGTCAAGCTCTTAGGTTCTAGTAGGGATGTCAGTATGTTGTAGAACATCAGTAGGGGAAGAAGATGTCCAACCCATTCTTATCCCGGTGCAAAGTTTTCAGTTATCACAGTATCTACTCATGCCTTACACGTTATCTTCATGACCATAGTTCATATTTATGCACCTTATAGAAAAATCATGTACGCTTCCAATTCCCAATATAAAGAATTCCAGTTCATTCAACAGTCAGAATCACATTCCATAAGTTATGAACTCCAAATTCGGGTCATGCAGCTCATGACTCATGTACTCATGCTTTACAGTATGTTCAGTTCTAGTACTCATGCAACAATCTTAACGATTAGTGAAATTCAGATTTATATCATGTATGTCCTCAGATTTGACCTCTGTAAGGAGTTCATGTTGTTAATACTCTAGTCCTCGGGCCTCAGTAAAGTGTCAAGTTATGCTTAGTATCCTTTCATGTTTTGGATCCTGATATTCCAACCTTTTAGTAACCTCCCCTTAGGTTAAGATAATAATGATGAACAATTATGTAGATGGGAGAGAGTAAATATGCTATGTTGGGAAAGATGATTGTATGCTTGTTTTTTGTAAGTCTATAAGTTTGAAGGAGTATGTATGACTTGGTTAGTTGAGAATATATTTTATACGTGTCTTCTTAAGAATAGTGCATGGAAGTTGTTATTGATATAGGTATTAGAGAATATGAGAAAGATGATTTTATGGGTGTTTGTTTGGAAGTGCTTATATGGTTATGAATATATGTTTGAATTTCATGTTGGTGTATAAGTGGATAAATGCATTGTGCGTTAGTAAATTCCTAGTAAGCGGTTGAATTTATTTGTTAAAGTGTAAGAAGAATTATCCTAGAGGTAAGAAGTTATGACAACGCTTGGGGTACTGAATTCATGGTTTAGACTAATATTATGGTGTTATGTGCAGTACCTTGTGATTTTGAGTTAAGCTTGACCATGATGAGAGAATTTAGTTCAGTTTAGACTTTAGTAGACGGATTTATCAATGCCCATGTAAGAATTATAAATTGAATCAAGTGAATATGGTATTTAAGGGAAATAGTTAAGGGAGTATTTGAGAAGTGTTGCTAAACTTGAAAGTAAGAAGTTGCATTGCTTAAGGCCTAGTAATTCTATCCTAGCTTTTGATTTATAGTCTATGTTCCATGCTATAGAGTTGTAGCAATGTTATAATTTCTTATTTTGATGTCTTGTTCAGATCATGCCAGAGTTCTTTGCCCCCGAATATCATTAGAACTTCCTAGAAGAGTGTTGAAGAAATACCCCATTTGGGTGTGAGTATTCAGTATGATCCAATCAAAATAGCCTGCAATCCAGTTTAGAAATCAAACAAATAAGCTCTTATAGATTTCCAACTTTCCATCTAGTCGTACTACCCAAAGTTTCCCGAGTAAGGCCATTCCATAAGGTAAAATGTTTGCATATGTTCAAATTATGAATTTGGATCAATCCAGGCATCATGCATCAGTTTCAGATTCACATATTTAGTCATGATTCAGTTCATAAGTATTCAGTGAATGATCTTAGTTTTCCAAGTATTCCAGCTCAGACAGTGTAATACCTATTATATGATCTTAGCCTTGCTGTCTTATGATTCGTGCCTGCATAAGTTATCACTTCACAGTTCTATATGTATGTTGCATCATGAACACTTCAAGCGAATTCTAAACTCTCAGCATGAATCAACTCCTTATAGTAAGTAAAGGCAAGTCAGCTTAGAAATCAGTTTCATGATAGAGGTTTCTAATGTTTCAGACTTAGTCATGTAAGTATATTTTCGGATGTGCATGTTCAGTATATGATCTCAGTTACCTTAGTTCAGAACTCTCAGTCTAATCAGTCACTCCATATGATTTAGATTCAGACACATTTTGTTTCAGTTGTGCATACCAACATATAGTCTCAGTTCCTCAGTATCCTCAGTTGAACTAGTCTCATTTGAGGACAAATGTTCCCAAAGGGGAGATATTGTAATACCCCGTAATTTTTTTTAGTCTTGTTTAGATCCTAGTGTGTCACGGGTAAACTTTAAAAATGTATAACTCTTGATACGTGTAGAATTTTCCAGATCTAGACCCACCAAATAGTAGGTAATTGAATTATCTTTCCAACAATACCAATTTTGCCTAAATCCCATACTTGGTTGAGAAGTTATGGCATTTTTAGTGAAAAGCAGTAGGTAATGCAATAGCACCGCATCATGCTGTGGTGCAAAATCAGGATTTCCAGTTCCGAACTTATTTTTCCAAAGGTCAATTTAGTCTTTTTCAAAGCCCCCAAATCATGTAAAATAAGAGATTAAACCTATTCTAAGCCTAATACGCTCATTATTCACAAGATTTCTCTCCAAGAAAAGCCTACAACTTCAAATCTTAATCCTCAAGAAATCCATATTCCACCATTCTTTTTTCAAGATAACCCAAGATTAAAGATTCCAATTCAAGATCTTCAAGAAACAATCTTCAAGAGCAAAAATAGGAACTCAAAGTTCAAGCTTCTTCATTTATTCATCAATTAAGGCATGTGGGGTTTTTCAACAAGGGTAATCCTTTCATCCTTGTGCCCAAAATTAGTTTTAAAGTTAAATTTTATTTAAAATTATATTTTTTTCAGTCTTGGGCTTATACCCACTTATTTCTAATTGAAGATTATGAGATTTTGAGAGATTTAGATGTTGAATTGCGTGTCTACTTTCATATTTTCATGTGTATTGTAGTAATTTCCAGATTTAGAATTGAATTATCAATATTTTCATTATCAAGCATGAAATTTATGATGATTTGACATGAATTTGATGCATGAGTTATTAGCCCTAATTTAAATGTTGATATTTCAAGAATGACTATGCTTTAAGCATCTCATGATTAATTATTTTTTCAGATTTTGATAAAGATTTAATCTTTTGATCTTAGTTCAAACATGGAATCCACTTTACAATTTCAGTTACAGTTTAAATTAATAGATATATAGTTGGTTTTCATTATAAACCAATATACTAGTTTTTAAAGTGGATTTCCAACAGAATGAGCATACAGCTTAAAGGGAGTAGTATTTAGCACCAAGTTGGGTGTATTCACATGTCCCAGAATTACTAGCCAACGTAGGTTTAGATTATCAGATTATTCCCATTTCTATATGGATGACAGATACAGACATGATCACTTAGATTAGGTTATACTCCTTGGCAAGACTATGACACCTCTACGCAACGTGAGTTTTTTCTATAAGGGAATTAGATGTTGGACACTATGATATCTCACATAGTGTATGTCAGTTAGAAGAACCTCCCTTACAAAAAGGTTTTAAAAAAATTCCCTACAGCCTACAGAAAAGAGTAATCCTAACAGAAAAGAATAACATAACAACTTTTAGAAACTAAGCGTAAAGGCTCACGATTTTATTCATATACTGTCGTACATAAGTCATTATCCATGAGATTTCAGCTTTTAGTTTACAGATACAAAGGTGAATCCTTTTACACTTTGCCTACATGATTTGAAAATAGACTTAACTTTAGTTCTAATTAGTCCACTAGCAGAAAGAGTAAAAGTACAACTTTTAGAACTAAGTGTTATGGCGAACAAGATTTACACAATATACTTTATTATTCATGATTCATGATTTTCAGCTTTCATTTACTCCAGCCAATGTGAGTCATTTATACTTAGCATGCTTTATTTTTACAAGTTTATGTGAACATAGAGATATTATTTTTACTTATGCATTCATCCCCACATACTCAGTACATTCCAAAAGTACTGATCCACATGTACGTCTATATGCTAAATTGTTTAATAATGTAGGTACCAGTTCTATTGTAGTATATCTATCACGATTAGTCAGTTGTAGATTCCAGCCAACAAATGATGAGTCCTCCTACTTTGGGGATTTCAATTAGATGTTATTTATGTACTTTGCTTTCTTACTCATATATATTGATTAGTAGTAGTTGGGGTCGTGTCCCAGCTATCTATAGTCAGTATAGTAGAGGCTTCACAGATGTCAGTCAGAGTTAGTTATGTAATTTTAGTTCCATTCTTCAGTTTTATCAGAATGTAAAATTGTATCAGTATTGGTTTTTTCCAGGTTTCATCATGATTATATTTCCGCACTGTAAACTCAGTCATTTTATACATATTTAGATTAGTTTCTTAACAGTATACTAGTACAAGGGTTAGCTTGGGATCACTTGTGGTCCTAAGCACCGTGTGATGACTAGGGGTAGTCTCGGGTCGTTACACTCCCCCCTGGGATCCCTGTTCTGCTTTTCTTTTACCTCAGAAACTAAAGAAGACTCTGAACTATTCTACACCTAAACGCTTCCCTCAGCTAAATCAACCAAACGAACACCTAATCTGTAAAGCTGGTGAACTTCCTCAACTAACTTCTTTTTACCTATCCTCAACATGAGCAACACTACCCATAGACTACCTACAGAGGGCGTCTGCCACTACATTGGTCTTGCCCGGGTGATATTGAACACTCATGTCATAGTCTTTCTATAATTCTAACCATATCCTCTGACGCAGATTTAAATCCTTCTATGAGAACACATACTACATGCTTTTGTGATCTGTGAACATGTCAACATGCACCCCATACAAATAATGTCTCCAAATCTTTATGGCAAACACAACAGCTGCTGCTAACTCAAGATAATGGGTAGGGTAATTCTTTTCATGGGGTTTAAGTTTTCTATAGGAATAGGCCACAAACTTACCCTTCTTCATCAAAACACATCCCAAACCAACTCTGGAAGCATTACAGTACACAACAAACCCATTTGAATAATCTAGTTACATCAAAACTGGGGCTGTGGTGAGTTGAGTCTTCAACTCCTGAAAACTCTTCTCACAAGAATCTGACCACTGAAACTTAACTTTTTTCTAAGTTAATCTTGACATGGGGGATGCAATAGATGAAAACCCTTCAACAAACCGTTGGTAATAGCCAGGCAAACCCAAGAAACTCCTGATATCTGATAGAGAGATGGGTCTAGGCCAGTTTTTTACTGCTTTGGTCTTTTTAGGATTAACTCTAATGCCATCACCGGAGACTATGTGACCACAGAAAGCTACTGACCTTAGCCAAAATTCACACTTACTAAATTTAGCGAACAACTGATGGGCTCTGAGAGTCTACAATACTATTCTGAGGTGGTTTGGATGATTATATTCATTACGAAAGTAGACAAGGATGTCATCTATGAATACTATAAAGAACATGTCCAAGTACTGCTTGAACACCCAGTTCATAAAGTCCATAAAGGCTGATAGGCAATTTGTGAGACCAAAGAACATGACTTGAAACTCGAAGTGACCATTCAAGTTCTGAAAGCTGTTTTCAGAATGTCACATTCTCGACTCTGAGCTGATAATAGCCGGATTTGAGCTCTATCTTAGAAAAATAACTGGCACCCTGAAGTTGGTCAAATAAGTCATCAATTCTGGGAAGTGGGTATTTGTTTTTCATTGTGACTTTGTTCAACTGACACTAATTAATACACATTCTAAGCAAACCATCTTTCTTAGGAACAAATAGGACTGGTGCGCCCCACGGGGAGATGCTAGACCTAATGAATCCCTTATCTAGGAGATCTTTCAACTATTCTCTTAACTCTTTCAGTTCGGCTGGAGCCATTTTGTAAGGCAGAATAGAGATAGGTTGTGTATTTGGAAGAAGGTCTATTCCGAAGTCAATTTCCCTTTCGAGAGGAACTCCGGGAAGATCTTTAGGGAACACATCTGGACATTCCCTCCCTAATGAAATTGACTCAAGATTTGTGGTCTCAAATTTTATCTTTCGGTGCGATGCGGTGTAATTCCGTCGGGCTATTGGAAAAGGGACAATCCCGAATTTATCCAGTGGTGCGACACGGTGAAATCATATTGAGCCACTGGAGACAAACAATTCCGAAATGACGCCTTGGCGCGATGCGGTGCCAATCACGGTGCCTCACTGGAAAGTGACGAGCGCATAAATGCCCCTTGGTGAGACGTGGTGCTTATTGCAGTGACACACTAGAAAAGGACGAACGTGATTTTGACCATCACTGCAACGCTTCCTTATCGTGTTGGCCTACTGTTTTTCACTAAAAGTGCCATAACTTCTCACCAGAGTATCAGATTTAGGTAAAACTGATATTGTTGGAAAGTTAACTTAGTTTCCTATAATTTGGTGGGTTTGGAGCTGGAAAATTCCGAGTAGAAAAGACATGCTTGTTTAAAGTTGACCAAAGCAATATTCTTATCAAAAATTAAATCGGTAAGGATCATTTTGATTCGTCTAATAGCTGGAGTTATTTGAGGCCTTAATATACATCAAACTCACTGGTAAAATTATCAGAGAACTATAAGGTATTATGCATGATCTTGGAACATGGCACTAACATTGGTTTAGATTTTTGGGTTATTACAATTGTCATCGCATGACTTTCCGTATAGACCTATCAAGCTTCAATGCTCCTAAAATAGGATCCATGGGGTTTCGCAATTCGTATACAATCTCAAAATTTACATCAATCTCAATATCATGTCTCAATCTACCAGACCAATATATCCCTCAGTCAAGGGAGTTTTTATTTTCTTTCAAATAGTGTGTGTCAATGATATCGATATCTCATGAATATGTATATATGAAATAAGAGTAATATTCTCACAATCAAATTAGTAAAAATCACCAATCCATCTAATATATAAATAAGTATGCTCAGAAATCAACTCAATATGTTAGTAATTCATGATATCAGTTCTAGTTTGGTACTGTTAGAATAAATTTGCGTATAAGATATTATAAATATCATATCAACCCAAAACTCAAGCATTTCTATCATAACAAGGGAAACAATGCTCATTAAGACCTATAATACCTATACAAGCCTCCGCATGGGCTTCATATGAAGAATAAAGGCAGTCAAATGCACAAATAAGGCCAGTGATGTCAAATAAGCCCCCACATGAGCAACACACAATATATAATATCATAAGTCAACGACAACAGAATATAAGCATCCACTCGGACATCACACAATATATAGTAGCTCAAAAACTAATTCTCACATTTGTTTCCCCAACCCATACGATGCTTTACTTATTTATTAACTACCCAGTCCAGTCTGAAGAAATTTAAGCCATAACCTATCTCAAAATGATGAAATTAGAGCTTGAAGTCATTCAACATGGCGCTTTCTACTTTTGAAAAGTCTCAAAATTAGTAAAAACACACAAATATAATATCTACGCATTAAAAAAAGCTAACAATACTTATATTAACCATATTTAAGATGTGTCCAAAATGGACCTGAAAAAATGAGTTTAGAAATGAAAGAGGTAAAATCAAAATTTTATTTTAGAAACACATTCCCCAAGGTTATAGGAGTCTACAGTTGAAGAATCCATGCAAAAATGAATTAAAAATAAGGTCCAACTAGAAGAAAAATTATTTTTAAGCTTTACTGGAAAAATCCTTATAAATCCATTTCAAAATCAACATAAAAGGTGTTTCTGAAAACATAATCAATGGAAAATAATGGGAATATAAGTTTAGAGGTTACCCACACAAAAATCGATCAATAAACCTTCAAAAATCACCTTTCCTAAAGATTAGAGGTCCAAAACAAGAGGAAAATCATTGAAATAGGACTTAATTACTTTTCCAACATTGGCCGCTTTTGTGGCTAAATGACTGCTAAACCAGCCACCGCTTAAGAGACTAGTGACCACTAAAGTGGCATGACCTACGTGGATAGCTCTGCTAAAGTGGTCCTTTCATTCTAAAACAACCCACTAAAGAGGTAAAGCATACACTTTAGTGGTAGACGATTGGTCCATCAATGACCACTAAAGGGTGCTTTACCTGTAAAACGGTTTTTCTTGCCGCTAAAGTAGCTACACCAGTTTCAGTTGCATCAACAACTTTGCTATCATGACCCGAGCCTAGGTTTGGACATAACGGGCATCCTAGGTTAATGAAGAATATCCTATGAGGTAGAAATATGAAGAGGCATAGCATGGGATTCACATGCAGCCTCAAAACCTAAAGTAAAATATTTAGACACATGAGATTGTAGACTAAGGGACAAATAACATAGAGGTAAATCTATAGCAAACTGGGATGATACCTGTATAACTATATCAGAAGCCTCTACCTTAGGTTTCCTGGTTATAGAATAACCCTGACCATATTTTATCTCGAACTAAGTAACCCCACAACTACCACCACGAGCTCTCCTAACTCTACCTTGAGCACCTCTTAAACCACCTCTACTACTCTATGAACCACCTCTCAATGTGGATATTATAGTAGGGAAAGACTAAAATTAAAAACCCTACTGAGTGGATCCATACACACATCAAGGAAAATTCTTAGCCAAATGGGCAACCTTATCACATACAAAGCATCTTTTACAGCCCAGTTCAATCTGAGGGGGCATGAATAAACTAGGATAACTGAACTGGCCTGAAGAACTAAAAGTAGAACTCTACTAGAATGATTCAATGGCTGGATACCTGAAGTTGTAAAACTTGAAGGTCTACCATATGATCCTTATAAAATGGCCTGGACCAGCCTACTATGATCACTATAGGAACTTTTATTCGAGAAATCTCTACCTCATGAAGCATGATCACTAATCTCACCCCAATGATGCACCTTCTTGGTGCCTTCCTGCGTAGCTCAGGCAAAAAACTTGGCTGACTTGGCTTGCTTAATAATGCTCTTAAAAGAAGCCCTTGAAACAACCATGTAAGTAGTAGCCGACTGAGAAGGACTGTCAAACATATTTACAAACTGATGAACCTTTTATAAGTCAATGGAAATGCTGGTGTCAGACTACCAGGATAGAGCATGGAAGTGCGCCTAGTACTTTGCAATAAACATGAAGTCCTATTCCACGTGATAAAACTCATTTAGCTTCTGATATCTCAAGATATATAGCACAAACCTCTACAAGAAGGCCTAAAAAACTGGGCCCAAATCATAGTAGGCAAACTTAAAGGCCTACAACTGGATAAAGATCTCCACCAATTCCTAGCTACATCCGTCAACTGATAGGTAGTATAAGTAACTCCGTGAGACTCAAGGGATCTAAGATTATGTAGCTTCTCCTGGCAGTAAATTAGAAACTCGTAGGTATTCTCGTTAGTCACTCCACTGAAATTGGAAGGAACCAAGTGAATAAACCCCTCAAACCTCTTCTGATCATTAGAAGATATCACTATACCTGAAGTAACTGAAAGAATAGTAAGTTTGAAAGGCAATGAATCCACATGCAGAGGTACAATAGATGATGATTGTACCTCTAAAATGGGAATACCATAAGCAGATACTAATATACATGGCAGAACACCATTCAAACTCTAAGAAATACTAGGTATACTCAAGGGAATACCCTCCAAACACCTCAAAATATGAATCAACAAATCTTGAAGTATTGGGCTATCAACTAAACTCTATGGAGCCTGAGCTGGACCCACACTCCCTGTTTGATAATTATCTTTGATATACACAACCTCAGGCTTGGAAGAGGCCTCCTTAGCAAGCCATCTAGATGGGAAAGGTCCTCGTGTCTGTTCTCTACCTCTGGGTCAACCACAACCCCTACCTCTTTCTTTAATAGAGGATCCTATATCAGGTGCTAAATTAGTATCCCTAGCATTCCTTGATCTAGCCCTCTCCATCTACATAGAAAAGAATGGAATAAATATTTAGAATATTAGGTATGAATAACCCTCACAACAAGGAATCAAGTAAGAGAAGTTTTTCCTAAATATATCTTGTAGCCTCGCAAAGATATATATGGAAGTTTACACACCGATTAGCGAGAACCCACTAGACATCTTACTCTTACACTTATGTGACCAGTGAACCTAGCTCACTGATACCAATTTATCATGTACTAAAAGTCAAAGTCATGATGACACTTATCGCGACCCATCCTTGATGAGTAAGCAAATCACCCAATCAAAAAAGAAGTACAAGATAATAGTGGAAATAAGACAAATGAAACTCCTAGACTAAAGTCAAGTCATATTTACATAATAATAAGGGAAAACTAAAGAAATATCACAAACTTCCCAAGACTAGTGTAAAAAATTTAAGAGCATCTAAGTACAATATCAAAATTGAAAAACAAAATCTACCTCTGACCCAAAATAAAGACAAAGTAAAGGACAGGATCAAATCTGGAATCCATCTCAAATACTGAAGCAAACTACTACCTCAAAATCTAATAAATTCACCTAAACTCAACTGCCACGTATAGTACTCAAACTAGGATCTAGACAAAAAGTGCAGAGTAGGGGCTAGTACGGTCTAATTGTACTCAGTAGGTATCATAGGCCAACTAGGATCAAGTAGCACATAAAAATGACACATGAAATTCATATGCAAATGCAATACAAGGGATGATGAAATGAACGGTTTGAAAGTCATTGCATGACTTTCTTTATACCCCTATCAGGACATAATTCTCCTAAGATAGGACTCATGGGTGGTTCTCAACCTATATACTACCTTAGAAATTCCACCAATCTTAATCTTACATCTCAATCTACCTAATTGGACCATTCCTTAGACTAGTTATTTTTCAAAGTATCTTTTTTTCTTTCAATATTAATATTTCTCAATAATACCGCTATCTCATAAATATGTATGTATGAAATAAGGGTAATAATCTCACAATCAAATTAATATGAAGGTTACCAATCCATCTAATACGTATATAAGTAAGCTTAAAAATCAATTCAATATGTCAATAATTCATGATATCTGCTCTAATTTGGTACTATTGGAATAAATATACTTATAAGACATCATTAATATCATATCAACCCAAAACTTAGGCATTTGTATCATGACAAAGGAAAACAATACTCAATAAGACATATAATACCTATTCAATCCCCCGTCGAGCTTCACATTAAGAATAAAGGTAGTCAAATGCACAAATAAGGCCAATGATGTCAAATAAAGCCTCCAAACAGGCAACACACAATATATAATATCACACATCAATAACAACATAATATAATCCTCCACCCACGCGTCACACAATATATAGTAACTCAAAAGACAATTTCTATAGTTATTTTTTAGTCTGAAGAAAGTTAAGCCATAACCTACCTCAAAACAATGAAATACAAGCTTAAAGTCCTTCAATATAAAGCTTTTCCTTTTTGAATGGTCTCAAAATCAACTAAAACATAGAAATATAACATATACACATAATAAAAGCTAATAATACCTTTATTGATCATATTTTAGAGGGGTCCAAAATGGACTTGAAAATTGAGTTCAAAAATGAAAGGAGTGAAATTAAAATTTGATTTTAGAAATACATTTCCTGAGGTTATAGGGGTCTACAATTGAAATCCTCAAAAATTCATTTCAAAATTGAGGAGGTCCAAATATAAAAAAAACTATTTTTAGGCTTTACCGATAAAATCCTCAAAAATTCATTTCAAAATTGAGGTAGGGTGTTTTCAAAGACATAATCAATAGAAAATAATGAGAATATGAGTTTAGAGGTAACCCACACTAAAATTGTTGAAAAATACTTGATAATTACCTTTCTCGAAGCTTGGACATCCAAAAATAGAGAAAAGTTATGAAAATTGGACTTATATAGATTATCAGTGTTGGACCCTTAAGCGACTAAATAACTGTTAAAGCAGCCACCACTTAAGCGACTGGTGACCACTAAAGCAGCCTGGACTACATAGGTAGATGTGCTAAACTATTCCCTTTTTGCTAAAGCAATAAAATTCTCATTTTAGTGGTAGGCGACTAGTCCATCGGTGATTGCTAAACTGGTGCATTGCCTCTAAAGTGGCTATCACTAATGTGGCTGCATGAGCTTCAGCTACATGAACAATTTTACTAAGTTACAGAGTTATCGATCAACCCCTGGGATTAGTTTGAAATCTCATGAATGCAAACAAACTATGCTACTAGGCTTTCTTTTGATATTTTGAAATTAATGGCAATTCTAGATTTTTGAAAGAAAATCATTTGCAATAAATTAGTCCCTGGGACCTCTTTAAGTCAAGTTTCACTACTTTTCAAATAAAGGATCAAAATATAAAATAAAGGTTTTGAACTCGAACCAACCCCAATACTAACCCAAATTTGATATTTTGGATCTAATAAAACTATTCAAATTTTCATCTAGTACTAAAAACAACAAATATTGACCAAAGCCAACTAAAAGACTTTTAAAGCCCTTAAAAACTACAACTCTCCCAAAACCCTCCCGAAGGCATTGGGAATCATGCCAACCATTCCCACACCTCAAAATCAATATGTAACAACTACAGAGATAGAAAAAATGGTCAAATGATATAAAAAGAAAAATTTTCTAAATTAGGTCATTACATATATGGACAAGTGTATGATTTACAAGAAAAGACTAATTACATTTGGATAAGTAAGATTATCTTTGAACTAATTACATTTGGATAAGTAGGATTATCTTTGAACTTTTCATTGTAAAGTTATATCCAATGTACTTGGTCAATTGGTAGCGTTGATATTTGCTGTACACCTAGACAATCAAGTTACACAACTAGTCTTTTACCATTTATGATTATCATATTTTTATTCATTCCAGCCATGAACAATACCTGGTTTCATGAGACTTAGATAATAGGTTTTTACTATGATTCTCCTTGACACGACTTTTATTTCACACTCACATAAGTGATTCCAAAATATTTAATTATATATATAAACTATTTGGTCATACCTACCAAATTTAGACACCATTACAAAAACTTCAAATTTTAAGCTTTATCCTTGTTTCCTGAATATTGTCTTCATCATGAGAATAGGTTGAATTATTTGACAATCTTGAACCGTCAGTCACAACTTTATTTGATCTCTTTGAAAATAACTCTTGGAATATCTAGTCTGCTAGGTAGAGTTATTGTCATGATAATTTGTCCAAGGCCTTAATATCATTCCCTTTGATAATCTCTCATTCCCTTTGATAATCTCTCAACTTCCTTCTAGTAAAGCCATTTGTTAGAGGATCTAATAGATTATCTTTTGACTTCATTAAGTCAATTGTAATAATTCTTCTAGAAAGTTGTTAACTAACATTATTATGTCTCCATCTTATGTAATGAGATTTTTTGTTATACATCATGCTGCATGCCCTACCTATTGTAGCTTGACTATCACAATGTATGCATACTAGTAACAATGGTTTGGTCCAAAAAGGAATTTCTTTTGAGATGTTTGGAGCCATTGAACTTCTTTATTAGCCTTATCATATTCCATTATAGAGCAAGCAATACATGTATGTTTGGATGATTTTCAAGGATCTGCTCCTCCACTAAAAGTAAAAATATACCCACTTGTGGATTTCACTTTATTTTAGCCCGGTGATCCAATTTGTATCACTATATTCTTCAATTACTGTTGAATATTTTTATAATGCAAAGCATAATGTTAAGTATATTTGAGATACTCCAATACTCTTTTCATTGCCATCCAATGAGTTTAATTGTGATTACTTGTAAACTAACTCAGTTTACTAATAACACATGCTATATCTTGTCACATACAATTTAGGATATGCATTAAACTTTCCAATACTCTTGCATAATATAATTGAGAGTCACTTTCACCTTTATTCTTTTGAAGTTTAAAGCTCACATTTATTGATGTCTTAGCAATATTAAAATTCAAATACTTGAACTTGTTAAATACCTTTTCAATGTAGTGAGACCATGACAATGCTAAGCCTTGTGGAGTTCTATGATTTCTTATTCCAAAGATCACATCAGAAACTCCAAGGTCTTTCATATCAAATTTTCTTGCTAGCATTCACTTATTAGTATTTATGTCAGAAATATCTCTACAGATGATTAAAATGTAATTAACATACAAACAAAAGTGACTTTATGATTTAGAGTGTCTTTAATTTAAATACATTTGTCAAACTTATTAATCATAAATCAATTTGCCAACATAGATTGGTCAAATTTTGCATGCCGCTGTTTGGGTGCTTGTTTTAGTTCAAAAAGTGACTTAATGCGTATGACACTTCCATTTATTTACCAGGAAATAGAAAACCCTTGGGTTATTCTATGTAAAATTCTTCCTCTAATTCGCTATTTAATAAAATTATTTTCATATCTATTTAATGGATTTCAAGATTATATATTGCTTCTAGTTCAACCAACATCTGCATGGATATAATCCTTCTTATTAGTGAGTATGAGTCAAAATAATAAATACCTTCTTTTTATCTAAAGTCTTTAATGGTAGTATTTACTTGTATTTACCAATAGTTCTATCAACATTTATTTTCCTTTTGAAGATTAGCTTTGAACCTAAAGGTTTATTTTATAAAGAAAGATCAACCAACTCCTAAGTATGATTCTTTAAGATTAAATCAATCTCATTGTTGACAACCTCTTTAAAATACGACAAGTCCACGAAATACATGGCTACTTTGAATGTTTGAGCCTTATTTTCAAGTAGAAGTATTACAAAATCAAATCTAAAGAATGTAGATATCCTTTTACTTTTACTACACCTTGGATTCTCTTTACTCAGTACGTTCTCCTTTGGCTCTTCTCGATGTCGTTTAGGCCTTTCACTAGATAACTCATATATAGTTTTATATGAATAAATGTTTTCAAAGAACTTGACATTATCTGATTCAGTTACCTTATTATCATGAATATCCAGATATTTGGATTTGTGAACCAAAAATCTAGATGCTTTACTATTTATCACATATCCAATTAAAACATATCATAAATCTTTGGTCCTATTTTGGACTTTTTTTGTATAGGAACCTAGACTTTGGATTGAAACCCCCACACTTTGAAATATTTCAAGTTGAATTTCCTTTATATCTATTCCTCTTATAGAATTTATTATATCCTTCAATGAGTCACTCTGCCGAGTATTCATATTAAGGATAACTTTCCCCAATAAGTTTTGTGGTAAACCTAAGCTTATAAGTAAGACATTCATATTTTACTTTAATATTCATTTTTTCCTTTATGCATTTCTATTTAATTGAGGTGAGTAAGGGGATGTAGTTTGATGGTCAATTCCATTTTTCAAACATATCTCTACAAAAAGAGATTTATACTCTCCACCCTTAGCACTTCTTATTATTTTTATCTTTTTATCCAATTGATTTTAAACTTTAATTTTATATTGCCTAAATGCTTCTAGTACTTCATTCTTACTATTCAACAAAAAATAAAACAATATCTACAACAATTATCAATAAAAGTTATGAAATACTTTTCCCGCCACGAGATGGTGTTGATTTCATATCACAACTATCAGTGTAAATTAATGTTAAGAGATTGGAATTCCTTTCAATAGATTTATAAGTATTCTTAACATACTTAGATTCAACACATGTTTGACATTTTGATTTATTAAACTCAAAGTTAGGCAAACATTTAAGCTAATCAACTTTTACAGAGTCTTATAATTGACATGTCCTAAATGTTCATGCCATGAATCATTTGATTCAAGCAAGTAAGAAGAACCATAACTTGTATTCATCTTAATAGCAATTACATTAATCTTAAAAAGACCCTCGGTGAGATAACCTATCATTACTCAATTACTCAGGTCATGATGGCACCACTAAATCCCACCAGTAGGTAAGCCAATCCATACTAGTAATGGTTTATCAAGAGAAATGGAAGGAACAGTAGAATAATTATGGTAACATTACTAATATATAAATAATAGTCTCAAAACTTGATGAAATCGATACAAGAGCTTCAATATAATAAGAGCACAAAGTGAAAAATAGAGTAAACATAAGTACAAGCCATCTCAAAATACAATGTAGGGACCAATCAAATAAAAAAGATAGATAGTAGTATACTCTGAACGACAATAGCTTACCCCAGATCTATGATCCATAGCTGCTTCACACGATGCACATAACAACAATGAGGATTCATACTATTAACAGCTGGCTGTAGAAATATAGTTGTAATACCCTAAGTTTTCAATTCCTAAAACCATCACAAAGTAGACCATTAAATTATCTTTCCAATACCACAAGCCTTGACTTAATCCAGTGTTATGGCAAAATGTTATGGAAAATTTTCTAAAGGCTTGTCACACTACTAGTAGCAACGACTCAGGTAATGAGTCGTTACCTGACGTAATGAGTCATTTTGTGTGAGTCATTGCCACACTAGTGAGGTTTTCTAGATTTTAGCCTAGGGGTAATGACTCGACCCTATGACTCATTATCAGTGATAAAGAGTCGTTAGGAAGACTCGTTACCACACTAGTAAGAGAACTAGGGACCAAGTTTTAGACCATGACTACTCCTAACAACTCATGGTCAGACCTAGCGAGTCGTTAGGAGGGTGATTTATGATCACAACAGAAAGGGGATAGACCTCAGAACCCCAGTTATGATTCAGAAAACTCGTGACTAATTGTGACAAGTTAGTGGGAGAGTCATGAAGACTGGGAACAAAAATTTCTACACGATTTTTAAGGGGAATTTTGGTAATTTCCACCCCTTTTTGTCCAAACCCACATCAATTTAGCCTTTAAAACATCAGTTATCAAGGGTAAATATTACCCTAATCTCTTATAAACTCAAGAATAATTCAACACATAGAAAAAAAAGTGATTTCTTTCTCTCTAAAGTCAAGTTAGGGTTCATCAAAAACTAGTTCAATTCCAAGAAGATTCCCCAAGCGATTTTCTTTTAGATATGTGGGATTTAATCAATGGTTTAATTCCACCCATTGATTCCTAAGAACTCTCTAAATTTACAAGAACAATTCCTTCTCCCTTTTGATTGGGTTCCAGGAAAATTATATGTTTCTTAACTCTCCTTAGTTTATGTGTCAAATAGAACCATGAATATGTGTTTTTCCATGATATTAGTAAGTTGACATGTTCAAAATCATGAAATTTCCCTATCATATCAAGTTGTTAAGTTGTTGTCTTTAAAGAGAGAAATCTATTATCATGTTTAATTGTATTAGACATAGCTGGTGGGTTATGAACACTCAATACCTAGAATATTAGTCATGCATCAGTTACTTATCCATGATTACTTAAAATTATGCATGTACTAATATATTTAGAATACCATGATTTTAGCATATTAGTTATCACTCATGTTTCAGTTATACTTTAATGTCATTCAGTTGGGAGTAATACTTAGCACCGAGTGAATACAGGGATGAAGGCTCTCCTGTCTTTTAAGCAGATACCATTAGTAGCAATCCCTAAGTTTCAAAACTATATCGCCTTCATAGATTATAAGGGATCACCTATCAATTTAGGATTGACACCCTAGTCCTTTGCGACATTAGTTTAGTGGATCCACGCCATCCAATATAGATACCCTTGGAAATGTACTAACAACATTCTAACTGGGGTTATAGGTTGGACCCTGGTAAGATCAAATCAGGGTATGTCGGTTATTGTTAGCTCCCAAAGTCCTCAACTTAGTTTTAGTTCAACTTTTCTTAACCAAATATTCAGTATTCAGTTATCCAACATATGTTTATACTTGGTCCTACATTCAATTTGCATATTCATGCATTCATGCTCAATATATATTTATATATATATATATATATAAGTACATTAGCTTGCTTTATATCTTGTATACTTAGTATATTCAAAGTACTGATCACATATTTCTTTACGCTATATTGTCTCATAATATAGGTTCGGATGATTAGTAGCCAGGCGCTCAGAGTTAGGTGGGGACCTTTCCCAATAACTTATCATATTTAGAGGCTTTCAGACAATCAAATAGATGTTTAAGTTTTAGTATCATTGAGTTATTTTAGATAGTATTTGCCTTGACTTTATTGTTATTTAATATTAGTTATTGCAGTATGTTTTTGCTCAATATTTTATTACTCCTTTCAATATTTATCTCTAATGCTAGGATGTGTGTTATATTTGGGTCACTTATGATCCTAAGCATCGTGTTACCACTAGGGTGTAGTCTTGGGTCATGGTAGTAGTATCTCACCAAATACGTGGTGCTTAGTAGGCATCGGCTGACTGAGCTTCAAAGATAATGCAAACATAAATAACATGTAGAGTAGGAATATAATCTATAGAAAAATATCCAGAATGTAAAAATGATAATGCAAAGGGAGAAATAAGGATAACATATCCTACCCTATTAGTAACCCAAGTCTAAAGTGCAATACTATAATTTCCTAGTCCATTTACGGAGGGAGAGTGAAATAAAGTTAAAATATTATACAAGGCCAAAAATATGTATAAAACATTAATAGATAAGGAAGAGAAGGATATACCGTGATACCATATATATATGTATACATATAAGTTGGACTAGTCAAGGTAATGACCTAAGGTAACCAACCAAATATCCCAAGCATCTTAACCAAGTAGGAAAACTAGTGTTGGAATAATCAGGGTCCCTAACATAGAATCTAAACATGATATACCAAGTTTTTAAGATCTAGACATCCCAAGATATAGATAATGGAATTTTCTTTCCAATGCCACCAGTCTCGCCTTAATTCGATATCGGGGTAAAAAGTTATGGCCTATATGCTAAGGCATTGTCAAACTGCCAATGACCTAACCCTGACAACGACTCATTGTCACACCATACGAGTCATCAGGTAGACTCATTTTCATGGTAGTGAACGATTGAAATTCAGGCCAATGATGATGACTCTTGACGACAACTTGTGGTGAGATTATACGAGTTGTCAGGAGTAGTCCTTGTCACAATAGTGGGAAATCAGCAGTCTCCAGCCCTTTGACTATGACCCTTAATTATGACTCGTGATCAGGATATAGAAGTCATCAGAAGGACTCATTGTCGTAATAATAAGGAAGCAAGATTTTGTTCCTCTGGTCATAACTCCAGGCCACGAGTCGTGGTCATAGCCTACGAGTCTTAGTCTGAGTCGTCGCGACTACTTTCAGTAATTTTCTAAATGAATTTAGAAGGGTTGTTTGGTATTTTCCCACTTTTTAACATCTAACCCACACCATTTCTGGCATCCCAAGGCTGATTATTGGGGTAAATATTCCCTTAAGTCCCCACAAACTCAAAAATTCAATCTACACTTAGAAAAAGGGGCAGTTTTCTTTTGCCTATGGCAAGACTAGGGTTCTTATACTCCCAACTCAAATTCCAAAGAAATCTTCAAGGATTCCATCTCCAGGTATGTTTGATTTCATCAATGGGTTCCTTCCACCCATTGAGTCGCAAAGTTTTCTCTAATTTTCAAGTTAAATTAATCTCTCAAGTTTAGGGTTCCATAGCAAGCATGAGTTTCATAAATTTTTCATTATTTATTAAATTCAACAACGAATATGTGTTTCCCCATAAGTTTAAGAATCTTCCCATACTCTGAATCTTAAAATCCCATCACGTTGATGAATTTTTGGTTTTGGGCTTTTGTCATATCCGATTTTTACCTAAGGTCAAAACGTGCATGACATTATGGACTAAAAAAAATTAATTTTATACAGAGTCGCCACCTAATTTTTAAGAAAAAACAGGAAACCTATTTATTTATTTAACAAGTATGACTTTATTTAATCTATGAACCAATTTTGATTTCAGGTAAGGATTCAAATTATTCCGAAGGGAAGGGGTTAGACACCCTTCATAATCCATAAATGTGTATCCTGATCAGACTTAGGTTTCTTAAAATAAAGAGAGAAAAAATCAATGATTATAAATACAGATATGAAATATCTATTAAAATAATATAATGCGTATGCTGTCGTAAAATATATATAAACAAATGTATATAAATATATTTATGTAAAGACAAAATTGAATAAAGAAAAAATTATTTTAAAGACAAAGGCTACGTATTATTTTTTAAAATAAAAAACTGCAAATTATTTGATTAAATATCTAAATCAATTTTAATATAAATATTGACGGCCTAAATTTGCCTAAACGCGTAATTAGGATTGTGTAAATAAAGAATATCCCACCCAATGCCCCCCAAAAGTAAAGTTTTCACTATGATAATATTTGTACAATTATAAGACTGTAAAATACAAACATAAAACTCAAATTATTCTTTTCGAGTGCCCTTTCTGATGGTAATCTCGAGAACCTATACAAACACTCATGATAAAATGTTAGTAGCAAATCAAAATAAATTAAGAAATATATGTACATATGTGTATATAAAAAATAATTTTTTAATAAAAGCTGGCTCAGATAAAGTTTTTAAAATTTTTATAAAGATTTATCATTTCCCAAATTATTTATTTTTTTATTACGTATTTATATACGTAATATTCTTATATTTATTTGTGGAGGCCTCGAAAATCGATGGAGAATTTCTTCATCGGCCAATAAAATATAGTATATGTGCCTAAGGCATTTCAAAGTAGTGACAAGAAATTCAAGATCGGCAGGCATGAGTTAAATCAATGTAAGATCCTTTTCCATAAAAAGCAATATAATATTAACAAAATACTATATATATAAAGTAAATAACTGTAACAAAATTAAGCAACAAAGATGATTATTATTAGTGACAAGTTGAAAATAATGGGTCTTGCACAGAAAATTCAAACACAATAATTAATAGCTAACAAAGATAACGAATGAAATTAATGATAGTATTCTAAAAGGGTATGAGGGTATTCAAACAGTAGCAGAAAATGGAGCAGCAACACGCCATCCAACATAGCCAAATCAATCCAATAAATAAAAAATATACAAAAACAACAAATTATGGACAAACTTATATATGAAAAATTATACAAAGAGCAAAAAAAGAGTCTTCAATTTTAATGAAACTTCACCGGGAATATGAGATTTTCACTGGATAATGAGAACTCCGACCAAATCTACAATAAATTAGGGAAGGGGAGGCGTTGCTGTAATACCCCATAAATTTTCATATCTTAAATTCATTTTTGGATTGTTAAGAAATAGCTTCCAAAATGAAGAATATTTATTTCATGTGGAATTGTTTAGATTTATATTTTTAATTGTGTGGAAAATTTAATAAGCTTTCCATCGATACCAAATTCACCCAATTCTGACACTCGGTGAAGGAGTTATGACGTTTTTAAGTTGACAGTGTGCCACTTGGGCAGTCACCGCATCGTGGAAGTGGTTAAATTCATAATTGTCATTTTCTAGTAAACCTCCGTGATATTGGTGCATCGCGGAGAGGTCCATTTTCCCATTTGTCATTTTTCAGTAGCCAAACGCTATAGTGGCACGTCGCGCCTTAGGCCAAATGATATTTCTATAGGGCGTCGCGATGGTGGCGCATCACGGTTAAGTTTTAGGTCCCATTGTCAAAATCCAGGGGGACAACGTGATAGCTCTGCATCGAGAAGGTCCCAAATTTTCCAATCGTCAAATTCGAAAGAGCTACTGCGATAGTGACGTTAAATCGGGACCCTAGTTACATTTTTTTCAGTTCCACTTTGAAGTTTAAAGAGGGAATTTTGGACAATTTTTATATCCCAATCCGCCCAAACACAAGATTAAAACCATTCTAAACCTATTATGCTCATTATTCATCAATTTTATCTCAAACAAAACCCTAGAGCTCCAAAGCTTCTTCTTCAAGAAATCAAAATCCTCTATTGATTCTCCAAGAAAGCTTTAAATCGAGGGATCCCAAGGCAAGATATCAAGAACCCATCATCAAGAACTCAATAGGAATCCAAAATTCAAGGTTTCTTCATCTAATCATCCAACAAGGTATGTGGGGTTTATGAACATGGATCTTCTTCCATCCTTGTTCCCAAAACCAAGTTTTAATTTCAAATTCGTATGATTTTGAATGTTTATACATGAATTTCAAATTAGGGTTCACACCCAATACTGCTATTTGCAAAGTTACGAGTTTATAAGATATTTTAAAGATGAATTGCATGTCTATTTTCATATTTTCATGTATATTGCAGTAAATAACAAATTTTGAGATGAATTATCATTGTTTCCATTATCAAGCATGATTATTATGATGTTTTGACATAAGATTAATGCATTGGTTACTACCCCAAGATTGAATAGTATTATTGCAAGAAAGATGATGCTTCAAGTATCTTATGAGCAGATTTCTTACAGATCTTCAGAAAAAGCATTGATATTTTGATCCTCAGTTTAGCTATGGAATCCACTTTACAGATTACTATAGATTACAAAACCCAGAACAACTTTATTTACAAATTTACTCAACTGATTGCATAATTGGTTTTGGATAAAACCTTATGCTAGTTTTAAAGTGGATTTCCAACACAATGAGTGTAGCAAATTAAAAGGGAGTAGTATTTAGCACCGAGCAGGAAGTGTGGGTTTAGGACATCCTACTTTCACAAAACTACGTAGCCAACGTAGGTACAAATTATCAGATTATTCTCTTTTCTATATGAATGAAAATTTAGCTTGTGGTCAATCACATGGGTAGGTTATACTCCCTGGCAAGAGTATGATACCTCTCCCCAACGTGAGGTTTCTTCCTTAGGAGGATGAGACGTTAGACTCCATGTCATCTCACATGGTTTATGCTGGCTAAGAGAACCTCCCTATTAATCAAAGTAAAATAATGAAAGAAATTCTTTTAGAAAATTAAGTGTAAAGGCTCACAGTGTTATTTAGAATATGCTTCATAAAAAGATAATAGCTTTAGATTTTAACTTTCAGATTTCAAATTTAGAGTGAGCTCTTTTACACTTGAACAACATGATTTAAAGATGCTGTTTTAGTACAACTTTTAGAACTAAATGTTATGGCTCACAATATTTGTAAAGTATGTTTTGCTTCTTATTGCGACATATTTTAGTATTTCAGATATTCTAGCTTATGTGAGTCATTTACATTTAGCATGCATTGTTTTATAAATAATGATTATGAGATGATTTTTTACTTATGCATATCACCCCTATATACTCAGTACATCCTTAAAGTATTGATTCACATATACGTCTATGTGCTACATTGTGTCATAGTATAGGTTTAGGTGCTTAGCGTCAGCAGCTTGAGTATTTCAAGCATCTCCATCTATATCCAGTAGTTGGTGAGTCCTCATAGGTTGGGGACTTATTCATTCATATTTTATAGTTTATCAGTTTTTGAGATTTAGCATTTCCTTTCAGACAGTTTGAGTTAGCTGGGGGTTTGTCCCAGCGACTCTCTAGTATTAGCAGTAGAGGCTTGAGAGACTACTAGTTTTGATGCAGATTATTCAGTTTTGATGTTTTAGATGTTATGTTTAGATTATTCTAAGATATTACAAATAGTTTTTGTATTCTAGTATGACTTTTATGTCTATATTTCCATTATTATAAGATTCAGGCTTAATAGTATGTAGATAGGGTTAACTTAAGGCTACTTGTAGTCTTGAGCACCATGTGATGTCTCGAGATCAGATTTTAGGGTGTTGCAAACTTGGTATTAGAGCCAAACATTTTTACAAGTCCTAGGGAGTTAGACAAGCCATGTTACATAGAGTCTTGGTAATGGGTGTGAAGCACACCACATTTATGAACAAAAGGCTATGGAACATTCTTAGGAAAATCATCTTTTTCTTTTATGATCTATCATGCTTACAGTATGTCTATTTGCTTTTAACTCATGCCTTTACATGATAATTGGAAAAACCTTCTCGTCGAGCTAATACTCACAGAAATTATAACCAGCACCTCAGCCCGCTGATCCTTTGAATGAGAATTTGTCATATGCAGAGTTTTGGGCTGCCTTTCAGGAACTAGCCCAAGCTATGGCAGCTAATGTTCAGGAAAACCGTCAGGCTGCAGTCCCACCTTAGCAAGATGGGGACCTAGTCGTAGCTAGAATTTAGGATTTTATGAGAATGAACCCGCTAGAGTTCTTCGAGTCGAAGGTAGGTGAGGACCTACAGTTGTATCTTGATGAGGTGAAGAAAATCACCTAAATTATGCATGATTTTGAAGAGGAGAGTGTAGAATTGGTATCCTATAGGCTGAAGGATGTTAAGGCTCACAAGATTTATAAAGTATGTTTAACTTCTTATTGCTACATATTTTAGTATTTCAGATATTCCAGTTTATGTGAGTTATTTACATTTATCATGCATTATTTAATAAATGATGATTATGAGATGATGTTTTACTTATGCATATCACCCCCATATACTCAGTACATCCTCAAAGTACTGATCCACATATATGTCTATGTGCTACATTGTCTCATAATGTAGGTTTAGGTGCTCAGTGTCAGCAGCATGATTAGTTCGAGGATATCCATTTACATCCGATAGTTTATGATTCCTCATAGTTAAGGGACTTATTCATTCAGATTTTGTAGTTTATCAATTTATAAGATTTAGCATTTCCTTTTAGACAGTTCGAGTTAGCTAGGGGTTTGTCCCAGCGACTCTCTAGTATTAGTAGTAGAGGCTTGTCAGACTACTAGTTTTGATGTAGATTATTTAGTTTTGATGTTTCAGATGTTATGTTCATATTATTTTCAGATATTACAAATAGTTTCTGTATTCTAGCATGACTTTTATTTCTATGTTTCCATTATTATAAGATTCAGGCTCAGTAGTATCTAGACAGGGTTAGCTTATGGATACTCATAGTCTTAAGCACCGTGTGACATCTCGAGATTAGATTCTGGGGAGTTATAAACTTGGTATCAGAGCCTAAGGATTTTAAGAGTCCAAGGGAGTCAGACAAGCCACGTTACATAGAGTCTTGATCATGGGTGTGGAGCGCGCCACATTTATGAACAAGAAGCTATGGAACGTTCTTAGGAAAATCATATATTTATTTCATGATCTATCATGCTTACAGTATCCCTATCTGCTTTTAATTTGTGCTATCACATGAAAGCTAAAAATGCCTCATTATCGAGCTAATGCCTACAAAAATGATAACCAACCACCTCAGCTTACTGATTCTTTGAATGATAATGTGTCATATACAGAGTTTTGGGCTTCCTTTTAGGTGCAAGCCCAAGATATGATAGCTAATGTTCAGGGCAACCATCAGAATGCAGTCCCATCTCTGTAAAATGGGGACCAATCCGCAACCAAAATTTAGTATTTTATTAGAATAAACCCGCCAGAGTTATTTGGATCGAAGAAAGGTGAGGACCCACAGTTGTATATTGATGAGGTAAAGAAGATCACCTGAATTATTCATGTTTCTAAAGAAGAGAGTGTAGAATTGCCATCCTATAGGCTGAATGATGTTGCATATGACTGGGTGGTGATGCGGAAGAAATGTAGGGGGGAGAACACAACTCCCATGACTTGACAGATGTTCCAGGATATATTTCTATATAAGTGCTTCCCATGTGAGATGAGAGAAGCTAATATAGAAGAATTCATGAATCTGAGGCAGGGCTCAATAACAGTGAAGGAGTATTGCCTCAAGTTTAGCTTATTGTCTAAGTATGCCCCTGATCAGATGGCTGACCCTAGGCCAAGCATGAGTAAGTTCATGACTAGAGTGTCAAGATTAGTGGTCAAAGAGTGTAGGACTACCATGCTTATTGGAGACATGGATCATTCTAGATTGATGATGTGTGCTCAGCATATTGAGGCAGAGAAGTTGAAGAAAAGTGAGAGGGGAAATAAGAAGGCTAGAACAGGGCAGTTTGATTATGGTCATAAAGGTCTAAAGGAGGAAATCGTTCATAGTTTTAGAATCGTTCATCCATGCCAGCACCATCTTCAGCTAGTGCTCCCGCTCCCATATGTAGACTGGAGCAGTGGGGTAAGTCTTCTATGTCCAGATCCCATAGTAGTATCGGTGGTAGTACCAATTACCCAACGTTTACTAAGTGTGGTAAGAATCATTCTGGTGAGTTTTTACCTGGTCATAAAAGTTGTTTTGGATGTGGTAAGTTGGGTCATAGCATTAGATATTGTCCTCATGCGATGCAGGGAAATAGAGATGACCGTCCCCAGACTCAGGCTATTAGTGCACCAGCTCCTTTAGGTCACCTAACTCCTTCTCAAGGTGCATCATTTATTACTGGTGGCGGTCAATGCCAGAATTGGTTCTATGCAGTACCATCCCACCAGGAGCAGGAAGATTCGCTAGATGTCATTACGGGTATACTTTGTGTCTTTTATCTTGATGTTTATGTGTTGTTAGACCCTGGGTCAAGTTTCTCTTATTTTACCCTATTAGTTGCAGTAAATTTTGATAAAAGTTCTAAAAAGATCCTTGAGCCTTTCTTGGTTTCTACTCTAGTAGGTGAGTCAATTATAGCTAAACAATTCTATAACAAGTGTCCTGTCACTGTCCTTCATAAAGTCATGTTAATAGACCTAACTGAGTTAGATATGGTTAACTTTGACCTTATTCTTGGTATGGATTGTCTTCATTCCAATTATACATCTATAGATTTTCACACCCACGTGGTGAAATTTTAGTTTTCCGATGAGCCAGTCTTTGAGTGGTCAGGTAATTCAGTGTCTCCCAAAAGCCATTTCATATCCTATCTTAAAGCCAGAAAGTTGATTTCCAAAAGATGTATCTATTATCTCATTCGAGTTAAGGAAACTAAGTCCGAGACTCTAATAATTCAGTCAGTTAGTGTAGTTAATGAGTTTCTTGATGTGTTTCTAGAAGATTTGCCTGGGGTACCTGCTGATCGGGAAATAGAATTTCGTATTGACTTTTTTCCCTATTCTTAACCTATTTCTATCCCTCCATATCATATGGCTCCTGCATAACTTAAGGAGTTGAAAGAGCAATCAAAGATCTACTAGATAAAGGTTTCATAAGGCCTAGTATTTCTACATAGGGCATCCCCATCCTATTCGTGCAAAAGAAAGATAGTTCTTTATGAATGTGCATTGACTATCATCAGCTGAATAAGGTTACAGTCAAGAAGAAATTTCCCCTTTGGAGAATTGATGACTTATTTCATCAACTCCAAGGTGCAAGTTATTTCTCAAATATAGACCTTAGATCCTGCTATCATCAACTTAAAGTAAGGGAATGTGATATTCCAAAGACAACCTTCTGAACCCGTTATGGTCATTTTAAGTTTTAGTCATGTTCTTTGAATTAACCAATGCCCCAGCAGCCTTCATGGATTTGATGAATAGAGTGTTAAAATAGTATCTAGACATGTTTGTCATAGTCTTTATAGATGATATCCTTGTATACTCTCGTAGTGAGGATGATCATGCAAACCATCTCAAAATTATATTGCAAACTCTTAGAGATCACCAGTTGTTCTCCAAATTTAGCAAGCATGAATTTTGGCTAAGATCAGTAGCTTTTCTCGGTCATATTATTTCCAGTAAGGGTATCAGAGTTGATCCCCAAAAAATAAAAGCTGTAAAAAATTAGCCTAGACTTACACCTCCATCAGGCATTAGAAGTTTATTGGGCCTAGCCAGTTATTACAGATATTTTTTTAAGGGTTTCTCATCTATTGCATCCCCTACATTTAGATTGACCCAAAAGAAGGTTAAGTTTTAGTGGTTCGATTCCTATGAGAAGAGTTTTCAGGAGTTAAAAACTCAACTCACTTTAGCCCCAGTTTTAGCATTACCCGATGGTACGAATAGGTTTGTGGTGTATTATGATGCCTCCAGAGGTTGTTTGGGTTGTGTTTTGATGCAGAGAGGTAAGGTCATGATCTTGAATTAGCTTATGCCTCTAGACAACTTAAACCTGATGAAAAGAACTACCCAACCCATGATCTTGAATTAGCTACTGTGGCATTTACTTTGAAAATCTGGAGACATTATCTTTATGTGGTGCACGCTGATGTGTTCACGGATCATAAAGTTTGCAATATGTGTTTACTCAGAGGGATTTGAATCTCTGTCTAAGAAAATAGTTAGAATTGTTGAAGGATTATGATATGAGTGTGTTGTATCATCCGGGCAATGCCAATGTAGTGGCAGATTCCCTTAGTAGAATGTCTATAGGTAGTGTTTCTCATATGGAGAATGATAAGAAAACGTTAGCTTGAGAAGTGCATCGATTAGACAGATTGGGTTTTGGATTAGTTGATTTTGCCAAAGGAAATGTTTGGGTTCAGAGTGGTTCCAAATCTTCATTAGTTTTGGAAGCGAAAAAGAAATAAGATAAGGATCCTAGTTTGGGCAAACTGAAGGAGTTAGTTAAAGACCAAAAGGTATAGGTTTTATCCCAAAGGGGAGATGGTGTGTTGAGATACCAAAGAAGATTATGCTTGCCTTGTGTTGATTATTTGAGACAACCGATTATGGTGGAAGCATATGGTTTGCGTTATTCTATTCATCCTGGCGCTACCAAGATGTACTGCAACTTGTGGGAAATCTATTGGTGGAGTGGTATAAAAAAGATATAGCAGAGTTTGTGGAAAAGTGTGCAACTTGTCCATAGGTTAAGGTAGAGAACCAAAAATGTGGTGGTATATTGCAAGAGTGTGGTATCCCCACTTGGAAGTGGGAAGAGGTAAATATAGATTTTGTGACTAGTTTACCCCATTCGCGTCATAATAATTATTTGATCTGGGTTATTGTAGATAGATTGACTAAGTCAGTGCATTTCTTGCCATCTCATACGTCCTATACAATTGAGGATTATGCTAAGATGTATATCCAAGAGATGGTTAGATTGCATGGAGTTCTTTTGTCCATCGTCTCAGATAGGGGTACTCAGTTTCTCTCTCAATTTTGGAAAGCGTTTCAGAAGGGTCTTGGTACCCAAGTTCATCTTAGTTCAGCCTTTCATCCATAGACAGGTGGTCAGGCAGAGAGGACCATTCAGACTTTAAAGGATTTATTGAGTGCATGTGTTCTTTATTTCAAAAATAGTTGGGATGACCATTTTCCATTGATTGAGTTTGCCTATAATAACTGTTATCATGCTAGTATTCAGATGGCTCCGTTTGAGGTTCACCATGGGAAGAGATGTAGATTGCCGGTTGGTTTGTTCAAAGTTGGTGAGGCTACATTTTTTGGGCCAGACATGGTGTTTGAAGCCATGGAGAAAGTTTAGTTAATTAGAGAGAGATTGAAACCAGCCTAGAGTCATTAGAAATCCTATGCAGACGTAAGAAGAAGAGATCTTGAGTTTGAGATTAAGGATCTAGTGTATTTGAAAGTGTCACCCATGAAAGGGGTGAAGAGATTTGGCAATAAGGGAAAACTTAGTCACCGCTATATAGGTCCTTTCCATATTTTGAGTCGTGCTGGGAAGGTGGCGTACTAGCTTGAACTACCCACAGATTTATCCTCAATTCATCCAGAATTTTATGTGTCCTTGTTGAAGAAGTGCATGGATGATTCAACTGTTGTAGTTCCTCTAGATAATACAAACATTCATACTAGCTTTTTTTTATAAAGAATTTCCATTAGAGATTCTTGATCATTAGATTCTTAGACTAAGGAACAAAGAAGTTCCCTTGGTCAAAGTTCTGTGGCAAAATCAGTTCGTTGAGGGTGCTACTTTGGAAATAGAAGCAGACATGCATACCAAATATCCTCATCTCTTTTCCACAAACTCAGATTCAGCCAAAGGTAATTATTTTCTTTATTCAGTTCTTTTCTAAGTCACAGGTTCAGCTATATAGCTATTTTCATAAGAATTCATGCACTTTTAAATCAGTTTAGTGGCTCAGTATGTTGAGCATCAGACATTTAGTTTATTTTAGTTGAGTATGATAGCTTATGACCTCAAATTCCTCAGTATTTTCAACTTAACCATCCACATTCGAGGACGAATGTTTTCAAGAGGGAGATATTGTAATACCCCATAAATTTTTCTAGCTTAAATTCGTTCCTAGAATGTTAAGAAATATCTTCCAAAATGAAGAATATTTATTTCATATGGAATTATTTAGATTTAGACTTTCCATTGTGTGGTAAATTAAATAAGCTTTCCATTGATACTAAATTCGCACAATTTCAACACTCGGTGAAGGAGTTATGACGTTTTTAAGTTGACTGTGTGCCACCTGGGCAGTTACCACGTCGCGGAAGTGGTTAAATTCATAATTGTTATTTTACAGTGGACCTCTATAATATTGGTGCATCATGGAGAGGTCCATTTTCCCAATTGTCATTTTCCAGAAGCCCAACGCTATAGTGGCGCGTCGCGCCTAAGGCCAAAATGGCATTTCTATAGGGCACCACGATGGTGTTGCTTCGCAGTTAAGTTCCAGGTCCCAATTGTCAAAATCCAGTGGGACAACGCGATATCTCTGCGTCTCGGAGGTCCCCAATTTCTCTGTCATCAAATTCTAGTGAGCCACCATGATAGAGGCGCATCGCGGTGGCCCATTAAATCAGAACCCTAGTTACGGTTTTTCCAGTTTTGTTTAAAAGTTTAAGGAGATTATTTTAGACAATTCCCAAGCCCCCAATCTTTCCAAACATAAGATTAAACCCATTATAAACCTGTTATGCTCATTATTCATCAATTTTTTCTCAGATAAAACCCCAGAGCTCCAAAGCTTCTTCTTCAAGAATTCAAAATCCTCCACTGATTCTCCAAGAAAGCTTAAAATTAAGGGATCCCAAGGTAAGATAATCAAGAACCCATCATCAAGAACTCAATAGGAATCCGAAGTTCAAGGTTTCTTCATCTAATCATCCAACAAGGTATGTGGGGTTTATGAACAAGGATCTTCTTCCATCCTTGTGCCCAAAACCAAGTTTTAATTACAAATTCATATGATTTTTAATGTTTATACATGAATTTCAAAGTAGGGTTCATACCCATTACTTCTATTTGCAAAGTTATGAGTTTTTAAGATATTTTAAAGATTAATTGCATGTCTATTATCATATTTTCATGCCTATTGCAGTAATTTATAGATTTTGAGATGAATTAACATTATTTCCATTATCAAGCATGATTACTATGATGTTTTGACATGAGATTAATGCATGGGTTATTACTCCAAGATTGAGTAGCATTATTCAAGAAAGATGATGCTTCAAGCATCTTATGAGCAGATTTCTTACAGATTTTCAGAAAAAACTTTGATCTTTTGATCCTCAGTTTAGCTATGGAGTCCACTTTACAGATTATTACAGATTACAGAACTCAAAATAGCTTTATTTATAGATTTAAACAGCTGATTGCATAATTGGTTTTAGATAAACCGTTATGCTTGTTTTAAAGTGGATTTCCAAAAGAGTGAGCGTAGCAAATAAAAAGGGAGTAGTATTTAGCACCGAGCGGGAAGTGTAGGTTTAGTGCATCCTACTTCCACAGAACTACTTAGACAACGTAGGTACATATTATTAGATTATTCTCATTTCTATATGGATGATAGATTTAGCTTGTGATCGATCACATGGGTAGGTTATACTCCCTGACAAAAGTATGACACCTCTCCCCAATGTGAGGTTTCTTCCTTAGAAGGACGAGACGTTGGACTCCATGTTAGCTCATATGATTTATGTCGGTTATGAGAACCTCAATGCTAATCAAAGTAAAAGAATGAAAGAAATTCTTTTAGAAAACAAAGTTTAAAGGTTCACAATTTTTTTCAGAATATGCAAGATAATAGCTTCAGATTTTATCTTTTAGATTTCTGATTTAGAGGGAGCACTTTTACACTTGGACAATATGATTTAAAGAAAAAGTTTTAGTACAGCTTTTAGAACTAAATGTTATGGCTCACAAAACTTATAAAGTATGTGTTGCTTCTTATTGCTACATATTTCTGTATTTAAGATATTCCAGCTTATGTGAGTCATTTACATTTAGTGTGCATTTTTTTTTTTAAATAATGAATATGAGATGATGTTTTACTTATGCATATCACTCCCATATACTCAGTACATCCTCAAATTACTGATCTACATATACGTCTATGTGATACATTGCCTCATAATATAGGTTCAGGTGCTCAATGTTAGCAGCGTGAGTAGTTCGAGCATATTTATATACATCCGACAGTTGGTGAGTCCACATAGTTCAGGGACTTATTCATTCATATTTTGTAGTTTATTAGTTTATGAGATTTAGCATTTTCTTTTAGACAGTTCGAGTTAGCTGGGGGTTTGTCCCAGTGACTTTCTAGTATTAGTAGTAGAGGCTTGTCAGACTACTAGTTTGGATGTAGATTATTTAGTTTTGATGTTTCAGATATTATGTTTAGATATTACAAACAATTTTTGCATTCTAGCATGACTTTTATGTCTATATTTCTATTATTATAAGATTCAGGCTAAGTAGTGTGCAGACAGGGTTAGCTTAAGGCTACTCGTAGTCTTAAGCACTGTGTGACATCTCGAGATCAAATTTTGGGGCGTTATAGTTGCTTCCACGACAAATTCAAGAGTAATGCTGGAGAAGTATGAACATAGCTAGATCTAGACTTTTTTTATCAAAATAGTAGCGAAAGGAGAGACGGGAAGAGGTTTCCCGGCTGGAGGTGATGGGCTATTTCACTGGTTGTGATAGGAGAGGCAGTTGTTGGCGGTTGGAGGAGGTATCCCTCTAGTGACCAGCTTTGGCTAGGTGCAAATTTAGATGGAAATAGGGGGATAAGGGCGGCAGTGGCGGTTTTATTTGGCTGATGCTCATCGGTCGTCAACGCCGACGAGCCAACGACGGTGGAGGAAAATGGAAAGGGGCAGCCATAGAAGTTGAATAGTGAATGAGAAAAAGAGGAAATGGAGAAACGTATGACCGAGAGAGAGAAAAAAATATCTGATTTTGAAGTTTGGGTGTATATTTTTGTGCCCATTTAAAAAAAATATTAACCCCTATTTATAATATAAAATAACTCTTCTTATCGTCCAAAAAGAAAAATTATCTCCTTTAACCATTAAATAATAGTGTGTTATTAACCAAAAGGTAAAGGATTCAATTAGTCATCTCAATCGTCATTCTTAAAAAAGCTGACATGATTTCAACTTGATTGAGTCATTGTTCTATGTTTAAAAATAAATAAGCCGGTATTATCATTTGCAGATTATATTAAATAACGTACAAAATAATGAATGCCGATGTATAATTACAGAAAAATATAAACAACAAATAAAAAATATAATTGTCTTGAAAAAATATCTTATGCTTTAAATAATTAAAATTATACTGTACAGTACAAAAAATTATTGTGTTGTGCTGCGTACGTTTGTAGATGACTGTGCAAAAATTTAAAATGATAATAAACTGATAAAAATCCTAAAATTTTAAAAATTAAGGATAATTATCAAAAAATTATGCATAGTTAAAATATGACAAAAATTCTAAAATAATGACAATTATTAATAATTTGTTAAAAAATGTAAAAAATGTGTAAAAAATTGCATTTGTCCCCTTTAATGATTAGGAAGCCTAAATACATTAATTTTAAGTATGGAGAGCCAAAATTGGGTGTCAACAACTTTAATTATAAAATTCCCCACCATGATCAGTTTTTAACAGTATCATATATAGTACATTCTTCAGAGCTGGTGGGTTTTGAGCACCCGACACCTAGGGATTCTTGCATATATCAGTTTACATATTCTTGATTACTTCAGATTTATTCATATATTATTATTTTCATAATATTAATACATTGAGCATATCAGTAGTACTCAGCATCGAGAAAATGCAGGGATGAAAGTTCACCCATCATTTAGGACTGAGACCTTTAGTAATATTCCCTAAGTTCCAGAACTATGATACCATCATAGGTTATATGGGGTCACCAACCAGATCAGGACTGACACCCTATTCCTTTTTGACACCATTTTAGTGGATCCACGTCAGTCAGTGTTCGTACCCTTGGCAAGGTACTGAACAACCATCCTACTATGGTTACAGGTTGGAACCCAGTCAACTCGGATTAGGGTATATCAGTTAATTTTTTCTCATATAGTACTCAACTTTTGTTTTAGTTTCAAATTTTTCTTGACCTTGTATCAGTTATTCAACTTACTTTATAGTGCATGTTTATTATTAATTTTCTATGTCCCATGCATCATTCCATGTTCAGCCTATTTTAACTATTACCCTACTCACATACACAATGCATTTTAAGTACTGATCGTAACTTTCTTTATGCTATATTGTCTTATAATATAGGTTCTGACACTCAGTATCTAGATGGAGCTTAGCACATTCCCGTACCATGTCAGTAGCGGTGTTTGGTGAGTACTTACCATTCGTGGATTATTTATCAATATTTCTTTTAGTAGTTCCTTTATTTAGTTTTACATCGGTTGGAGTTAGTTGGGGGCTTGTCCCAATAACTCATATGAGTTAGAAGCTTTCAGACAGATAGTTAGTTATGTTTTTAGCTTATTGAGTATTTCAGATATTTTTAGTTCACATTTAGTAATGATTTTATTATTAAAATTATCAGTTCATTTAAGTTTGGTTTTCCGCTTAACACTTTATTACTTCTTCAGTATTCTCAGCATTATGCAAGGCCATGGGTTAGCTTGGGGTCACTTGTAACTCTAAGCACCATGTTACGACTTGGGGTCAGTCTCGGGTCATGACAACCTCGGTATCAAAGCATTAGGTTTAGAGTGTCCTAGGGTGTCTAAAATCCATGTTGTGTAGAGTTTTGTCTTAGGAAAAGTTTCACTTATTTTATAATTCATGTCATGCGATAGAGTGTGAAATCTATTAAAATTATTTTTATAACTCGTCCTCAACCTATTTATTGAAAATGCCTCCCAAGATAACTAATGAAAAGAGGAATAAGAATCCGCAAACACCACCAATAGTCCCATAAGACCATCTAAATGAACAGGTCTCCCATGTTGAGTTTAGGGTTGCTTTCACCTATTAGCCCCATCAATGACAACCCAGAATAACTAGTAGGTGGTTGTACCAACAATTCTAGCTTTGAATACAACAACAACTAGAGTCTGAGACTTTACCTAAATAAATCCATCGACATTCTTTGGGTCTAAGCTCAAAAAAGATCTAGGAGTTTTTGGATAGTATTCAGAAGCTGACTAAAATCATGGGTGTCATTTCGACTGAAAGTGCTAATTTGGCTGCTTACCAATTATAAGAAGTGGCTTACACATGGTTCAAGCAGTGGATGAAGGATAGTGGTACAGATGCAGGGTCGATCAAGTGGGATGAATTTGTTGCTGTATTCTTGGAAAGGTTCTTCCCACTTGAGCTGAGGAAAGCCAAGGTAAAGGAGTTCATAAACTTAAAGTAGGGCAATATGAGTGTGAATGATTATTAACTTAAGTTTAATCATTTGACAAGTTATGCTCCAACTATGGTTGCTGACTCTAGGGCCCAAATAAGCAAATTTATGTTAGGTAATCTATGGATGTGGTCAAAAAGTATAGAATAGCCATATTGGTTAAGGATATGGACATCTACAGATTGATGGTCCATGCTCAATAGATTGAAAAGGAAAAAATCAAGGAGAAGGAAAGAGAGAATAAGAAAGCCAAAAAAGTAGCTTTAATTTCTCCCAACAACGATCAGATGGGGGTAATCATACTCAGTTTCACCAGAAATCTTCAGCTCTAGCGCTATCTCTTGCTAGTGCTCTAGTACCTAAATTTAAGCAGGATACTTATGATAGGGTTACAGGCTCCAAGTCCTAGGGTAGTATGGATAGTGTTCACACTAAACCAGTTTGTAAGAAATATGGTAGGAACCACAAGGGTGAGTGTTTGGCTGGTAGTGATGCATATTTTGGGTGTGGCAAGTCAGGACACAAATTAAGGAATTGTTTAGGGGTTGCACAGAGAGGTAAGGATGTTTTCCATCTATGTCAATCTAACTCTTCAGCTACTCCAATAGGTCACCCAAATCAATAGGGTGCCAATTCTAGTGCAAGTGGTGGACAACGTCAGGGTAGGTTCTATGCCCTTCAGACTCGACAGGACTCAGGAGCTTTCTCATGATGTGGTCACTTGTACATTGCAAGTTTTTCATATTCATTTTTTTATTACTAGACCCCAAAGCCACAATTTTCTTTTTGACCCGCTATATAGTAGTAGATTTTGGTGTCAACCCCAAAATCCTTGTAGAACCCTTCTTAGTTTCTACTCTAGTTAGTAGTTTAGTCATAGCTAGATGGGTATACAGAAATTGCCTAGTCATCCCAAAAAGTCACTTCAGTCGACCTTGAAGAATCAAACACGAATGATTTTGATGCTGTTCTTGGCTCTAATCTTGGTATGCCTCAATCAATTGTAAGAACCGAGTAGTCCAGTTTTAGTTTCCAAATAAACCATTCCTAGTATGAAAGGTAGTACCTCAGTGCCTATGGGTCAATTTGTCTATTTAATTAAGGCAAGAAAAATGATTTACAAAGAGTGCATCCATCATCTTGTTCGATTCAAGGACGCAAGGTCCAAAACCTTGAGTCTTTAATTAGTTCAAATAGTAAATAAATTTCTAGATATGTTTTCTGAAGATCTGCGCGAAGTTCCTCCCGAGTAGGAAATTGACATCAGAATTGATCTCTTTCTAGATACCCAACCTATTTCAATTCCACCTTATAAGATGGTTCTAGCGAAGCTTAAATAATTAAAGAAACAGTTGAAAGATCTCCTAGACAAGGGCTTTATCAAGTCTAATGTCTCTCCATAGGGTGCTCCTATTTTTTTTCACGCACAAAAAAAATAATTCTCTCAAAATATGCATCGAACGCCGTAAGTTGGACATGGTTACAATCAAGAATAAGTATCCCATCTCCAGGATTGATGACTTGTTCGACCAACTTTAGAGTGCAAATTATTTTAGTAAGATAGACCTTAGGTCTTGCTATTATCACCTCCAGGTCAGAAGATATGATATTCCGAAGACAACCTTTAGAACTTGGTGTGTTTACTTTAAATTTGTTGTTATGTCTTTTGGACTAACAAATGCTCCTATATCTTTTATATACATAATGAATAGGGTGTTCAAGAAATAATTGGACATGTTTATTATAGTCTTCATTGATGACATCCTCTTTTATTCTTAGAGTGTGGGTGAATACGCAGATCACCCAAGGATTATGTTACAGACTCTTAAAGATCACTAGCTATTTGCTAAGTTAGCAAGTGTGAATTTTGGTTGAAATTAGTTGAATTCCTTGTTCATATTATTTTTTGTGTAGGCATTCGAGTTGATCCTCAAAAGACCAAAGTAGTGATGAACTGGCCTAGACCCATCCCTCCATCAGATATTAGGAGTTTCTTAGGTTTAGCCAGTTACTACAAATGGTTTATTGAAGGATTTTCATCTATAGCTTCTCCCATGTCCAGAATGACTTAGAAGAAAGTCAAATTCTAGTGGTCCAATTCTTGTGAGAAAACTTTTTAGTAGTTGAAGCTTAACTCAACTCCATCAAGTTTTGATTCTACCAGAGGGTTTAGATGGTTTTGTGGTTTCGTGTGATGCTTCAAGAGTTAGTCTTGGTTGTGTGTTGATTTAGTGGGGAAAGGTTATAGCATATGCCTCTATAAAAATCAAACCTCATGAAAATAACTACTTGACTCATGATATTTAGTTAGGAGCAGTCGTGTTTGCCTTACAGTTTTAGAGGCATTATCTTTATGAGGTTCATATTGATGTGTTTACTGATCACAAGAGTCTTTAGTATGTGTTCAACGAGAAAGATCTAAATCTTCATAAGAGAAAGTGGCTAAAGTTGTTTAAAGATTAGGATATGAGTATCTTATACCACCCAAGTAAAGCAAATATTGTGGTTAATGCTCTTAGCAAATTAACTATTAGGAGTGTTGTTCATGTTGAGGATGAGAAGAAAAAGTTAGTTCGTGAGGTTTACCGGCTTTCTAGGTTGGGAGTTCAGTTGGTTGATTCAATCGAAGGTAGTGTCTTGGTTCAAAATAGTTTAGAATGGTTTAAAATCTTCTTTGGTAGATGAGGTGATAGAAAAGAAAGATAGTGATCCTATTTTGCTTAGGTTGAAAAAAATAGTTCAAAATCAGAAGGTTGAGGTTTTTTGCCAAGGGGGAGATGGTGTTCTTTGTTGTGACGATAGACTATGTGCTCCAGATGTAGATGACTTGAGATAACAAATGTTGGTAGAAGCCCACGGTTCTCGATATTCTATTCACCCAGGAGCTACTAAGTGTACCATGATTTACGGGACGTCTATTGGTAGAATGAATAAAGATATTGCCAAATTTGTGGCTAAGAGTCCGAATTGCCAGCATGTTAAGGTTATGCACTAAAGACCAGGTGGTATGATTTAGGAAATCAACACTCCTACTTGGAAGCGGGAAGTGGTGAATACGTTCTTTATCACATGGTTGCCTCGTACTCATTAACAACAAGATTCTATTTGGGTTATCGTGGAATGAATAACTAAGTCATCCGATTTCTTACCAGTTAACACTTCAGTGTCAGCCAAAGATTATGGTAGACTCTTATCTTAGGGAGTTGGTGAAGCTGTATGGATTCCTTTTGACTATTATTTTAGGTAGAGGTACCCATTTTACCTCTCAATTTTGGAAGACATTTCAGAAGGGTCTTGGTACCTAAGTTCATCTTAGTACGACATTTCACCCATAGATAGATGGTCAAGAAGGAAGGACCATTCTGACCTTAAAGGATATGTTAAGAGTGTGCGTGATTGATTTCAAGGGTAGTTGGGATGATGATTTCCATTTTGATTGAGTTTGGTTATAATAACAACTATCACTCCAATATTTAGATGGCCCCGTTTGAGGCACTTTATGGTAGGAGGTGTAGATATGCTATTGGTTGGTTTGAGGTTGATGAAACTACTTTTATAGGGATAGATTCGGTCCATGAGGCAATGAAAGAGGTTCACCTAATTAGGGAAAGGATGAAAAATGCTCAACATTGTCAGAAATCTTATGCAAATATGAGGAGAAGGGAGATTGAGTTTGATACTGGTGATTCTATCTACTTGAGGGTTTTGCTCATGAAAGGGGTAGAGAGATTTGGTCAGAAGGGAAAGCTCAGTCCCCGTTACGTTGGTCCTTATAAGATTTTGAGTCGATATGGTATGGTAGCTTATGAGTTGGAGCTGCCGACAGATTTAACATTAGTGCATCCAGTCTTCCATGTCTCCTTATTATAGAAATACGTTGGTAACCCAGCATCAGTCGTTGCTTTAGAGAGTGTGGACGTGAAAGATAGTCTCTTTTATGAGGAGGTCCCAGTTGAGATCCTTGATTATCACATTCATATGCTGAGAAATAAAATGGTCGCTTTAGTAAAGGTTTTGCGGAGAAATCAGTTAGTTGAGGGAGCTTCTTGGGAAACAGAGGCAGATATAGTGACCAAGTACCCCCATACTTCAAACTCAGTCCCAACTTAAGGTAATTGACATGACTCGAACCAGGGCCTAGTCGTATCGGGCATCTAAAGTTCAATCCATACCAGAGAATAAAACTTGGGATGACTAGTATATCACCCAAAATATAAAGTATGACATAGTGCATATGGCCACCAAGACCACCCTCACATCAGCAAACGTGAGTTTCCAATGGCGATCCCCCCTAGAACCCCACCTTCCACAGCTTTGCTACTCAACCCCTTTTAAGCCCAATTAAACCTTTTCATATAACCAAACCATTTCCTAAGGAGTATTTTGATTAGGAATTAACCATTGATATCGTCATACCAAAATTAGAGCTTGGAAGTCTTCCCTTTTATGCCATACCAAAACCATTAATCCAAGTTGACTCCAAAGTTTCCAATTAAACGAAATCCATGTCCACCAAGACCTTTTTAAGTCATTTAAAACGAATCAAACCAATTTAAGTTCCATTACCTCTTATGCAATGCAAAGATTTGAAGACTAGTCAAACAATGTGACAAAATCATTCTCATTAGCATTTTAACAAACATGTTGAGGACATGTAATTTCCAAAACCAAAACCAAGTATCAATTGACCATTTTCATAAAACCACATGTTCAAACCAAAATTATAACATAAAAGTCCATAAGTAAAACATGGGAGACATTATCCAACCATTAACAACCAAAACCCCCAATATCTATTTCAAAACCAAATCAATACCAAGGAAACCAAACATTAAAACACATGCTTTTAGTTGAACTAAAAATGAGAGAGGAGTAACATGCCTTAGACACAAAGGAAGACAGAGAGAATCACTCTTGAAAGCCCCTAATTGATTGTCTTGTAGAAACCCTATCCTTTTCTTGAACCTAGAGGTTGAGAGAAATTTTAAGTGTTTGAATAATAGTTTAATGTAGCCCCTAAAGGTGTTTTATGTTGTGGAGTCAAAAGGAGTTAAGAAGGGAAATATCCAAAATACCCCTCCAACTTAAAACTGTAGAAAACTCATAGGTGGGTATGAGTTGACACTCCAAATTGTCACCACATCAAACAACTCGTACCATCCTGCTGTACCCAAAACAGAGAGTTGGAAACCATACACTGTCCACCATGCAACTTTATTGACCCAACTCGTGACCAGACCATATGACTAGTATGGTCCAGTCATACCCAAGATAGATTCCAAAGGGATTGACACTGGTTAACATACGACTACACCTTATCACTCGTACCCTATTCTTACAGCTCTTAGTGAGACACTCGTACTCAGAACCATGTCAAGTTACTAAGTTTCTGATTAAATAAAGGACCGACCTATCACTAAACCTAATGAATTGTACCCACCAAATTGCACCCATTGCAGAAACCCAACCACCCTTTTTTGGTCTCCTAACACTAGGTTCCCCTGACCCATACCCACTCTATACGACTCGTATGATGATTCGTTACAAGGACAATGTGCCCAAAGCTCAAGAATTTTCCAAAGGCCAGAACCCAGGGTATTTCAATTCTCCCTTACATGGATCATTCATCCCTGAATGATGGAACTAGGTAGTATAAGCAGGATTAAACCCCCAATCGTCTCCACCCTTACCGTTAACAAAGACAGAAAACAAAGATGTTAAGAATCAACACATACCTTAAGCATGATTTTCTAGAATGAGAAATAGGAATGGGATACTTGGACTTTATGTCCTCTTCCGCTTCCCATATAACAACTTCAACCTTGTGGTTCCTCCATAAAATATTTACCAAAGTTACATAATTGGTCCACAACCGACAAACCTTTCAGTCCAAGATCTCAATCGGGATATCCTCATAAGATAGAGAATCTAAAACACCTATATCCTTGATAGGTACAATTTGCGATGGATCACCTCTACACTTCCTTAACATAGAAACATAGAATACTGGGTGAATGGAACTCAAATTAGAAGGCAACTCCAACTCATATGCAACACTCCTAACCTTTCTCAAAACCAAGTACATACCAACATACCGGAGACTATGCTTTCTCTTCTTTCCACACCGTATCACTCCCTTCATGGGAGACACCTTCAAGAACACCCTATCCCCAAACTCAAACTCTAACTCCCTATGATTTACATCTATATATGATTTTTGGAGATTTTGGGTGGCTTTAATCCTATTCCAAATCACTTTCACCTTCTCCATAGCTTGGTGAATCAAATTTGGGCCAAAAATATCCACCTCACCAACCTCGAACCACCCAATAGGAAACCTATGCCTCCTACTGTACAAGGTCTTAAATGGAGCAATCCTAGTACTAGAGTGGTAGCTATTGTTATATGCAAACTCTTCAAGAATCAAATTCTCAACCCAACTACCACCATAGTCAATAACGCAAGCATGGAGCATATCTTCTAATGTCTAAATAGTACTTTCTGCTTGCCCATCCAACTACGGGTGAAAAGCAGTACTAAGACTCACCTTAGTCCCCAACCCTCTCTGAAATAACCACCAAAAGTGAGATGAAATCTATGTACTATGATCAAAGATGATAGAAACAGGTACCCAATGCAACTTCACAATATCCTGAAGGTACAACCTTGCATAATTCTCAGTCGAGAAATTAGTCCTCACTGGCATAAAGTGAGCCGACTTTGTCATCCTATCCATAATGACCCAAGCTAAATCAAATTGACTTTTACATCGAGGAAGACCATTAATGAAATACATGTTGATTACTTTCCACTTCCACACAGGCAACTCAATTTTTTAATACAATTCTCCGTGCCTAATATGCTCAGTTTTCACTTGTTGACATACCATGCACTTAGCCATAAAACCAACCATATCCCTCTTCATATTATTCAACCAATACATTTCCTAAAGATCATGGTACATTTTAATCAAACCAGGATGAACAACATAGAGTGACTCATGCGTCTCAGCCAAGATCCTTATCCCAAATTATCTACATCCAGAACACATAGCCGTCCTTTATACCTCAAGGTACTATCACTGCTAATCTCAAAGGACATCACCTTTTGTCAACCTACATCACCCTTAATCCTTATTAAGACAGGATCTAACAATTGTTTCTTCTTAATTTTGGCACCAAGAGATGACTGTGTCACCTCCCGCACAAACATACCACCATCCTTGGAGTCTAAGAGACAAACTCCAAGGTTAGCCAAATGGTAAATATCCTTCACCAAATCTTGCTTTCCTTCATCCATATGAGCTAGACTCCCCATGGATAACCTGCTAAGAGCATCAACAATCACATTAGCTTTATGTGGATCGTAATAAAGACTTATATTAGTCTTTAACCAGCTCAAGCCATCTCTTTTCCCTGAGGTTAAGCTCTTTTTGAGTAAACATATACTGCAGTATCCTATGATAAAAAAGATATCCATATGCATGCCATAAGGATAGTGACACTAGATTTTTAATGAGAACACCACAATCCACAATTCCAAGTCATGGGTTAGATAATTTTTCTTATGCACCTTTAATTGTCTAGAGGAATAAGCTATCACCTTATCCTATTGCATCAAAATGCAACTAAGCCCTACACGGGATGCATCATAACAGACCACAAACCCATCCGTGCCTTCAGTAAAAGTCAAAACTTGGAGCCTAAGTTAGCTTATCCTTCAGCTTCTCAAAACTACCCTCACAAGTATCAGACCACAAGAACTTTACCTTCTTCAAAGTTAACTTAGTCAACGGGGCAACTATAGAAGAAAACCTCTCCACAAACCTCCTGTAGTAACCAGCTTAACCCAAGAAGCCCCAAATATCGATTGGAGTCTGGGTCTAGGGCTTTTCTTAACCACTGCAACCTTCTGCGGATCCACCATGATTCCTTCACTAGAAATGACATGACCCAGAAAAGTGATAATGTTCAACCAGAACTCACATTTCAAAAATCTAGCATACAACTACTGCTCTTTTAGGGTCTGCAACACTATGCAGAGGTAATTAGCATAATCCACCTCACTCTTAGAGTACAAAAAATTATCATCGATGAACACAATGATGAACAAGTCCAGAAACTGATGGAAGATGCTATTCATCAAATCCATGAATGCCGTCGGGGCATTAGTCAACCTAAAAGACATAACTAGGAGCTCAAAATACACATATCATGTACGACAAGTAGTCTTAGGGATATCCACCTCCCTAATCTTTAACTAATGATACTTAGATCAAAGATCTATTTTGGAGAAAAACTTGGCACCCTGCAACTGATTAAAAAAATCATCTATCGTTGGGAGAGAATACTTGTTCTTTACCATCACCTTATTCAATTGCCGATAATAAATACACATCATAACAGAACCATCTTTCTTATGCAAAATAAAATTAGTGCACCTCATAGAGACACACTAAGACGGATAAAACCTTTGTCTAAAAGATCCTTGAGTTGCTCTATAATCTCCTTCAAATCAACTGGAGCCATTCTATATGGGGGAATAAAATATGGATGAGTGTCTGGGAAGACCTCAGGGAATTCAGTCACCACCGGGATGAAATGTAAAAAAGACCCTCTGAGTTAGAATCTTTAACCCAGATCAGATAATAGAGTCACTGTTTGGAGATTAATCTCCGAGCTTTAAGATATGGTATTAACTTCTCCTTTGGAGCTAGAGAACCACCCTCCCACTCAATAACCCGCTCATTGGGAATTTAATGATGACCATACGGGTTCGACATTCTAGAGAAGCATAACAGGAGTGCAACCAATCAATCTCTAATATGACATCAAAATTATCCATGTCTAGCTCAAATAGATCCACCAAGGTCTCTCGACCTCCTATAGATACCACATCCCCTATAGACTCTTCTAGCAACCACAGAATCACCCACCAGGTAGCAAGAGTAAAAGGGTCTAGAATATATTCAAGACCAAACCCAAAACACACAGCCACAAATACGGTAACATAAGAAAGAGTGGACCCCAAATTAAGTAAATAGTACATATCATAGGAAAAGAGTTTCATCATACCATTCACGACATCAGGTGATACTTCAAACTCCTGCCGGGTAGTGAAAGGATAAAAATGGTCCTGACTAGTGCCCAAACTTGATGGTGCACCCTTTGGTGCTGGAGATGAAGAAGAGGCAACCAAAACCTTGTTTGCCCTCAAAGAAACCTTGGTCACTAGATAATTTCTAATCATGTGCCCTGGCTAAATACAGCTGAAGTACTTGTCCTTTTTTTCATCACAGTAACCTTGATACAATCTATCATAAAATTTACAAAGAGGATACGATGGAGCTGACTGGGCCCTACTAGCTTAATATTAGGCATACTATGCCCTATAGTTGTCACCACTCTGAAAATTCCAGTTACCCGATGACTTTAGGTAGGGAGCACTAGCCGTTAAGCAAGACCCCAAATTACCCCACTTCTCCTCTGGCCACTTTCTACCATCCCTACCACTATACTCTTGGCCACCACCCTGCTTAGAAAATCTAAACTTCTTGTTCTGCCTCTCCCCTATTTTATCTTATTTTTTCTTTTCTTTCTCTACGTACTGCATATATAGAACCAACCTTGAGATATCCATGTCATTGTTCAACAAGGAAGCCTTATTCTAAAAAATTAAGTCTCGGGACAACCTAACAGTGAACTTTCTTATTCTAGACCTCATACTAGAAACTAACTCCGGAGCATACCGAGATAGTTGGTAAAACTTCAAGGCATACTCCTTGACTAACATCTTTCCTAGCTTTAGGTTAACAAACTCTTCCGCCTTTGCTTCTCTCAACTTCTTAGGAAAAAAGAAGTCTAGAAAAGCATTAGAGAAATCTGCCCATAGGGCTGACTCCGCATCTCACCCCTAGTCTATTCCTATTCCTTATACCATTGGTACGCTACCTCTTTCAGTTGATAGGCAGCAAACTCTACACTTTCTAAGTTAGTAGCATGCATAACACGAAAGATCTTTTCCCTTTCATCCACAAAGGCTTAAAGATTCTCCTTAACGTTAACACCAGTGAACATAGGAGGGTTCAACCTCATAAATGGCCAACCCTTATGGCCTCAGAAGATTAAGTAATAGTAGTATCACGCTCAGACTAAGAAGCTACCAACTGTACCAATATATGAATAGCCTAATGAAACTCAACATTCATCACATCAACCTGGAGAGCTCAAGGAGGACTAGAAGAAACTGGTGGAACTCCAAAAGGACATTCAGGAACCTGACCCCTAGACCACATCTATACCCCATAAGCAGAGTGTGTCCCATTAGCATTGTCCATAAGTGGGACAGAGGAGTTTTCTTGAGCCTCATCGAGAAGGCATGATCTGAAAAGCAAACAAATAGGAATTAAAGAAGAATTTAGGACCTTAGACTCCACAAGTCAAAAATAGAATACAAGAAAGAGAAACATTCCTAAATGCCTTGTAGTCTCTCCTTTATGAGTATGGCGTGCTACACACCCTTAAAATAGACTCTACTTGACACAGCTTTATGGACTGCCAATTGACCATAAACCTAGGGTTATGATACCAATATGACAAGACTCAAACCAGGGCCTAGTCGTGTCGGGCATCGCAAGTCCAAGCCAGACCGGAGACCACACCCAATACCCAACCATTATCACCCTGCACCTTATGTCGGATGAACTTCAAACATATAATAAGATAAAACCAATGTAATAAGGAAATATTTAAGGAAGTCCATAACCATAACCAACCAAATATCCAATCAAACATCCATTTGGTGTCAACCCTAATACCAATACCAATACCAAGATTGACATAAATACCAATACCGCCCATGTCCATTGTAGTTCGATAAAGCCTCTAACCAATTCAAAGAATATTCAGTCGGGACATGCCCCGACCATAGAAGAAACAAAAATTAAAGAAGCAAAGATAATCCAAAGAAGTCCATAGCATGAAATAGAGTCTTTCGGAGTATAGAAGCTCACCACTTCGGTCTAACATAAAGTTGTCCCTGAAGTACTAGTAACTGAGCAGGAGGAATGGTTGTATGACCGGTTCTTAAATCGAATAGGGATACAATGCCTGAAAATGGTTAGTAGAGTAAAATGTTAGCATGTACTCAGGAATAAGGATAAAATAATGCCTTCATGCACAACCAAGTCTAATAACCATATGCAATAACACATATACATACATATGTATATATATACACATATATATATGTGCATATATATGTGTGTGTATATATATTTACATATATATATATATATACATATATATCATGCCGTGAAAGGGAATCAAGTTTAGCATGTAAGTAAAACCTTAACCTAGGTTGTGTAGCTTGGCCATCCTAAAACCACCTACGAGTTATATGGGTTCAGCTGCCCCTGCTGAAAGGGCCCTAGTGCATTTTAGCTGTACGATCGGAGAATAAAACCTGGGATGACTATTACAGCTTCTGAAATATAAAGTGTGACATAATGCACACGGTCACCAAGACCACCCTCACATCAGTAAATGTGAGTTTCTAATGGAGATCTCCCCGGGACCCCCACCTTCCACGGCTTTGCTACTCAACCCCCTTTAAGCCCAATTAAACCTTTTCACATAACCAAAACATTTACCAATAAGTCTTCTGAATAGGCATTAACCATTAGTTTCATCATACAAAAGTTAGAGCTTGCAAGTCTACCCTTTTATGCCATGCCAAAACAAATAGGCCAAGTTGACTCCAAAGTTTCCAATCAAACCAAGTCCATGGACACCATTTAAAATCAAACCAATTTAAGTTGAATTACCTCCTATGCAATGCAAAGATTTAAATAATAGTCAAACTATATGAAAAAATCATTCTCACTGGCATTTTAACAAACATGTTGAGGGCATGTAATTTCCAAAACCAAAACCAAGTATCAATTGACCATTCCCATACAACCACATGTTCAAACCATAATTATAACATGAAAATCCATAAGTAAAACACAGGAAAACATTATCTAACCATGAGCAACCAAAACCCCCAACATCTATTTCATAACCAAATCAATACCAAGTAACCAGTTATGCTATAGAAATATAGCACTTTTGATGCTTAAAATAAGAAAAATATGAAGGTTTTTGAGGCCTTTTTGTTAGATATGATCTTTTTTGGGCATGTTTTGCAGGAAACCATGTTTTGGATGATAAGTTTGCGAAAATGGTAAAACGGGTATTTTTGGCTACTTTTAGAGAGATTATGGATATTTGGGATATTTTCTGACTTAATTATGATCAGTGTATGTTCGAGAGTCGATGAAGAGATAAAAAACTGACTCTCGACTCCTATAAAGTCAATCTACAAACCGTATGTTGACCTACAAACTGCATGTAGACAAAGCAGGTTCAAGAAACCCAAAATCCCGAGAGCTGACTTGACAAAAATTATCCATCCGTAACCTACGATCTGAACCTGTGCCTTGTGCCAGACTGTAGGTACCACCAACACCCTGCCAAACCACAGGAACTACCTACGCCCTACCAGACCACAGGTGGCCCCAACCTTATCTTCTCCTATTTCATTCGGGCTTTGTTTTTAGTGTTTTTTGTACTATAAATTCCCCTTATGTGCGTTTTAGTAGTTGAGATGCACTTTTAACACTTAGAAATATATTTTGATTTCAAGATTAATCTTTGATCATGGGATTCCCGTGTATTGACTTTAATTGATTATACAAATTATGGTTGTGGGTTTACATTGATCTTATCACTGTGATTTCATCTTTGCTTTCCAATATGAATTTTATTGATTTCTTCACAATCATGAGCAACTAAAACCCATAGCTAGGGTTGTGAAAACCCTTACAAATTAATGAAGTAGGGGAAATGTGGTTGTTGATCTGAACCAATACCTATGGCATGCATTGATTTATCTTTATTATGATTGATTTATTAATGGGTGCACACATTAGGATCCCGCCTTTATATTTCTACTTACTCCAAAAAAGGAGTAGTGACTAGGAAAAGATAAAGACAATAGTAATTTGGGAGTTAATTATCGATCCTTTGCACATAACAGAATATAGTAAATGACTGTTAGCTTTCATCTAATAACTTGAGACTCAAAATGTAATAGTTAACTAGGATCATGATAATTATTAGTAATGTGATATTGTGAGACTCAAAATGTAAAGGGTGAAATCCTCCTACTCATCCAAAAAACTGTAGGAGGTACATAACTTATCAATTTTACATCGAAGGTATTGGGTTGGTTCAATACACATGATAAGCCTATGAAGTTGAGATGCCATGGGGAACACAATCCTAGTGTTCACCTACGAGTGATTTTCAACCAAGTTAATACTGTTCTTTGCTTAGGCTACTATAAAAAAGTCCCCCATTTACTTTTCCTAATTTGCTAATACACTTCAACCACTGAGATCTGTGAAGCCATATGTTTCCTTGGGATTCGACCTAACCTTAGTTGGGTTACTATATGTTGACAACAACCCTACCATCATCTAAAAGGAGGTATTTCTTGGATGTCATCAAGAAATAGGCACCGTTTCTGGAGAGCATATTATTAGTTTGTAGATTGAAATTGTTGTAGTTTTTGGGTTTTTATTTCTTATTTTTTGTTATTAGTTAGGCATAAGCCGGTGTATTCCTAGCACACGGAGTAGAGAGGATCCCTTACTCCTAGTGAATCTGAATCTAGAGAAGATTCTACAAACACCTGGTAAGATGTCTGAGCAGAAAAGAGTTGAAAATCCTTAAGGGGTTCATGATATTATACCTCCTCCTAATGGAGCACAAGATATAGTTGATTAACAGATTGTTTTGCTTTTGTCTTAAGGAGAGAATGAGAGGAGGGAAACTGAAGAAGCTTAGAGGTTAACTAGGGAGATAAAGCTAGCTGAGCAGAGAGAAGTAGCAGACCATTGAGCAGCACTTGGTGGAAACTAGAATAGAACTAAAGGTGCCCGTGCTCAAGTAATCCCCCCATATCAGTAGTACATGAAGCCATACATAAATGATGAAGAAGATTTGGATATGTTGAGACGACCAAGACTGGAGCTATAGCACCTTTTGTTTTGCCTGTAGGCTTTAAATTTGACATTACGAGTTCCATGATCCAACTTTTAAATTTGAAGGTGTGTTTGCAGGTATGCCCACTGAAGATGCAAACTTGTACCTAGCAAATTTCCTTAGGATCTGTGCCTTGTATACCAATCCCATGGTAAATCAAGAAGCACTTAGATTGAGGATTTTTCCCTTCTCACTTATAGGAGAAATATCTTTATGGTTGGGGGAATTTTCAAGAGGCTTTATGACGACTTGGAACAAGCTGCACATGCAATTCTTAATTAGGTTCTTCCCTTCATCATAGATATTGCAGCTGAAGGACGAGATCTATAATCTTAGGCAGCTGTAGTCAGAGTCCATGTATGAGGTGTGGTTCAACTTTAAGAAGAAGTTAAGCATGGTACCAAATCATCAGTTATCAGGGATGAGCTTATCAGAGATATTCTACAGAGCCCTGACCAACAACTTCAGAGACATGGTAGACACCATCTCTAGAGGATCTTTTAAGAGATTTGATGGGTGGTAACATCAAAGATATTAGATTGAATCTCACTCACTAATCGAGGGTAGCAAACTCAGGAGGCTGAGAGGGGATATGGTACTTATGCTATTGGTGCTTCCTGTGACCAGAAAACAACTGATGATATAGTAGCACAAGAAATTACATTACTAAGAACTGATTTGGGGGTGCTAGCAAAGCAGTTTGAAATGGCTGATTTTGAGTAAGTGAATGCGGTAGCAGCACATCGGTTAGCTTCCAAAGTGTACGAGTTAGAATTGAAAGAGGAAGCTAATTAACTAGATAGTAGGATGGCAGGTTTTCGAGCCCAAGGTCAAGGGAACCATGGTCTGAATAATTATGATAGATACAAAGACCATAGTAGACTGCAAACTATTGACTGGAGGAAGAAGGACGACTACAAAAGAAAGGACATAGGTACATTCCACCTAGTTACATGATACAGAATCTAGAATGGAATATATGCTGGCTAAACAGGTGAAGGGTCAAGAAAGTTAGGAGACTAGCCTTAAGGAGATTAAGGATGATATTTTAGGGTTGACCCAGAAGGTCAAGTCATATGCCATTGCTATCAAGCAGTTGGAGAACCAATTTGGGCGGATCTCATCAAATCTGAACCAGAGGCAACCAGGTACCCTTTCGAGCAAAACATTACAAAATCTGAGAAATAATGGTCATGTACTTGCTATTACCATGAGGAGTGGTGTCACTACTATGGATACCCCACTACCTGCTGCTGAAGATATTGATGATGAGACACTTGATGCTGAGTATGAGAAGGTAACAAGTGAAAAAAGTACAGTTATTGAAGAACAAGGTAAGGGTCTAGTCATTTATCCAGAAGACAGACAGGTTCTGATACCACCCCCACCTTTTCCTCCGTGACTGAGGAAGAAAAAAGAGGAAGGTAAGTTTAAGAGGTTCATTGAGATGTTAAAAGAACTGATCTTGTACATACCTATTCTCGAGGGGTTAAAATAGATTCTTGGATATGCCAGGTTCATGAATTAATTGGTCACAGGGAAGAAAGAGGCAACTTTTGAGGATGTTAATGGAGTGCACCACAACATTGCAGTCACGAATAGGTCCTTAGCATAGAAAAAGGGTGATCCCACAACATTCTCTATACCATGCACTATTGGGTCATCCAGATTTTCCTGAGCCTTGTGTTATTTAGGAGACAACATTAATTTGATACGGCTGGACATATTCAAGCAAATAGTCTTGAACCCTCCATAATCCACTTTAATGCAGCTATTGATGGCTGATTGCATAATGAAAAAGCCTGTGGGAATCTCTTTGGATGTGATCGTGAGGGTGGATAAATTTATATTTTCGGTTGACTTTGTCATGTTAGACTATGAAGTTGACACCGAGATGCCTATTATTCTGGAAAGACCATTCATGGCCACAGACAGAGCTATGGTTGACATGGAAAAGGGTGAGCTAAAATTCTGAGTCAACAGTAAGGAGACAACATTCCACATTCAAAAGTCAATGATGCATCCAACTGACACGAGGGTAGTATCGATGATTGATTGTATTGATCACTCTAGAGGATATTCCTATGGGTATCTTGATGAATTTTGAGTAGTGAAGATACTCGTGTCATGTCGCGATGTTAAATCAAGCACTGCATAGGAGGCAACCCATGGGTTTGTTGGTAAAGTCTGAGTAACTAATATAGCCACATCGTGCGACAATGTTAAATCAAGGGATGAGTGGGAGGCAACCAACTATTTTAGTGTTCACGTTTTTGTTGTTTTTGTCTTTTTGTAGGTTTTTACTTTTCGGACCTTACCCAAAATACAGTAAAAAATTATTCTATTCTTCGATTTTGAGGTAAGGGAACTATGTGATTAGCCATTATGGTCACAAGTCCCACATGGTATGTTGAGTAATGAGTCAAAAAGTTTAAATTTTGAGGATGAAAAATGGTACGTTATGGACTTTAACTTTTGGGACCCCAAAACATAGGTTGCGGGACCATAAGTATCTGGAAAAATATCAATATTCCAAGTCTGGGTTGAGGAAAAATGGGCCGCAGGTGCTACCTCCACCCAGGACCTGACCACAGGTACAGGGAGTGGGTATGTGCCTCGGGTAGATCAAGAACTGGGCCCACTATTTAGTTAAAATTTTAGGCCCACCAACATTTAAATTTGACCTAAAATAGCTCCCACCTATATAAAAACATTCTTACCCTCATTCTAACTCATTCTTGTCCTCAAACCTTTACTTTTATCTTTGAATTCAAACTTCCCACTTAAAGCATAAACCAAACCCTCACTTAAGAAAAGGCTAATTTGACACCTATTTGAGATACCAACTTATTCCAACATGCTAAAAATAAGTTTCAAACTTGGTTTTTATTGAGTTCTTCATTATTCTCTTTAGGATTTTCATACAAGAGGTAACATTCTTGGCTCCTAATGGTTATATATGTGTTTATATATGGTTATAACAAGTTGATATGTGTATTTAATTGAAAAATACATAGAAATTATAATGCTTGAATGTAGGAGCCTTGAAGTAGCCTAAAATCAAAATACTATTAACATGTGACCAGTTATTTCTCTTAGATATTTTCACAAACACCTTGAGGGCATGATATTATCAAGACCAAAATCAACGTAAAAACCACCAAGATTAGAGTGACTCATGACCCATTTGTTAAACCATCATCAAAAAGCACCCACATGTGAAAACCATCACAAAAAACATGTATAAACACAAGTTAAACCAATAGTAATCAATACTCAACCATATTCAACAATACCCTTAATTTTGGATTTAAACCACCATTTAAGAATCATAATCACACCTTAAAACACATGATATTTATGAATTAACAATAAGGGAAGAGTCACATACCTTATACAAGACGATTCACGGAAGGAACTTGACTCTTTTTGCCTCTAGATCAACACCTCTTTGAAATCCTAGCCTCCAATCACCAAAGAGCGTTAGAGAGTATTTTCGAAGTGTTTAATCCTTCACAAGTGAGTTGTGAGAAGCCTCAACATATTTTAAGATGTGGGGACTTAAGGGTTTTGGGGTGGGAAATGTCTGGAATGCCCTCAGGTTAAAATTTGAAAATTTCTCTCAGGAGGGTACGACCATCCCCTAAACCGTACCCTAGGGTACGAGTGGTACCCTTATCTCATACCCTAGACCTCATCTTGGTCCCCCAACCAGACCAACATATGACCAAACAAGGTTGACTCAAATCCTATCATACGAAAAGTACCCTACACCTTGTACCCTAGACAGAATCTACTTAGTTAAGCTTAATTCATCATACGGCTTGGCAACATACGCATCGTAACCTAACATATGAGAAGTATGATGCCTAACCGTACCTTGGACAAATGAAACCCAACCAAGATGGCCATCATACGAGAGAGGGGGTACTAAACCTTATCTTAGCATATGACAAGTATTCTCAAACCGTACCTTGTCCAGAACTGATACTTAGGGAATTTTGTAAGAATCCAAAGCCAAGGTGTTTCAATTCAGACCCACTTGGATCATTCGTCCTCGAATGATGGGTTAAGGCAAGCACAAGAATGAGTTAACATATTATCACACATCAAACTAACCTTTAGCCAAATTAGAAAATAAAGGAATGCAACAAAGATTAGAAGATCAACACATGCCTCAAGCATAAGTTTTTGGAACAAGAAACAAATGCGGATACTTGGACTTCATGTCCTCTTCCACCTACTAAGTAGCTTCCTCGGACTTTTGGTTCCTCCATATAACCTTCATTGAATCCACCTCTTTCATTCGCAATAGGCAAAATTTTCGATCCAAGATCTTCACTGGGACCTCCTCATAGGACAATCCAAAAAACTAATATCCTCCAAGGGAATAACCAACGAAGGGACACGTATACATTTTCGCAATGTGGATACATGAAATGACGGATGGATGGAATTCAAACTAGAGGGAAAATCCAACTCATAGGCAATATTATCAACCCTCTTCAAAACTAAATATGGACCAACATACCAAGGACTAAATTTCCCCTTCTTACCAAATCGCATTATTCCCTTCATGGGAGACACCTTCAAGAATATACAATCGCCAATATTGAACTCCGAAGTCCTAAGACTTATATTTGATATGACTTTTGGCAACGTTGAGCTATTTTTGACTAATCACGAATCAACTTCACCTTCTCCAAGGATTGCTGAACCAAATCAGCGCCAAACAACATACCCTCACCACCTTCATACCACCCAATAGAAGCACGACATCTCCTACCATACAATGCCTCAAAAGGGGCCATACCAATGGTAGAATGATAACTACTGTTATAGGAGAATTCAATCAAAGGAAAATGGTCATACCAACTGTCACCATAATCAATCATACATGCACGAAACATGTCTTCCAATGTCTGAATTGTCCTCTCCATTTGTCCATCCATCTGTGGGTGGAAAGCGGCACTAAGGCACACCTGAGTTCCCAAACTTTTTTGAAACGAATTCCAAAAGTGAGATGAGAACAGAGTACCACGATCCAAAATAATAGAAACCGGTGCACCATGGGACTTCACAATTTTCATAGGGTACAACTTAGCATAATCCTTGGTCGAATAACTATTCTTCACCGACAAAATTAAGCGGACTTGGTCAATATATCCATAATGACCCAAATAGAATCACATTGATTCCAAAACCGGGTAATACTAGTGATTAAATCGATATAAATTATGTCCCACTTCCATTTGGCAACTCAACTTCTTGGTACAAACCTCTGGGCCTCATGTGTTGAACTTTCACTTGTTGACACACCATACACTTATCCACATAGCTAGTCACGTCTCATTCATATTATTCCACCAATAGAACTCCATAAGAACTTGATACATCTTTTTAGATTCAGGATGAATAGAATAATGAGATTCGTGAGCCTCGTCCATAATACTTTCCCTCAATCCATCGACGTCGGGAACACATAACCTACCTTGGTACCTCAATATACCATCACCACCAATTAAAAAATCAACAATCTTATTCTTCATTAAACGAGGATCCAATATTTGATTTTCCTTTATCTCAACAACAAGAGACGACTGTGACATCTAATGAACATATACACTACTATCCTTAGAGTTCGCGAGACGAACTCCAAGATTAGCCAAACTGTGAATATCCTTTACTAAATCCCACTTATCCTCATCAACGTGAGCTAAAATCTGCTTGGATAACCTGCTATGAGCATTAGAACCTATGTTAGCTTTACCTAGATGGTAATGGAGACTCGTATCATAGTCCTTCAACAACTCAAGCCACCTCTTTTGTTTAAGATTCAACTCCTTTTGAGTTAACACATACTATAGGCTCTTATGATTGAAAAAGATGTCAATATGAACCCCATATAGATAGTGATGCCAAATATTTTACACAAATACCACTGCTAACAATTCAAAGTCATGAGTAGTTTAGTTCTTCTCATGAACCTTTAATTTCCTAGAAGCATAGGCCACTACCCTACCATGCTGCATCAACACACAACCAAGACCAACATGAGAAGCATAACAATATACTACGAAACCATTACTACCCCCGGGCAAGGTCAAAATCAAAGCTGAAGTCAACTTATCATTAAACTTCTCAAAACTACCTTCACACGTATCCGACTATAAGAACTTGACCTTCTTCTGAGTCAACATAGTCAATAAGGAAGCTATAGAAGAAAAGCTTTCCTCAAATCTCCTGTAATAGCCCACTAAACACAAGAAGCTCCGACTATTGGTTGGAGTTGTGGGGTTTAGGTCACTTCTTAAGAACAACAACCTTTTAAGGATCCACCATAATCCCTTCACTAGACATGACATGACCAAGAAAAGTTATGATATTTAGCCAGAATTCATATTTGGAGAACTTAGCATACATTTGCTGATCTTTTAAGGTTAGCAATATGATGCAGAGGTGATTGTCATGGTCTACCCCCCTCTTAGAGTACACCAAGTTATCATCAATGAAGGATATGATGAACAAATATAGAAACTGATAGAAGACCTTATTCATCAAATCCATGAATGCCTTTAGGGCATTGGTCAACCCAAAAGACATCTCCAAGAACTCAAAATGCCTATGACAGGTACAAAAAGCTATCTTAGGGATATCCACCTCCCTAATCTTTAGCTAATGATACCCGGATCAAAGATAAATATTAAAAAAAAATTTGGCACCCAGAAGCTGATTGAAGTGATCATCAATTTCCAGAAGGGGAGACTTATCCTTTACCGTCGCCTTATTCAGTTGCCAGTAATCAATACACATCCGAAGGGACCCATCCTTCTTTCACATGAATAAGACCGGTGCACCCTATGGGGACACACCACGATGGATGAAACCCTTATCTTAAAGATCTTTCAATTGCTTCTTAACCTTTTTTAACTCAGCCAAAACTATTCTATAAAAGGGAATAGAAATTGGATGAGAGTTCTAAGCAAGATCAATCCCAATCTCAATCTCTCTATAGGGAGGGACACCAGGGAGATCATCAGGGAAGACCTCAGGAAATTCATTTACCATAGGGACTTTCTGAGTTAGAATATTTAACTCGAATAGAATGATAGAGACAACCTTTGGAGATTAACCTCCGAGCTCTAACATATTAAGTGAACCTCCCCTTTAGGGATAGGGAACCAACCTCCTACTCAATAATTGGCTCATTACGGAATTTTAACATAACCTTAAGGGTCTGACAGTCTAAGGAAGCATAGCATGAGTGCAACAAATCCATCCTTATTATAACATAAAAATCAACCATGTCCAACTTTATCAAGTCTACCCGAGTCTCTTTACTACTAACATCTACTACACCCCCTATAGACTCTTTTAACAACCATAGAGTCTCCTACTGGGGTAGAAATAGAAAAAGGAACCGACAGACACTCAGGAATAAAACCAAGATACCTAACCACAAATGGGGTCACATAAGAGAGGGAGGACCCATATCAAGTAAACAATACACATCATGGGAGAAAAGTTTCAACTTACCTGTAACTACATCTGAAGATGCCTCGGACTCCTGGCAAGTAGCAAGTGCATACAAGCAATTTTGGCCAGTGTCGGTACCAGAAATAGTAGATAAAACTGAAGCAACACCTTTTGATGAGGGAGAAATGAAGAAGCAATATGGATCCTATTGGCCAAAGAAGCCACTAGAGAGGGGAACTCTAGCAGCATGTGCCAAATCTGCCCATATCTAAAACATCTATTCCTCCCATTCTCACACTAAACACGATGATACTGACCATTGAATCAACAAGAAGGTTAACTTGGTACCGACTGGGCCTCACTGGCCTGAGACTGGGTATCTTATGCTCTAGAAGCATTACCACTCTAAAAATATCTATATCCCGATGGCATCGGGTAGGGAGCACTAGCCATAAAATGGGAGTTATGAATCCCCCAACTCTTTCTCTTGGACCACATACCACTATATAGTTGGACTCTATATTTCTTAGGAATTCGAGACCTCTTACTCTACCTCTCACTAATCTCAGCCTATTTTTTTTCTCAACCTCCACTTGCTGCATATACACAACCAATTGAGAGATGTCCATGTCTTTGATCAACAAGGCTGCTTTACTCTCGAGAATAAACTCGTGAGATAATATCAAAGAAAACTTTCTCATTTAGGCCCTCATGTTAGATACCAATTTAGGATCATACCAGGACAATTAATGAAATTTAAAGGCATACTCCTGGACTGTCATCCTATCTTACTTCAAGTTAATAAATTCCTTCACTTTTGCCTCCATCAAATCCTGAGAAAAGAAGTGGTCTAGAAATGCGCTAGAGAAATCATCCCACATGGCAGGATTAACATCCTCACCTCTTGACTATTCCCAACCTTCATACCACTGGTACGCTACATCCTTCAATTGGTAGAAAGCAAACTCTATACTGTTAACCTAAAAAATGTCCATAACCTGGAAGATCTCTATTTCATCAATGAAACCTTGAGGATCCTCCTCAACCTTTGTTCTCGTAAACATAGGAGGATGCAACCTCATAAACTGGCCAACCCATATGGCCTCTAAAAGTGGAGCAATAGTAACACCATGCTCAGAATATGAAGCTACCAACTGAGTCAACAAATTAATGGTGCGACAGAACCCAACATTAGTAGCATCCCCTTGAAATAGCTGAGTATCTGTTCCACTATACAATGACCTTTGATCGGGTTTGAACTCCAGAAGTTGGACGAGCTCCATCCATATTATCCTTAATCAGGGTAGAAGAGTTTGCCTGAACATCAGATCTTCTTGGAGGGATGATCTGACAGGGAAGCAAATAGGAATCAGAAAAATCCAAGACCTTAGACTCTATGGCCTGAAATAGAACCACAAGAAAGGGAAAGGTTCCTAAATGTTTCTAGCCCCTCTCATAGAAGTGTAGCATGCTGCACATCCATAAAAGAGACTCTACTAGACATGACTTTGTGGACATCCAAATGACCATGAACCTGGCTTTGATACCAAATTGAAATGAACCGAAAAAGGGCCTTGTCATAATACGTATCTCAAGCCCAACAAGGACTGAAGATTACCCCGTTAATCATAACCAAACCATCACATCAGTCCACAAGTGCAGGATGAACTACAAACATATAACAAGATAATGAAAACATGACTAATAATCATAACTTATGAAGTGTCTAATCAATCCATTAATGTCAATATACTAAATCAACATAACCAAGTCAATAGTCATCCACAAAGCCTCTACAAATCTAAAGTCAATAATATGTAATCACATGTATCTAAATATATATACATATAGGGCTGGGAAAGGGAACAAGGCTTAGCATGCATTTCGAAGCACCCGATCATTAAGCACAAATGAAGGACTCTAGCCACCCACTCATATAGTTTAGAAACTTTTAATGTCCCAGCCATATTACGCAAATAGACTCTAACCTCAAGCAGTTTTGACCCTTCGGACCTCCCAAACATATTAAGTAAGTGGACTCTAACCTCAAGCCATTTTGACTCTTCTTAATCGACTTTGGGACTCTAACCTTTAGTACGTGCAATGGCATCTATTTGATTCAAATCATAGGGACTCTAACACATTTAGCTAATTTAAACTACCAAGGTCACAATTCAACACCATATATGACCATAAGGTCTTTATAAAGCGATTTATCATCCATTTACTTTACTAAGCCAATGCCTTGGTTCAAATCACAATTCAAATCAATTTATGGACATCAAAACCCTTTCAAAACCATTCACCTTTCATTAGCATTCCCATGCTAAGATTTAGTTCAAAACACCATTCAATTTCATGTTTAATCAATCAAACTTCAAAGGTTACCAATTAACTTATTACATGGACAACAAGGCCTTTACAAAATCATTTACCAACTATTCATACTCAATAAACCGTTGACTTAGTTCAAAACACTATTAACATATGACTAGTTATTTCTCTTAGACATTTTCACAAACACCTTAAGGGTATGCTATTATCAAGACCAAAATCAAGGTAAAAACCATCAAAATTAGGGTTACTCATGACCCATTTGTTAAACCACAATCAAAATCACCCATATGTGTAAACCATCACCAAAAATATGTATAAATACAAGTTAAACCAACAGTAAACAATACTCAACCATATGCACGCAAACCTTCAATTTTGTTTTTCTAACCACCATTTAAGAATCATAATCACATCTTAAAACACATGATATTTATGAGTTAACAATAAGGGAACCGTCACATGCCTTATACAAGATGATTCACCAAAGGAACTTGACACCTTTTGCCTCTAGATGAACACCTCTTTGAAACCCTAGCCTCCAATCTTGAAGAGAGAGTTAGAAATTATTTTTGGAATGTTTAATCCTTCACACATGAGTTATGAGAGGCCTCAACATGTTTTAAGGTGTGGGGACTTATGGGTTTTGGGGAGGAAAATTTATGAAATGCCTTTAACTTAAAAGCTAAAAATTACTGGTAGGAGGGTACGACCACCCCCCAAACTGTTCCCTAGGTTATGAGTGGTACCCTTATCTCGTACCCTAGGCCTTACTTTGGTCCCCCAAATTGACCAATATATAACCAAAAAAGGGTAAATCATATCCTATCATATGAGAAGTACCCTAAAACTCGTACCCAAGACAGAATCCACTAGGTCAAGCTTAATGCATTATGCGACTTGGTAACATACACCTCGTACCCTAACATACGAGGAGTATGATGGCTAATCGTACGTTACAAAAAATGCAACCCAACCATGCTGGCCATCATACAAGAGAGAGGGTACTAAATCGTATCTTAGAATAAGGCAAGTATGCTCGAACCGTACCTTGTCCGAAAACTCAAACTTAGGGAATTTCCTTAGGGTCCAAAGCCAAGGCATTTCAATTCTCCCCCACTTAGATCATTAGTCCTAAAAAAATAGGTTAAGGAAAGCACAAGTATGAGTTAACACATTATCACACATCAAACTAACCTTTAACCAATTAAGAAAACAAAGGCATCAAACCAAGATAAGAATATCAACACACACCTCAAGCATAAGTTTCTGGAACAAAAAACAAATCTGGATACTTGGACTTCATGTCCTTTTTTGCCTCCTAAGTAGCTTTCTCGGACTTTTGGTTCCTCCATATAACTTTAACTCAAGCCATCTTTTTTGTTTGCAGTCGGTGAACTTGTCGATCTAAGATCCTCATTAGGACCTCCTCATAGGACAAAAAATCTGAAATACCAATATTGTCCAAGGGAATAACCAAGAAAAGGTCACCTATACATTTCTGCAACGTGATTACATGGAATAATGGATGGATGGAATTCAAACTAGAAGGAAAATCCAACTCATAGGCAACATAACCAACCCTCTGCAAAACCAAATATGGACCAACATACCGAGGACTAAATTTCCCCTTCTTACTAAACCACATTATTCCCTTTATGGGAGACACCTTCAAGAATACCCAATCCCCAACATTGAACTCCAAATTCCTAAGCCTCACATCTGATATGACTTTTGGCAACGTTGAGTAGCTTTTGACCTATCACGAACCACCTTCACCTTATCCAAGGCTTGGTGAACCAAATTAGTGACAAAAAGCATAACCTCACTAACTTCATACCACCCAATAGGAGCACGACATCTCCTACCATACAATGCCTCAAAAGAGGCCATACTAATGCTAGAATGATAACTACTATTATAGGAATATTCAATCAATAGAAAATGGCCGTACCCACTACTACCATAATTAATCACACATGCACGAAGCATGTATTCCAATGTCTGAATAGTCCTCTCCATTTGTCCACCCGTCTGTGGGTGGAAAGAGGTACTAAGGTACACCTGAGTTCCCAAACCTTTTTAAAATGGCTTCCAAAAGTGAGATAAGAACGGAGTACCACAATCTAAAATGATAGAAATCAAAGTACCATATGAATCCCGAATCTCTGCAACGTACAACTTAGATAATCCTCCGCCAAATAACTAGTCCTCATCGGCAAGAACTGAGTAGACTTGGTCATTCTATCCATAATGAGCCAAATAGAATAACATTAGTTTTGAGACCGGGGAAGACCTATGTTGAAATCTATATTAATTACCTCCCACTTCCATTCGTCCAACTTAATTTCTTAGTACAAACCTCCGAGCCTTATGTGTATTAATTTCACTTGTAAGCACACCATACACTTAGCCACATAGCTAGCCATGTCTTATTTCATGTTATTCCACCAATAGAACTCCCTATGATCTTGATACATCTTTATGGATTTGGGATGAATAGCATAACAAGATCCTTGAGCCTCATCCATAATTCTTTCCCTCAATCCATCAATGTCGAGAATACATAACCTACCATGGTACCTCAATATAAAATCACCACCAATTGCAAAATCAACAACCTTTTGTTGACCAACATTTCTTTTAATCTTCACCAAAATACGAATCTGACATTTTCTTTTCCTTTATATAAAAAATAAGAGACGATTGTGACACATGATGCACAAACACACCACTATCCTTGGAGTTTGCAAAATATACTCCAAAATTAGTCAATCAACGAATATCCTTCACTAACTCCAGCTTATCCTCATCCACGTGAGCTAAAATCCCTATGGATAACCTATTAAGAGTATCAACAACTAGTTAACTTTACCTGGATGGTAATAGAGATTCATATCATAGTCTTTCAGTAACTCAAGCCACCTCCTTTGTCTGAGATTTAACTTCTTCTAAGTAAATACATACTATAGGCTCTTATGATCAGAAAAGATGTAAACATGAACCCGATATAGATAGTGATACCAATTCTGTAATGCAAATACCACTGCTAACAATTCCAAGTCATGAGTAGGGTAGTTCTTCTCATGAACCTTTAATTGCCTAGAAGCATAGGCCACTACCCTACCATGCTGCATCAACACAAAACTAAGCCAACACTAGCAGCATTAAAATATACTACAAAACCATCACTACCCTTGGGCAAGGTTAAAATTACAGTTGAAGTTAACGTATCCATAAATTTCTCAAAACTACCTTCACACACATCCTACCATAAGAACTTGACCTTATTCTGAGTCAACATAGTCAATGGGGTAGATAGAGAAGGAAAACTTTTGATAAACCTCCTGTAATAACCTGCTAAACCCAATAAGCTCCAAATATTGGTGGGAGTCATGGGATCTAAGCCACTTCTTAACCACAACAACTTTTTGAGGATCCACCATAATCCCTTCACTAGACACAACATGAACCCAAAAAGTTATGAAATTTAGCCAAAATTCATATTTTGATAACTTAGCATACAACTTCTGATCTTTCAAGGTTTGCAACACGATGTAGAGGTGATTGTCATAGTCCACCTCACTATTAGAGTAATCCAAGATATCATCAATGAAGACATTGATGAACAAATATAGAAACTGACGGAAGACCCTATTCATCAAATCCATGAATGTCACCAGGGCATTGGTCTATTCAAAAGACATCACCAAGAACTCAAAATGCCCATACAGGAATAAAAAGCTGTCTTAGGGATATCTACCTCCCTAATCTTTAGATGATGATATCCAAATCAAAGATCAATCTTAGGAAAGAATTTGGCACCCTGAAGCTAATCGAAGAGACCATCAATTCTTAAAAAGGGATACTTATTCTTTACCGTCGCCTTATTCAGTTTTCGGTAAGCAATTCACATCCAAAGGGACCCATCCTTCTTTTGCACGAACAATATAGGTTCTCCCAATAGGGATAGACTAGGATAGATAAAACCCTTATCTAAAAGATTTTTCAATTTCTCCTTAAGCTCCTTCAACTCAGCTGGAGCCATTTTATAAGGGGGAATAGAAATTGGATGAGTTTCTGAAAGAAGATCAATCCCAAACTCAATCTCTCTATTGGGAGAGACACCAGGGAGGTCATTAGGGAAGACCTTAGGAAAATCATTTACTATAGGGACAAATTGCAAAGAAAGACTGGGACAAATTGCAAAGAAAGACTCTCCGAGTTAGAATCTTTAACCTAGACCAAATAACAGGACTAGGATCCTCACCTCTTGACACCTTTCATACCGCTGGTACACTACATCCTTTAATTGGTAGGTAATAAACTCTACACCCTTAACCTCCAAAGCATACATAATGCAAAAAATCATCTCTATTTAATCTATGAAACCTTGAGGATCTTCCTCAACCTTTATACCCATAAACATAGGAGGATGCAACCTTATGAACTGGCTAACCTTTGTGGCCATCGAAGATGGAGAAACAGGAACATCATGATCAGACTATGATGCTACCAACTGAGTCAACAGATTAATAGAACGATGAAACTCAATATTAGTAACATCCCCTTGAGGCAACTGAGAATGAGTGTCACTCTCAAGAGAAGGGTTAGTAGGGACTGATGAAACTCTATAAGAATAGTGAGATACAATGACTCTTGATTAGTTCTTAAATTTAGAAGTTGGATGAGCTCTGTCCACATTAACCTCAATCGGGACAGAAAAGTTTGCTTGAACATCAAATCTTCTTAAAGGCATGATCTGAAAGGTAAGAAAATAAAAATCAGAAGAATCTAAGACCTTAAACTATATGGCTCAAAATAGAACCATGAGAAAGGGAAACATTCCTAAATATTTTATAGCCCCTCTATATTAAGTATGGCATGCTACACACTCATAAAAGAGACTCTACTATACATGACTTTGTAGATACCCAACTGACCATGAACCTGGCTCTGATATCAACTTGACACAGCCCAAACTAGGACCTTGTCGTAATGGGCATCTCAAGACCAACAAGGACTGGATATCCCCCAGTTAATATTAGCCTAACTATCACATCAATCTACAAGTGTCGAATAAACTTCAAACATATAACAAGATAGCAAAACCAACACTAATAATCATAACTTATGAAGTGTCTAATTAATTTATTAATGTCAACCTAATAAACCAACATACCCAAGTCCACAATCATCCACAAAAGACTCTACAAATTCAAAGTCAATAATATGTCAGGACATGCCCCTAACAATAGCCAAAACCAACTCTATCACATAAGGTAGAAAGACCATGAAATGTATGCCTTCCGAAGTGTAGAAGATCACCACTTCACTGTCAATACAGGAACCACTCAAACACCTAGTCACCATGTAGAAAGATAAGAATAACCTTCGGCCCCTGTATTACATAGGGATACAACATTCAGAAATGGTTAGCGGTTGGAGCACTAACATGTAACTAAGGGATATAGATAAAATAGTGCCATCATGTAACCATGTTAAGACATAATATGCAATCATATGTATATACATATATATATAGATAGTGCCGAGAAAGGGAACAAGGCTTAGCATGTATTTTAAAGCACTCGATCATAAAGCATGAAATAAGGGACTCTAACCTCCCATTCAAATAGTTTAGAAACTCTGAATGTCCAATCCATATTAAGAAAGTGGACTCTAACCTCAAGCTATTTTGATCATTCTTAATCGACCTTGGGACTCTAATCCATTGTCTATGAAATGACATCTATTCAATTCAACACTAAGGGACACTAACCTATTTAGAAAATTTAAACCACCAAGGTCACAATTCAACACCATATATGACCATAAGGTCTTCATAAAGCCATTTGTCAACTATTTATTTACTAGGACAATACCTTAGTTCAAATCACAATTCGAATCAATTTGTGGTCATAAAAACCCTTTCAAAACCATTCACCTTTCATTAGAATTACCATACCAAGCTTTATTTCAAAACACAATACAATTTCATGTTTAAGGATTCAAACACTTTTAGTCAATCAAATCACCAAGGTTAATAATTAACTCATTACATTGCCAACAAGGCTTTTGCAAAACCATTTACCAACTATTCATACTCATGAAGTCATTGCCTTAGTTTGAAACACTATTAACATATGAATAGTTATTTCTCTTAGATATTTTCACAAACACCTTGTGTAATACCCCAAAAATTTTTTGTTGAAATTTTGTGCGTAAACGTGTTGGGTTCTATCTTTTAGAATGAATTATAAATTTTTTCATGTGGAATGCCTTATATTATGACCCACCATTGAATAGAGTATTGAATAATCTTTCCAACTATATGTGGATCATCCAAAAAGGACACCCGAACGACGATTTATGAACAATCCGATCGAACCATGAATAGTAGTGAACAATAAAACGTGCAGGAAAAAAAGTACTGAGGCATATTGTTTCTCCAACTTCAAATGATCATAAAACCTTATACATAATGATCTGGGTGATATACTATATATCAATGGAAATCTCTACGAGTTCTCTTTCCAATGAAATTGGTTTCATCCAATTTGTCTATCAGAGATAAAAGTTATGATCGATCTACTTCAGATTATCAAAAGTAAATTTTTAGGTCAAATTCAAATGATCATAACTCCTTGTACACAATGATATGGGTGAGATACTATATATCAATGGAAAGATATGATAGTCCTCTTTCTAATGAAATTAGTTTCATCCAATTTGAATATCAAAGTAAAATGTTATGGTCGATCTACTTCAGACTATTAAAACAGTCCATCAAAGGACAGATTCGAGAATTATTTGATTTTTAGGGGCGTTTTGGTCATTCCCCCACCCAAAATCCGTCCAAACCCTATATTAAAGCCTATTAGAAGCATTATATGTTATATTTCATCAAATTTCCTCAAAAAGAAAACCCTAAGCTCCTACATCCAACTTCAAGAACCTCCAAAGTTCACCATAAATTCGGTAAATTTATTCAAGATTCTAAGTTCCTAGTTCAAGAACCTCCAAAGTTCATTAATTCAGAAAATTTATTCAAGATTCCAAATTTCTAGTTCAAGAACTCCAAGAACCATCATTCAAAGGCACAATTAACATCTCAAAAATGAATATCGATCTAAAGTTCATCATTCAAGGTATGTGGGATTTTTCAACAAGAACTCTCTTTCGTTCTTGTGCCCAAAAGTAATTTTCTTTATAACGGCATGATTTTTATTTGATTTTTATAAATTTGAAGCATGAACCCATATCTTATGATGATTATTATGAAATCTTGATGTTTATGATTTTGAAAGATGAATTTACATGTGTGGAGATATAAAACATAAATCTTGAATGATATTTATCATGATTTTGATATTTGGGTCATGAATCCCCATTGGAAATTGTGTTTTTTTGAGAAAGCGTGTGTTATAAGCACGTTGATGTTGAATATTTGAGATATTTTAAATTATTTGACCTTTTGATCTTAATGGAGTTGTTTTGAACTCGAGTGTGAAAGAAATCTACAACGTGGTTGATTTTAATGGATGGGAAGCAAGATGTCTCCCGATGTATATTTATATATTACTGAAATTATTTTATTGTGGGTTGTCTTTGAAATTATCTGAGCTAAGTTTGAGAGAAATTTTTAGCATCGAGTGGGAGGTATAAAGCGACCTTACTTCCCTATAACTACGTGCCCCCATAGGAGTGAGCCTGAGGCTGATTTAAATAGTGATCACTAGTTTATATGGATTTGATATCGATAGTCCTACTCCGATGGCAAGGATAGGACGGCTCTCCCCAATGTGGGTTGTACGTTTGACTCTATGTAGCTCACATGGTTTATGTCAGTTATAGGATCTCCCAGTGTGTGTGCATTTCCTTGTGTCTATGGTGAATGGTAAAGTAATTTGAAAGTGGAATTGTGAAAGTTATTCTTTCAAAAGATATAAATGATATTTATATTATGGGAATTGATATTCTTGATGAACTAAAAGTGATTGACAAATTATATGATGACTCACATGTGTTATTATATTTATTTCATCCTCTCTTGATGATGATGATTTTCTTTGGGCTATGTGAGTCTTTCATATATCCTGCATATTTCTTATAAATATTTATGATGATGATATTTATACAATTGTTTACACCCCTATATACTAGGTTCCTTTCTATGGTACTGACCCATATCTTCGAATGTGGGCTATATTTTCCCAGAATATAGGTTCAGGTGCTCAGTTCCAGGTTTGATAGTGATTCTTTGAGCACATTGTCCTACATTCTCTGTTGTGGTGAGTCCTCATGTTCCGAGGATGTGTTGTTTGATGTTGGTTCCATGGAATCGTTTACATTTGATAACTGAGTATGAGGCAGTTGGGGCATGTCTCAATAGCTCTCTAGTTTTATTGATTTTCTTAGAGGCTTGTCAGACTAGTATAGATGTTGGGAGTTGACTAATAAGTCATATTTTGTTATCTTTCTGAAATTCTTTTATTCTTGAGTGATGATTACTCTGTTGATATTTAAGGGTTATTTATGGAAACCCCGTTGATTTGTGTTGAACTGAATGAAAATGGCTCAAAGGGTTAGCTTGGGGCTAGTCGTAGCATCAAGCACCGTGTGATGCTCCGAGACCCATTTTTTGGGGCGTTACAAACTTGGTATCAAAGACTAAGGTTTTAAGGTATCCTACGGAGTGTGACAAGCCGCGTTAAGTAGAGTCTTGATCATCGGTGTGTAGCGCGCCACATCTATGAGCAAGAGGCTACAAGACATTTTATGAAAAAGTGTGATTCTTTCTTTCAGAAGTCTATTGTCCTTAAAGTGTCTCTCTCCGCTATTGATTCATGCTCTCCTCTTTTAGAAATATGCCTCCACATCAAGCGAGAAGAAATAATAATGGTCAGTAACCTCATTCCACTGACCCATTGAATGAAAACATGTCTTATGCTGAATTTTGGGCAGCCTTTTAGGTGCTGGCCCAACCTATTACTACAAATGTTCAGGCTAACCCAGCCTTGGCTCTATAGCAGCATAGAGGTTATTTAGTTGCTGCCAGGATATATGACTTCATGCGGATGAATCCGCCAGAATTCTATGGGTCCAAGTATGATAAGGATCCACAGTTGTTTTTAGAGGAGGTGCGGAAGATTACTCAGGTGATGCATGTATCTGAGGAACATAGTGTGGAGTTGGCTGCATATAGGTTGAAAGACCTTGCTTAGGACTGGGTTGTTTCTTGGAGGAAAGGTAGAGGTGAGGGAGCTATCCCTGCAACTTGGCAAGAGTTCTAGGATGTATTCCTGGATAAGTTTTTCCCTTTGGAGATGGGGGAGGTGAAGGTGGAAGAGTTTATGAACTTGCGACAGGGCTCTATGACTGTTAGGGAGTACTGTCTAAAGTTCAATTAGTTGGCCAAGTATGCTACTGACTTAGTGGCTGATAATCAAGCTAGTATGAGTATGTTTGTGACTGGGGTGTCTATTTATGTGGTTAAGGAATGTAGGTCTGCTATGCTGAATAGTGAGATGAATCTTTCTAGGTTGATGACTCATGCCCAATAGATGGAGGCAGACAAGATTAAGGAGAGAGATAGAATAAGAAAGAATAAGAGAGTTAGGTTTGAGCAGCACGAACAGGGTTAGACTGGATCACAGGGAGAGAGTCACCCTCAGTATTAGGATTGTTCGTCTATGCCAGCACCATTATCTACTAGTGCTCCTGTGCCTAGAGGTAGGCAGGAGCAAGGTAGTAGGTCATATGCATCCAGGTCCCAGTACAGTGCTGGCAGTAAGCCAAATCATCCCCTGTGTCCTAAGTGTGGTAGGGCTCATTCGGGTGAGTGTTGGGGTGAGAAGAGAAGTTATTTTTGATGTGGTGACATGGGTCATAGAGTTAGAGATTGTCCACAAAATGGACAAGGGCATTGTGGCTATCGCCCTCAGACCCAGACTCAGACTGTTAGTGCTCTAGTTCCAGCGACTCGCCCAGCCCCAGCTTAGGGAGCGTCTTCTAGCAATACTGGCGGGCAGCACCAGAATAGATTCTATGATTTCGTGTCCCACCAGGAACAGGAGGAATCTCCTGATGTTGTTACTGGTTTGCTTCGTATATTTCAGTTTGATGTGTATGCTTTCTTGTATCCTGTATCCAGTTTCTCATATGTTACACCTTTGATTGCTGTGAATTTTGAAATGAGTCCTGAGATTATTCCTGAGCCTATTCTAGTTTCTACCCCAGTGGGTGATTCGATTGTTGCCCAGAAAGTGTATAAAAAGTGTCCTGTTACCGTTCTTTATAGAGTGTTATTGGCTGATCTGATTGAGTTAGACATGGTAGATTTTGATATGATTCTGGGTATGGAATGGTTGTATTCTTCTTATGCCTCTATTGATTGTCGGACCCGTGTGGTCATGTTTTAGTTTCTGGGTGCATCCACGTTTGAGTGGTCTGGGAATTTTGTGTTACCCAAGAGTCATTTTATCTCTTACCTCAAATCTAGAAAGCTTATTTCCAAGGGGTGTATTTACCATTTGGTTAGAGTCAAAGACACTAAGTCTGAGACTCCAACTCTCTAGTCTGTTAACATCGTCAATGAGTTTTTTAATGTCTTTTCGGATGATCTCCCAGGGATACCTCCTGATAGAGAGATAGAGTTGGTGATTGATCTTCTTCCCGATACTCAGCCTATTTCTATTCCTCCTTACCATATGGCCCCTGAAGAACGTAAGGAGTTGAAAGAGCAACTCAAAGATCTACTAGATAGGGGTTTCATAAGGCCCAGTGTTTCTCTTTGGGGTGCTCCTATGTTATTTGTGAGAAAGAAAGATGGCTCTTTGCGTACGTGCATTGATTATCGCTAACTGAATAAGTCACCATAAAAAATAAGTACCCCTTTCTAAGAATAGATGATTTGTTTGACTAATTACAAGGTGCAAGTTATTTCTCAAAGATAGACCTTCGTTCCGGCTATCATCAACTCAATGTTAGGGAGTGTGACATCCGAAAAACCGCTTTCCAAACTTGTTATGGCCATTTTGAGTTTTTTGTTATGTCTTTCGGGTTAACTAATGCCCTGGTATCTTTCATGGACCTCATGAATCAAGTGTTCAGACCATATCTGGATATGTTTGCCATAGTATTCATCGATGATATACTGGTGTACTCCCGTAGTGAGGATAAACATTCTGATTATCTCTGAACTGTCTTGCAAACCCTTAGAGATCACAAGTTATTTGCCAAGTTCAGTAAGTGTGAGTTTTGGCTAAGGTCAGTTGCTTTTCTGGGTCATATCATTTCTTTCGAGGGTATTAGAGTTGATCCCCAAAAGACCGAAGCTGTTAAAAATTGGCCTAGACCTATTTCTCCAACTGATATTTGAAGTTTCTTGGGTTTAGTTGGCTATTACCGCCGTTTTGTTGAGGGTTTCTCCTCTATAGCATCTTCTATGACTCGGTTGACCCAAAAGAAAGTGAAGTTCTTATGGTCCGAATCTTGTGAGAAGAGTTTTCAGGAGTTGAAGACTCGACTCACTTCAGCCCTTGTTTTGACTTTGCCTGATGATGTTGATGGTTTTGTGGTGTACTGTGATGCTTTGAGAATTGGGTTGGGTTGCGTATTGATGCAAAAGGGTAAGGTGATAGCTTATGCTTCTAGACAGTTGAAACCCCATGAGAAAAATTACTCCACCCATGACCTTGAGTTGGCTGCTGTTGTGTTTGCTTTGAAAATCTGGAGACACTATTTATATGGTGTCCATGTTGATGTTTTCACTGATCATAAGAGTCTGCAATATGTGTTTACCTAGAGAGAATTGAATCTTAGGCAGAGACGATGGTTAAAATTGTTAAAGGACTATGATATGAGTGTGTTGTAACATCCGAGCAAGGCCAATGTTGTGGCGGATGCCCCAAGTAGAGTGTCCATGGGTAGTGTTTCGCATATGGTAGAAGGTAAGAAAGATTTGGCTCATGATGTACATCATTTGGCTAGATTGGGGGTTAGGTTGTTTGACTCTGCTGAAGGTAGTATAGGGGTTCAGAGTAGTTCCGAATCCTCCTTGGTTTCGGAAGTGAAGGAAAAACAATACTTAGATGCTAGTTTGGTCAGACTGAAGGAGTCAGTCAAGGACCAAAAAGTAGAGGTTTTCTCCCAAGGGGGAGATGGTGTGTTGAGATTGCAGGGTAGATTGTGTGTCCCGAATGTTGATGATCTGAGACAAAGAATTTGAAGCACACGGGGCGTGATATTCTATTCATCCTGGTGCCACCAAGATATACCGAGACTTGCAGAAAATCCTTCTGGTGGAGTGGCATGAAGAAAGATATAGCAACATTTATAGCTAAGTGTGCAACATGCCAACAGGTTAAGGTTGAACACTAAAGACCTGGTGGTATGATGCAAGAGTTTAGTATTCCCACTTGGATGTGGGAAGAGATAAATATGGACTTTGGCATCATGATTCCATTTGGGTTGTGATTGATAGGTTGACTAAGTCTGCTCATTTCTTGCTTGTTCATACTTCATATACTACTGAGGATTACTCTAGATTGTCTATCCAAGAGCTAGTCAGACTGCATAGAGTTCCCTTGTCTATCATTTGGATAGGGGTACTCAGTTCACTTTGTAATTTTAGAAAGCTTTTTAGAAGGGTCTTGGTACCCAAGTGCTTTTGAGTTCTGCTTTTCATCCACAGACCAATGGTCAGGCTGAGCCGACTATCCAGACCTTAGAGGATATGTTGAGAGCTTGTGCACTTGACTTTAAGGGAGGTTGGGATGATCACTTACTGTTGATAGATTTTGCTTACAATAACAGTTTTCACTCGAGTATTGGCATGGCTCCGTTTGAAGCCTTATATGAGAGGAAGTGTAGACCACCCATAGGTTGGTTTGAGGTGGGTGAAGCAGCTATGAGTGGTCCTGATTCGGTATTTGAGGCTATGGAAAAAGTTAAGTTGATTAGGGAAAGGTTGAAAACTACGCAGAGTCGTCAGAAGTCATATGCGGATGTTAGAAGGAGAGACCTTGAGTTTGAAGTTGGTGACCTAGTGTATCTGAAAATTTCACCCATGAGGGGGGTGAAGAGATTCAAAAAGAAGGGGAAGCTTAGTCCTCGTTCTGTTGGTCCTTACAAAATTCTTAGCCATGTTGGTAAGGTAGCTTATGAGGTCGAGTTGCCTTTCGAGTTGTCCTCTGTTCATCCAATATTCCATGTCTCCATGCTTGGAAAACATATTAGCGATGTTGTGGTAGTGGATTCCTCTGTGAGTGCTGACATTCAAGAAAATCTTTCTTTTGATGATATTCCTGTTGAGATTCTTGATTTCAGTTTCCAAAGACTAAGGAACAAAGAAGTTCCCTTGGTCAAGGTGTTGTGGCGAAACCAATCTGTTGAGGGTGCAACTTGGGAAGCTGAGGCAGATATGCAATCCAAGTACCCACACCTATTTTCCACGAACTCCGATCAAGCCGAAGGTGCCGTTCTTTCCTGAATCAAGCACTTTTGATAAAAGTTGCAGTTCAGCTGTCATTTATTATGTGTTCAGCTGTAGTTTCTTGAATTTATGCATTCTATGTTGCATTCGGTGTGAGAAACAATGTGGTGATGAGTCTAACAAATGGTTTCAGCTGTATGCTCTATTCCCTATCTAATCTTGGCATGTCTTGTGTCATTCGAGGAAGAATGTTTCCAAGGGGGGATGATGTAATACCCCAGAAAATTTTTCGTTGAAATTTTGTGCGTAAACGCGTTGGGTTCTATCTTCTAGAATGAATTATAAATTTTTTCATGCGGAATGTCTTAGATTATGACCCAACATTGCGTAGAGTATCAAATAATCTTTCGAACGATATGTGGATCATCCAATATGAACACCCAAGCGACGAGTTATGAACATTCCGATCGAACCATGAATAGTAGTGAACAGTAAAACCTGCAGGAAAAAAAGTATTGAGGCCTGGCGTATTTTTACTCCAACATTAAATGATCATAACATATTGTACATAATGATCTGGGTGATCTACTATAAATCAACTAAAAGCTCTATGAGTCCTCTTTCCAATGAAATTGGTTTCATCCAATTTGTCTAGCGGAGCAAAAAGTTATGGTCGATCTACTTGAGCCTATCAAAAGTGAATTTTTTGGTCAACTTCAAACAATCATAACTCCTCGTACACAATGATCTGGGTGAAATACTATATATCAATAGAAAGATATAAGAGTCCTCTTTCTGATGAAATTGGTTTCATCCAATTTGGATATCGGAGTAAAATGTTATGGTTTATCTACATCAGACTATTAAAACAGTCCATCAAAGGACAAATTCAAGAATTATTTGATTTTTAGGGGCGTTTTGGTCATTTCCCCTCACCCAAAATCCATCCAAACTCTATATTAAAGCCTATTAGAAGCATTATATGTTATTTCATCAAATTCCCTCAAAAAGAAAAACCCTAAGCTCCTACATCCAACTTCAAGAACCTCCAAAGTTCACCATTAATTCTGCAAATTTATTCAAGATTCCAAGTTCCTAGTTCAAGTACCTCCAAAGTTCACCATTAATTCTACAAATTTATTCAAGATTCCAAGTTCTTAGTTCAAGAACTCCAAGAACCATCATTCAAAGGCACGATTAACATCTCAAAAATGAGTATCGATATAAAGTTCATCATTCAAGGTATGTGGGATTTTCCAACAAGAACTCTCTTTCGTTCTTGTGCCCAAAAGTAATTTTGTTTACAAAGGCATGATTTTTATTTGATTTTTACAAATTTGAAGCATGAACCCATATCTTATTATGATTATTATGAAATCTTGATGTTTATAATTTTGAAAGATGAATTTACATGTGTGGAGATATAAAACATGAATTTTGAACGATATTTATCATGATTTTGATATTTGGGTCATGAATCCCCATTAGAAATTGTGTTTTTTCAGAAAACGTGTGTTATAAGCACGTTGAAGTTGAAAATTTGTGATATTTTGAATGATTTGACCTTTTGGTCTTAATGGAGTTGTTTTGAACTCGAGTGTGAAAGAAATCCACAACGTGGTTGATTTGAATAGATGGGAAGCATGATGGCTCCTGATGTATATTTATATATTACTAAAATTGTTTTGTTGTGGATTATCTTTGAAATGATTTGAGGTAAGTCCGAAAGAAATCTTTAGCACCGAGTGGGAGGTATAAAGAGACCTTACTTCCCTAGAACTACGTGCCTCCGTAGGAGTGAGCCTGAGGCTGATTTATATAGTGATCACTGGTTTGTGTGGATTTGATATCGATAGTCCTACTCTGATGGCAAGGATAGGACGGCTTTCCCCAACATGGGTTGTATGTTTGACTCTATGTAGCTCACATGGTTTATGTCGGTTATAGGATCTCCCAGTGTGTGTGTATTTCCTTGTGTCTATGGTGAATGATGAAGTGATTTGAAAGTGGAATTGTGAAAATTATTCTTTCGAAAGATTTAAATGATATTTACATTATGAGAATTGATATTCTTGATGAACTGAAAGTGATTGACAAATTATATGATGACTCACATGTGTTATTGTACTTATTTCATGCTCTCATGATTATGATGATTTTCTTCGGGTTATATGAGTCTTTCATACATCCTGCATATTTCTAATAAATATTTATGATGATGATTTTTATATAACTGCATAAACCCCCATATAATCGGTTCCCTTCCATGGTACTAACCCACATCTTTGGATGTGGGCTGCATTTTCTCAGAATGTAGGTTTAGGTGCTCAGTTCCAGGTTTGACAGTGATTCTTCAGGAACACTGTTCTACATCCTCTATTGTGGTGATTCCTCATGTTCCTAGGACGTGGTGTCTGTGTTGGTTTCACAGAATCGTTTACATTTGATAACTGAGTATGAGTCAGTTGGGGCATGTCTCAATGGCTCGCTGGTTTTATTGATTTTCTTAGAGGCTTGTCAGACTAGTATAGATGTTGGGAGTTGACTAATAAGTCGTATTTTGTTATCTTTCTGAAATTCTTTTATTCTTTGATGATGATTACTCTATTGATATTTTAGGGTTATTTATGGAAACCCCGTTGATTTGTGTTGAACTTAATGAAAATGGCTCAAAGGGTTAGCTTAGGGCTACTCGTAGCCTCAAGCACCGTGTGACGCTTCGGGACCCATTTTCCGGGGCGTTACACCTTGAGGGCATGCTATTATCAAGACCAATATCAAGGTAAAAACATAAAAATTAGGGTTACTCATGAACCATTTGTTAAACCACAATCAACAAGCACCCACATGTGCAAACTATCACCAAAAACATGTATAAACATAAGTTAAACTAAGATTAAACAATACTCAACCATATGCAACAAAACCCTCAATTTTAGATTTTAAACCACTATTAAAGAATCATAATCACACCTTAAACACATGATATTTATGAATTAACAATAAAGGGAAGAGTCACGTGCCTTATATAAGATGATTCACAGAAGGAACTTGACCTTTTTTACCTCTAGATGAACACCTCTTTGAAACCTTAGCCTCCAATATTCAAGAGAGAGTTAGAGAGTGTTTTTGGAGTGTTTAATACTTCACAAGTGAGTTATGAGAGGCCTCAACTTATTTTAAGGTGTGGGGACTTAAGGGTTTTATTGTGGGAAATATTTGGAAGGCCCTCAACTTAATAGCTAAAAATTTCTCGCAGGAAGGTACGACCATCCCTCTAAACCATACCCTAGGGTAGGAGTGGTACCCTTATCTCGTACCCTAGGCCTTACCTTGGTCCCCCAAACTAACCACATATGACCAGACAAGGTTAATTTATCCTTTCATACAAAAAGTACCCAATAACTCATACCCTAGATAGAATACACTAGGTCAAGCTTAAGGCATCATACGACATGGCAACATATACCTCATACCCTAACATATGAGAAGTATGATGCCTAACCGTACCTTGGAAAAAATGAAACCCAACCATGCTGTCTATGATACAAGAGAGGGGGTATTAAACCATATGTAAGCAAATGACAAGTATGCTCAAACCCCTTAGATTGCGGGGCAAGCTATGATCAAGAAGGTCCTATTGACACAAGGACAAATTATGGTGGTTGCTGATTAGATACCGCCTGCTACTCACTGCTTCAGATAACACATTAATATAGAAGGGATTTGTACTAGCTTCTTGCTTGATGGCTGGTTATGCTATTGATTTTACTGCTATCCTCAGGTATGAGTTACATGATCAAGCCATTGGTGAGCTGAATAACCTACTATTTCCTTATATGATCTAGAGGCTATGCAATGAGGGGGGTATACCAGAGTTACCAAGTATTGATGAGAGAATAATTGCAACCACGACTGCATAAATAAGGACCATGAATGGTCTGACACTTCTAGGAACTTCTAGGAGATCTAGACAGTGTGAAACAGTACCATAGTCCAAGTTTGGGTCACAGTTTTTGAAGAGCCTGATGAGGAACCTATTGATAATACGGGTATTGATGTAGAAAAAGAGATAGAGGAGCAGAGAGATGCTCCAAATTTAAGTACACAGGGTGAAAGGACACATGCTACTTCTTTTTTAGCCCTGACTTCGACCTCAGAGCTGGCTGGTACATCTACAGAGTCTGCTCATCCATCCACTACAACTACTGCGATAGGTATGATTACTGTTGGTGAGTGGTGAATTTACTAAAAATTTGCACTCAACATTCATGCACATTGCCATGATTTAAATGTATAAATGAGACATATGTATGATTAAATGCACTAATATCCATATTTTCTAGGCATACAGGTTAGAGACGGAAAGATGTGGACTTACGCTAAGAAGATCAAAAGAGAGAAAAGAAGTGCAACTGGAAGACCTGGAGTAGAAATAGGCCTCAACAAATTGCAACAAATCTAGTGCAATTGCGGTAACATGGAATTACGCCCAGGGGCAGTTTCATAATTTTTAATAGTTGATCCCAAATACCTTAATAGCTTAAAACCCTTTGCCATTTTAGGCATTCCAGAGTCTAGCAATGCTTTGAATTTTAAATTGAAATCCTAAATTAGGCAAGAATTGTAATTTGATTTGGAGATTTGGATTTTGGTATTTGTGAAGAATGGATGCCTTGAACAGTCCATTTTGTATATGTTTCTTTATTTTCTTCATGAGAAGATAAATCTTTTAGTATTAGGATTATGTTGAACTATGGTGCAATTAGTTGTGGTTTGTGATGTATTTGTGTATATGCTAGTAAGTTCATAATGGGTTCTACTATTTCTTGAACAAATTGGTTCGGATTTATGGGTGAAATACCGAATACTCAAAATTGGTTTGTGGGTGAAAACCCCAAACTCTTGAAAGCTCAAACCATCTTTAAAAGAGGGGTTTAGGTGATATTTTAGAACCCATATCATCCTTGAAAAAGGGATGTGGGAACCAAAGCAATAGTAGACAATTAATGGGTTTAGTTTACTAATTCTCACTATCATAGAAAGAGTAAGTATGAAGTTGACTATACCTTGGGTATTTTCCTAGAAATGGGGATCCCAATTGAGGTACTAGGTGAATATAATTAAAACACTTGTTAGGTATCCAAAAAGGTTCAATCGGTGAAATTCTTGAGGTTTTGTTGACAAGATAACCTCAAGAATCCTAGACCTAGCCTACCATATTGTCAACAACTAGCATGTACACAAAATCTACACATACCCATACCTAATTTGCCCTTAGGTAGAAATAATCCCAAGACTCTCTTTATATCAAAGTTAAATTAAAATTGTTGTGTAGTTTGTGGAATTGAGTTACTATTGATAGAAACTCTCCAAAACGCCCCCCATTTTAAATCATGATTTTTACTTTATTTTCACTTCAAGTGTTTTCTTAGTAAGTGTTAAGACCCATAAGACTAGAATTTTACTTTTCACTCCTTGTAGATTCGACCTCAATAGAAGTTGAGATATTGACAACAACTGCCCTCTACCAAATTACATAGTATAGGTGAGCGTTATCAATATAGCGCTGTTGTCGAGGAGTGAACTTTAGTTTCACTTATGTGGTATTGATTCTTACTTGGAGCATACCCATAGTGGTGTATATTTATTTTTGTTGTTATTTTTGTTTCCTTCTAGGTGATTTCCATAGCATAAACAGAACAGTGAGTGACAATGCTAGTCAAGCTGGGTCTTTTGGTGGCCCTCTTGATGATGAGGGAAAATTCAATAACATTGGTTGTTCAAGTTCCATCTATGATAATACAAGACTAAAGAGCAAAAAATATTACACGGCATTATCAAAGGTTCAAGCTTCGGATTTGACAAGTGATTGAAGGCCTTTTGGAGCATTTTTGAAGCCTTGTTCAAGAGAAGCTAGGAGGAGAACCTATACACTCAAGAGGTGACTCATGTGAAGGGTATAGATGACATTTTACACATTAAAGTCACACTCAAGAGGCTCCCCGATTCCCTTATTCATTAAGGGTATTTTTGACATTTTCTATGTAATAGCATAAATAGACAAATTAGCTTCTCTTTTTATTAGACTTTGATGAATTGAAATTGAGTATTAATCTTAATTTAGTTTCTTTCCTTAGTGTAGGGCTTGGAGAAGCCATCTTAGTGTAGGTATTAGAAAATACATAAAAAAACTTGAGGGTTTAATACAATTGATGGATTTCATTTGTGTTGAACATTTGGTAAGAATTGTGTAATTGAGAAAGTGTGAGTCCTTTGGTCCACCTAAAAGGAAGGTTTGAGCTTATATTGGTGAGGTGTGATTGATGGTTTGATAAACTATCTTTTTATAATCACTTGGTAGGAGTAAAGGTCTTTCTACTATCTTTACATTTTATGCATTCTTCTTCATCTCCCTTTCTTCTAGTTGCTGTTTTTTGCTCCTTGTGTGTCCATTTCGTGTTTAGCCTTCCTTTAGGATATCATTTGATATCAAAGCCTTGGTTAGGGTTGTTCCAACATCCCTAAATCTTAATTTTAGAGTTCTTATTTAGAAAATCTCAACAAAAAAGAGTCGAAAATTCAAAAATACAAAAAAAAAAGGTGTTGTCTTGTGTGTTTGTTGTAGATCCAAAATTTTCAAGTTAGATCTACAAGTTTTTATTGTGTTTTAAAGTTTGATACACCTTCTAGTTCTATTCATTGGTGGAGGTGAGGGTCTCTCTACTATCTTTACGTTTATGCAATCTTCTTCTTCATCCCCCTTCTATGTGTGGTGTTCTTTGTCTTGTGGTTGCTGATTTTTGTGTCTTGAGTCCTTAATTTCGTTTTTAGTGGTTTATTCTTGTATCATTTGGTATCAAAGCTATCTTCTACACCCTTAGAGACTTGAATTGTTATGATGTGGCTAGTAGTGGCCAAGTGGTGTAGTTTTGGATTTTATTAGTGAAGAAGTGTATGAATCTTCCTTTTGTGATACTCTTGGTGTTGTTAGGTTTTATAAGGACAAAACTCTTTTTGTGAGTACGCAAACACTAGTTGATCCTTTATATGACAAAATCAATTTATTTTTGTAAGAATGATTTGCATCCATCTAGTGCTAGCACTTATAACTTGAATAAGGTTCCATTACCAAGTGACAAGAGTAGTCACACAATAGTTGACCCTTGCGAAAACCAAGGTGAGTCTATGTTGGTATGAGAATTGCCAACAACTAGTGAGGATGTACAAAATGATCAATGGGGTGGAATTGACCTTGATTTGCTAGAATGTTTAGGAGACCTAAATTGTGATTGTACTTGTGCAAATGGTTTTGATTGTGATCCCTTTGCTGCCTATTATGGTTTGAATATATGTGTGGGCTACTCTCTTGAAAGAGAAGGTGGTTTCATGATTGAGGATCCTAAGAAAAATGTGTCAGTGCCTCTTTGGGATATTGCTTATACATGTGCATCCTTGTTTGACACACTTGTGCTTAAGCTACTTGAATCTCAACTTGTGGATGCCAAGTTTATGTTTCATTTGAAAGGAAGGAGCCGTATGAGTTTAAATGACTTGATTCCAACCTTATATGCTAAACCTATTGAATAAATTAGCATTCTCATACATGATATCACCTTGGATGATGCCTTTACACTTGATGTCTTCCTATACTACCTCTTTGTTTATGATGATATCCATGTAAGTCTTGGATTTATTTTATGTAGGGGTAGAACATTTGTTTGTTGGTCCACTTGGAGTTACAATACTATATGGATTTTTTGGACCTTTGTAGTTGCCTTTCCTTTTGACTCTTTCCTTAGCCATGTCCTTTGTGATATTTGTGGTAGGAGTTTCATGATCATAACGAAGGATAGTTGGTTGTATTTCAAATGTGTACCTCCTTGTAGTGTTTCTTTGAACTTATGTGTTTAAAACCATGACATTAACCTTTTTCATAGTAACCTTGTGTATGGCATAGTTGTATGTAATGTCTTGGATACTTGTGAGTTGGATCCCCAAGTAAAAGGGATGATTAGTCTCTTTTTATGCCCTTGGTTACTTTGACCCTTTGATCTCGGTGCATTCTTGAAGTATGGGAGGGATAGCCTCGGATTATGTCCATCCATTTTTGATATTGATCCTATTCACTTTCTTTGTGTTATTTATGCTAAGTTTTTCATGTCACAAACAAAGGACCCATGGATGTATGTCAATTGTGAACAACCATGGATTGATGATATGAGTGTGGTACTAATACTAACCCTCCTACCAAGAGGAATGTGTGCTTGTTTTGCTCTCTCTTTGGTTTTGCAAGATCTTAATTTGAGGACAAATTACTTTCAAGATGGAGAGGATGATACAAGCCTAAAGAGCACAAAAGAGTACACGACATTATCGAAGATTCAAGCTTCGGAATCGACAAGTGATTAAAGGCCTTTTGGAGCATTTTTGAAGACTTGTTCAAGAGAATCTAGGAGGAGAACCTTTACACTCAAGAGGTGACTCAAGTGAAGTCACACTTAAGAGGCTCCCCAGTTCCCTTTTTCATTAAGGATTTTTTAACATTTACTATGTAATAGTATAAATAGACAAATTAGCTTCTCTCTTTATTAGACTTTGATGAATTGAAATTGAGTATTACTCGTAGTGTAGTTTCTTTCCTTAGTTTAGGGCTTGGAGAAGCCATCTTAGTGTAGGTCTTGGAAAAGACATAAAAAAAACTTGAGAGTTTAATACAATTGATGGATTTTATTTGTGTTGAACATTTGGCAAGAAAGGTGTTATTAAGGAAGTGTGAGTCCTTTGGTCCACCTAAGAGGAAGGTTTGAGCTTCTATTGGTGAGGTTTGATTGATGGTTTGATACACCATCTTTTGTTAATCACTTGGTAGGAGTAAAGGTCTTTCTACTATCTTTACATTTTATGCATTCTTCTTCTTCTCCCTTTCTTCTAGTTGCTGTTTTTTGTTCTTTGTGTGTCTATTTTCGTGTTTAGCCCTCCTTTAGGCTATCAGTATCCCACCTACTCATGTAACGGTGTCTTTTATGTCAGAAGCGTCATGTTACACATATTACAAATGAAGGGACTTTTTGGGGGCAAGCTTATGAGGACCCCAACCTTCATTTAAAGAATTTGTAGAGGTGTGTGCACCCTTTGATATTGCACACATAAATCAAGAGTCCATCCAAATTTATATCTTGTTATTTTTTTAATGGGAGAGGCAGTATTATGGCCTCGATCTCTTCTGGCCGGGTCTATCACTTCATGGGATGAATTCACCATGGCTTTTCTTGACCGGTATTTCTGACCGTCCAAAATGCTCCAATTGAGGGATGAGATAATAAACTTCATGCAATTGAATGGAGAGACTTTCTATGAAGTGTGGGAAAGATTCAACAGAAAATTAATGCAATGTCCAAACCACAAGGTCCTGGAGAAGATGCTTCTCCAAATCTTCTACCGTGTTCTTAACCCGCTCAACAAAATAGTGATGGATAATGCAGCGGTGGATCTCTTTTGAAGTTTTATTTTCATGTGGCAATGAATTTGTTTGAGAATGTTACCAAGAAAAACTAGGGATGGCATACCCGGATCCTGAGGTTCCTATGAGTTCTCCCACTACATCCTTGGTTGACAAGGAACAAAGGAAATGAGATGAAGAACGAGCAGAGAATATGGCTAAGATGATGACACAATTAGAGCTTTTGACAAAACATGTGATGGGTACACTAGCAAAAGTGGTAAATGCCGTGGAATAGAAAGCCTAGAAGGATGATGAAGAGGCTAAAAAGCTTGATGAGGAGATTTGGTACTTGGTAAACTATTCGGGGGTTCCTTCCTCGCCTATCAAAGACAAGGTGAGGATTAAGGTTGGACAGACGATGAACGTGACCGTGATTAGAGGGATAGAGATCGTGATTATGACCGATATGTGCACCCTCATGACCGGGAAAAGAACAAAGATGGTAGTACCATTAACCTTGACAAATACAAAGCCAAATATGTCTTGGCAAGGATTTTGATGAGAGTAAAAGGAATGAACAAAATGGTCTATGAAATGAAAAGTGATTTTTCACAACTTAATCAAACCGTGGTATCCCACTCCTCCTTCATTAAGCAATTGGAGACTCAAATCAGGAAAATTTCCACCCAATTAAATGCTAGGCCAAAGGGTGGTCTTCCTAGTGATAGTTTGTAAACCCAAAGAATGAAGCTCAAGTTTTAGTAATAGTCACTAGGAGTGATAAGAACCTTGGTGATCACTTGAAAGAAGATTTGGGTGAAAATATGCCTAAGGTTAAGTCAAAAGAAGAATCACCAAAATCTCATGAAGAAGCAGATGAAAAGAAACCGATGGAAATTGATGTAGAGGTGGTGAAAAATGAGAAACCACAAAGTGATGTAATGCCTATAGTACAAGTCCCTCCCCCATTTTCTCAAAGGATTCAAGGAAAATATGAGGGTGATAAACTTAAGAAATTTTCGACCAATCTTAGCAATCTCTCTATCAATATCCCATTGCTTGAAGCGATCCAAGAGATCCCAGATTATGCTAAGCTCATGAAGAAGTTGATGTCAAAAAAGAAGCTTATCGAAGGTGACATGATCAAAGTCACCCATCATTGTAGTGCTATCATGAGTAGCAAAATTACAGTAAATAAAAAAGACCCTGAAGCTTTTACCATCCCTTGCACCATTGGAACACATATGTTTGGAAAAAATCTATGCGACCTCGGTGCGAGTATAAACCTCATGTATTTTTTCATTTATAACAATCTTGAATTGGACACCCCAACTCCAACATCCATGAGACTTTTAATGGTAGGTCGGTTTATCAAGAGGCCGGTCGGGATTTTGTTTGATGTTTTAGTAAAAGTTGACAAATTTATACTTCCGATGGACTTCGTGGTTTTATATTGTAAAATTGACCAAGAGTTTCCCATCATTCTTGGTCGATCTTTCTTAGCCACTAAAACGGCAATTATTGGCTTAGATCGGGAGAAATAAGGTTTAGAGTTTATGATGACGAGGTCTCTTTTTGAGTATGCAAAACGAAGAATCAACCGGTGGAACTTCAGGTGATATCAGTGATCGATGTTGAAATCAAAGGTGTGAATGAGGTGGCCTTTGAGGACCAAACTTGAGAAATAAGAAAGATGTCATTCCACGGCATAAACTAAGGTGCAATATGTGAGGCAACCCATAAATGCCATGAAAGTGGCTCGTATCCTTTATTTCTATTTTTTAGTTTAGAGTTTAGTTTTGGCAATTGAATAACCCATGCATGTTTGTCACTTTAGAGTACATTGGATGAGCTTGAAAAGGGGAAAGTGTAAAATTTTTGCATTGTGAACTGAACAGGGGAAAATCTGGTCAAATATGAAATGAGCTGAATAGAGGAAAATAGGGGTGCAAAAAATGTCCTCAGCTACCGCAATCGCAGGCCCAGGCCACAATTTCAGTCACCCATATGTCCATAATTGTAGACACCTAACCGCGATCACGGTCATCTCAGCTATTTGACCGCCTGACTCTCTCATTCCCTTTACACTTCCTTTTTAACGTTTTTCTCTAATTGGACCCATTTCTGGCCAAAATTATAAGCACTCCAACAACATCCTTGCATCCTTCTTGCACCACTTATCCAGTAGGTGCCTTGAATCCCTACTTTAGTTGTTGAAAACAGGTCATAAAATGTATATTGCAGAGAAGGCCTGAAACTATGATTGTCATGCTTAACTATTTAGTAAATTGTGCTTGTGTGGTGTTTAGCTACTAAAATATGGTGTGCACATAAGTGGGAAGTGATGAGTACCCAAAATGTGAGTGAAATTGAGACATATGAAGAGTGCACACTTAATGCTCAATATATTTCCCAAATGAATGATCACTAATGGTTTTTACATTTTAAGGGCATAATCGAGTATTTAGTAGTCTTGTTCAGCGTTTTTAAGGTGAATGAATGTTGATGAACAAACTTGTGGCTTTTAATTTGGAACAATTTTGTACAAGGAAAATTGGTTCGAAATTGCTCTCAAATACCGCGATCGCAGCTCTATGGCCCACGATCATAATAACCGAGCCTGACTTTCTGCTATGCTAAAAAAATCCTACACTTTAAATTTTTGTCCAAACTATACCATGTAATCATCCAGTGAGCTTTAGTGGACCATATAACATAGTTGCGCATGAAAATATCAATGACAGTTTTGTGTGTTGTCTATTTCTTTCAGGATAATCTTATGGACAAATATGACCACATCTGATTAATGGCACCCGAGTGCCACACTCGCTACTATGGTGATCTCTTAAGGAAAAATCTGCCCCTAGAGAGAGAAATATCCTTGGACAACGTGCCAGAAAAGCTTCCAAAATTTCATGACCATTTTGAGGCCACAGGGTGGAAGTAATTTACCCCGAATTCGTGCAAGGCTAATGAGCAATGGGTCCGTGAATTCTACGCCAACATTAACAAAGTGTCTTTCTTAAATCCATCCAACATGACTATCAAGATCTGGAAGAAAATGGTGGATTTTGAGGAAGAGCAAATAATGATATCTATGGGTTCCCAAATGCAGATATGTGAGAGTTTAAAGAAAAAAGATGTGAGCCAGGATGTTTGTTGGCGGAAAGATTGTGTCCTAGAAAGGAAGTCTCATGTATGGAAATAAAGAGTAACATCCAAATGAATGACTTCATTTCCAAGGATCGAATTTGGTTGAACATTAGATGAGTATCCCCTTTAACCCATATGACATCAGTCCCAAATTTGCGATCCCAGATGGTCGCTTGTATTATAGATGAAATTCTTTTAAATGTTGGTCAACTCATGGTTTCAGACATAAAATTCTTCAATAACAAGGGTGGGACACATCTTTTCTTTCCTTCTTTGATTACTGGGCAATGCAGGAGAGCTGGGGTTAAGGAATATACATGAGATACTTGTTTATGCCCTGGCACTTACATTTATCCTTTAAGAATTTGAGGATAGGACACACCAGACAAAAGAAAAAAAGAGAAAGATCGATTTGCAGAAGTCGATATGTGAGGAGCTTGAGTATTGTAGGCCATCTACCACCAGAAACCTTGAGAGTATTGGAGTTCATATTGCAGCCATCAGGGAGCTTATGTCAGGTTTCCCTCGGGAGCAAGGAGATTTTTCAACCACCCTCCATTCATATGTGTCTCAATTTGATTATTAGAAGTATCAGGAGGACCCAAAGAAGAAGGGAGCTACCATACAAAGGCTTGAGCAAGTCTACTCATCCTTGGTGCAATCACATCTAGTTCTTCGAATTGTATATAAGAAGATGGTAAAATAGGAGAAGAAGAGAGGTGAGTTCTTTAGCAGAATGTGGAAGGTGGTAAAGGGCCTATGGAAGGTCCTAAAACCCCATGATAAACTTTCTTCCTTCCAAGTGGAGAGTGACAATAAGTCTCTAGTTGCATTATCCGGTCTTGAGGATACTGATGATGATATAGAGTCTATAGTCGAGAGTAGTTCTTGATGTGGTTTTGAGGATCACCCTTATCTCTTCTTATACTTTATTGTTTAGGTAGTGAGGACACTGCTAGATACTTAGTTGGGGTGCTTGTCTCTGTATTTATTTGATTTGGGCCTGTATTATTGATATGTCTGGATGTTTTTATGTTCTTCTAGGTTGTAATATCCGAGCACTCTGATAGTGCCCACATGTGCATGGATTAGTTGTTTTGTTTTTTTTTGTTAGATTTTTGCATTATCTTTATTTTGTTTGTGATGATATTGGATGAGCATATCCCTATGATAGATTGAGTGATTAAATTCTTAAGGGAAAAATATCATGATTGGGTTTTGAGCCATGGATGTAGGGAAGTTTGAATACCCATAGCATCGATGTCATAAATGTAAGGAAAATCTGAGTACGTGTGGCATTTTGGGATCACACTTGTATCCATGGAAAATTCTAAGTAACCATATGGTTTGCCTGTGTAAAAGCTAAAACATAAGATGAAGGCTTATGTTGATACCATAGTTAGCGAATTGTGCGTAGTGCAAATGCAAAGCAAACATCCCCCTCTGTCCAAAAAGTTTTCAAAAAAAATAAATTCTAGGGAACGAATGTGAGAAATCTTTTATCGACACTTTTTCTCTTTTTATGAATACAAAATTTTTGTCTTGTAAATATTGGTAGATACTCCATTTTTTGTCTCTAGCAGAAGGGGAAATTGAGCCTCCTTGGAGAATTTTGCATACCGTGTGTGGTGAGTTTATTTGTCAAAATCTCATGTGCACTTGTACTATCTAGAATTTTCCCCATTAGTCTCTCAAGGCTAATTTTAATTGTAGAATTTGCCCCATTAGTTTCTCAAGGCTCATTTTAATTGTACTTGGTCAGGGAGATGATCTTAGGCCATCTTTGTGACATTGGAAGTCCACTTTAGACTAAAAATCCTACCCTTGCATAGATTTTATCTCTAGTTACCCACTTTGAGCCTTTATACCTTTCTTTGGAAAACACATTTTAAGCCGTGAGCCTTTCAATTTTTTATCCCTCTTTAGAACCCTACCCCCCCTTGAACTTAAAATTATAACTTGAGGCTAAAAGTCTAAGTTGGGGGTGGTGATGATTGAAATAGGTAACTTTGGGCCACAAAGTTTTAAGAGAGTGCCTATGAGCTTAAGTATTGAGAACAAATGAATAAGAAAAAGGAAAGGATCTAACAAAGGAAAGATAAACACAAAGGGTGCAAGAAAAAGAAATGAAAAGAAAATAGGTGAACCAAGGAAATAAAAAGTAGGCACAAGTGTAAAGAGTAAAAACAAAAGAAGTGGCCCATGATTAAAAGTTGGATAGAATAGTGTGACGTAGATTTTTATTGAGGGTATAGTCATGTTGTTCCTAAAAGATATCCTACCCTACCCCAAACCTATGTTACAAGAACAAAAAGCCCTTCGTGATTTCCAACCAAATATTTTAATTATAGTGGCGGTTTAAAATAGGGGAATCCTATGAAATAGTACTTGTTAGCATCGAGAGTTCTTGAGAGAGAGTGTGTGTGTTCCACTTAAATTCATTGTTGCATAATGGATGACTTGGTGTATGGAATTTTCTTTTTTACTAGGAGGCATGTAAACAAGCCGAGGTAGGTGATTTTGTCATCTCCTGCAAAATAAGGCAAAGAGAAGTATAATGTAGTTGAGGTCAAAGGTGAGTCATTTCTGGAGTATTAGTGATTAATGCATGGTTGCTCTTTAAAGTCTCTTGTATCCTTGAAAAATCACATTTTATGTTAAGGGGTGTCGTGAAAACTCTTTTCCCAATGTTCAAAGAGCTAAATTATAGTATTAACTAAGCTTGAAGTCATTATGATCATTGGGTCATTCAATGTGGTAATAAATGTAGATAGTCTCATGGTAAGAGGTAGTGCTACTTGAGGACAAGCAAAGCTTTAAGTTGGGGGTATTCATGAGTGGTGAATTTACCACTCATTTTCACTTAACATTTGTGCACATTGCCATGATTTAAATGTATTAATGAGACATATGTATGATTAAATGCACTAATATCCACATTTTGTAGGCATACCGATTATGAGATGGAAAGATGTGGACTTGAGATTAAAAGGGTCAAAAGAGAGAAAATAAGTGTTGCCGAAAGACCTGGAGTAGAAACAAGCCTCAGTTACCGCGATCGCAGTCTGAGGGCCACAATTACAACCAGTCAAGAAGGTCAGCAACCACAATTACGTGGATCTTCCCGCGGTTGTCGCAGCCGTGATCACATCAAATCTAGTATGATCGTGGCAACGTAGGATTAGGCCAGGGGAATTTGTATAATTTTCAGTAGCCGACTTCAAATCCCTTAAAAGATTAAAACCTTTTCCCGTTTTGGGCATTCCATAGACTAGTAATATTTTGAGTTTGAAATTACGACCCTAAACTGGGTAAGAATTGTAATTTGATTTGAAGATTTGGATTTTGGTATTTGTGAAGAATGGTCGCCTTGAACAACCCTTTTGGTATATGTTTCTTTCTTTTCTTCATGAGTAGCTAAATCTTTTAGTCTTGGTACTATGTTGAACTAAGGTGCAATTAGTTATGGGTTATGATGTATTTGTGTATATGCTAGTTAGTTGATAATGGGTTCTACTATTTCTTGATCAAATTAGTTGGGATTTGTGGGTGAAAACGACAAATACTCAAAATAGGTATGTAGGTGAAAACCCCAAACTCTTGAAAGCTCAAACCATCCTTGAAAGACGGGTTTGGGTGACCTTTGGAACCTACATAATCTTTGAAAGAGAGATATGAGAACGAAAGCAATAGTAGATAATTAATGGGTTTAGTTTACTAATTCTCACTATCTTAGACATAAGAGTGAGTATGAAGTTGACTATACCTTGGGTATTTTCCTTGAAATGGGGATACCCAATTGATGTACTAGGTGAATATAATTGAAACACTTGTTAGGTATCCGAAAGGTTCAATTGGTGAAATTCTTGAGGTTTTGTTGACAAGATAACCTCAAGGACCCTAGACCCAGCCTACCATATTGTTAAAACCAAGCATGTACACCAAATCTACACATACCCATACCTAATTTTCCCTTAAGTAGACATAATCCCAAGACTCTTTGTATAGCAAAGTTGAATTAAAATTGTTGTGTAGTTCGTGGAATTGAGTTACTATTGTTTCACACTCTCCTAAAACTAAAACCCCCTATTTTGAATCATGCCTTTTACTTTATTTGCACTTCAGGTGTTTTTTTAATAAGTGTTAAAACCCATAAGACTAGAATTCTACTTTTCACTCCTTGTGTAGTCGACCTCAACAAAAGTTGAGATATTGACAACGACCGTCATCTACAAAATTGCATGGTATAGGTGAGCATTATCAACTATATCTAGTGATTTTTTGTAGAGCCTAGTGGACAACCAGAGGGCCACATCTGCTTAATTGAAGGTTATGGAGATAGAGATGACCTCCCTATTTGGACAAATGAGATCAGGGGTTAGGACTAGATTTGAGTAGACTGAGGCTAGATAGGATGCTTCTTAGAGGGCCGAACAGTCAGAGCTGTGTGTTGATTTTCAGGCATAAATTGATAAGTTGGAGAGATAGGTTACATCCCAATATACAAGATAGGTGTGACAGAGCTGGTTCAGATGAGGGAGGATTTAGATATCCTACGAGTAGAGGTATGCTCTCTTGTAGAGAGCTGTGTAGTAGCTACTCCCTTGATGATACCCCTCCAGTCCAGATATCACCTCCGAGTACATTCAGGTAGTTTCAATTCTTTGTGAAGGATGATGAGGAGTTCCTAGTAGTTCGAACCAAGAGAGGTCATTTACATGATTTACAGGATCCTATTATGATGAAAGAGGAGGACCTTGAAAAGGCCAAACATAATTCTTTGGATACTACATTCATCGATAGGTAGAGGTGTGATGCCACAGTAGTGGGTGCATCCTTCAGTAGTACACCGCGCCACCACCACCTCCGCTAGCTTATATAACCCCATCCAGTACACTCGGTTGGGTTGGTCACAGTAGTAATCTTATCCTAGAGTATCCATGTGAGCGGTTGCATTATTTTTTTACATGCTCGAAATTCATCCAACTCAGGGCTGGCAGTAGCAGGTTGGGTTGTTTAAAGGGGGTGGTCTCTGGTCCCGGTGGGACTTAGGACGTCTATTATAACAAAGACCCCGATCGGGTTGCATCAAGTTGATATCAGAGCGTAGGTTAATGGTCAATTGGGAGTCCAGAAAGCCATGTCGAGTAGAATCTCTTGTAGGGGTGTATAGCGTGCCACGCTCATAAGGGATAGGCTACAAGGCATTTAGGAATTTTTCACTTTCTTGGTATTCTATTTTAAAGCTTGGAGTCTCAATCCTAGAATCTTCAGTAATCCTTTTTTGTTCGTCTTTCAGATCATGCCTTTGTAGATCTAGAACATAAGAAAATTCTTCTATCCCATATGGGGGTAATGATGAAGGGGTGCATCCTACTTTTAAGGTTCATCTTCGTTCCCATGGTCCTATCCCTGATAGTTCTGGAGTTCCACCGGTGGCTCCAAAGTTTATATTATAATAATGACAAACTAACAAGTAAATCCTTTTAGGATATTAAAGATCACTAATAAAGGAAGCTGACTCTAGAAAAGGAAGGACATTAATTCACATAAATATTACAATATTCAAACAAACATGGAAGATGAATCAAATATGCTGAAAAGGAAGAAGAATCATCACCTTAGAATCATAGTAGAACGGGAATCCTGAAAGAACAAGATCAATAAAGGAATCAATCAAGATCTAAACAAAAGAAAAAAGGACATAATTATTACATAAGATATCCAAACTAAAAGGAAAGAAAGATTACAATCATATCTAATATGGACATGATCCAAAGCTGTATATGGACATATCTGATATGGAAATATCAAACGACTATATTCCTTATTTAAGGAATAAATCTAAGTACTTGATTGAGAAGAAATCTCTTAGGTTTCCTTATGAATAATAGCAGCTGAAAACTATAAAAGAATAAGATCGAAGATAGACACTACTCACGCAACTTCAAGGAGAAAATTCAAAGTGTCTCATTCTTAGTCTTACAAAGCTCTGTAACATTAGTCTACAATTGCTATATAAAGAGTAGGATTGAGTTATATTTGTAACATCAACTAAAGTTGTGTCACAAGATCTAAATAGCAAAATAAGTCTTTAGAATTTGTTTCCAATTCTTGTACTCGAACCAAATCTTTAACTATCTAAAGGAAACTTGAAACCCAAGGGGACTGGACGTAGGAACTATATTAGTGTACCAAACTAGGATAAATCTTTGTGTTGCTTACTTTATGTTTTATTTTTTTACATGCTTAACTGTTTAAGTTTAATCTATTTGTGAAGTGTTTTGATCTACAGGAAAGTCTATTTTGAGGAGTCCGTAGTCGACTTACAGAAGAAAATTTCAATTCACCCCCCTCTGGAATTTCAATTGGTATTAGAGAAGGTCTCATAGATATTATTACCTAACCACTAGTGAGCAAAGATTAAATGGCTAATTATCAATTCCCGATGCTCTTTTTCAGGATAGTCACTCATCCACAAGAACACCATACATCAATGGAAAACACTACTCATACCGAAAAATAAATTCACTATCTTTGTCAAATCAAATGACTACCAAGCTTGGGTTGTCATAAAAAAGGGTTCTAAGCCAATTCCAGGGCTCAAGGAAAAACAAAAGTACAAGGATAAAGAATCTAGTAGTACTGATATGGAAGATCTTGAAAATTTTTATATTACCAAAGAACAAGAAGAGGCAATCCAAACTAACGCACATGCTATAAGTTTTCTTTTGTGTGCAGTTAGTAGAGAAGAATTCGACAAGATTTCAACATGTGAGACATCAAAAAAGTATGGGACAAATTGGAAATAACCTATAAAAGAACCACCAAATTCATGAAATTAAAAATTGCCGCTCTTGTAAATGAATATGATTTGTTCAAAATGGAGGAGAATGAGGACATTGAATCAATGTTTGCCAGATTCAGTAAAATTGTCTGTGAACTAAAATCATTGGGGATGATCTATCCTCAAAGCCTGCAAGTCCAAAAGCTAGTCTGAGGTCTCCTAAAGACTTGGAAAACCAAGGATGCTATTTCGGAAGATAGAGATCTTCACAACATGACATATGAATAACTTTGAGGTAACCTTATCGCATACACTAAAAAATTATATCAACAGGCTTCACAAAGATTAAAAAAGGAAACCAGTAGCCTTCAACGCTGGTCCAATTAAAAAGGAGGACATTCTAGAAGATGATAATGGTGAAGGAAAGGCCCTCATCAACCATGGAGTAAGGCAGATCATGAGGCAGAGATATTAAAGATTCTAAGGAGGAAAAAACCATGACTCCACCAGACATGACGATCTCTGTTACTATCATGGAAGGCCTGTACACTTCAAATAAAATTATCCAAAATTGAGATGATGATCATCTAGAAAGAATCAAAATTTTGGAGCCTGGAGTGATGAAGATTAAATCAAAGAAGAAGTAGAAGCTGCAAATATGTACTTCAAGACAACAGGTGAATTTAGTGAGGTAAGACTACACGATTGTTATAACTATAACACTCTTGAATCTAACTTAGATATGATTACTAACAAATTTTAAAAAATTATAGATGAATATAAAAACTCGCTCAACAAAAGAAATTTTGTGAAACTTAATTTAAATGAAAACTTGAAGAGGAACGACAAAATTGATGAATAGAAATTGAGGCATATGAAATTGAAATTGACATTCTTCATGAAGATCTTGATGATGCAAAAATAAATTTAAAAAATTTTAAGGCATATCAAAGCCATAGTTTTGTAAGATTGAACTCTTTTTAAAACTATTCGTGTTCCTTATCTGGATTGTCTAAGTTAGCTAAGAACTATTTCTCCTATCGAGGGCCCGTTCATTTTATTTATTGAAACAGAGGGCACAAATCCTACAGTTTCATGCATAATGCTAAAAGTGTATGGGTTTAGAAGACCAAAGGAAGTACATCTAACCCGTAAGGACCCAAGACCACTTGGGTACCTAAGCAGAATTAATCTTCTTGTTTTGCAGGAACATGTCCGCAAAGTTTAGGAAGGGATTAATAGAAGATGTTCCAGAGGTATAGATGGTAAAAAAAGGTCTCATCTATTTGTACAGAATGTAGATAAAAAATAGTTAAATTCAGCGACAATGATGGAGATAATGTCACCAGAGTAGACTATTCCCCCTTCAGAGTTGAATCTTCAAATAGATATAAAGGTAGAGGACACTAACTTCAATTAAACTCTTTGACAAGGTCAAAATTAAATATGAATTGTCCCGGTCTATTGACACTTAATAGATTTTTAAGAAACAATCTCCAAAATTTGAAAATCTATTTTAAAACTTTCTTCAAAGGGAGGCAAATTGTTATTTTAAAAATATTGTTCTATTATCTTTGTTACATCTTTTAAAACTATTCCTAATAATTCTAAATTTTTTGGTGAGAATTTTTGCTATTCTGCTGAAAGCTTCATCTCATGAGCAATATCCCTAACTCATGGCTTAGAAAAGAACAAACTTGAGTTGACTCTTCAACAACCAGAGCAGTATGCACAACTCTTGAAAGCTGTTGTACTTAAATTCTTTGAATTCTGTGTCAACTACCTGATGATAATCTATCTTTTAAGTTTGTTCCCATAGCATGTGATACTATTGTGTTGATAATCTATTTAAATTGTGCTGATAATCTGTTTAATTATTCTGTGTTAGTATCAAGTGATTTATGTCTATGATCTTGAAGGAAAATTAGATCTTATCAAAATCTTAATTTCTAATAAAAAGATTTGGTGTTAATTCTTTATGAGTCATAAATTTTTATGCAAATCGTTTTACTTAGTTCAATTTTATTTTTACTAGAATAAAGATCTTCAAAAAGATTTTACATTAAATACTCATAAGATATTTTTGACCACAATCTTTACTTGATCAAATTTTTACCTTTTGCAAAAAAGGACTCTTTTAAAATGGGCTGCTATCATTGGATCACCATTTCGTAAGCCACCTCTGCTGCCCTTCACCCTTCCCCAGACTGCGTCTCTTCAAGTCCATTTTCCTCCGTTCACCTTATTTTTCTTACTTCTCTATTCCTATCTACTACTAACAGTTATCTCCCCAGGTTCTGTTAATCGATCATCCTTTTCCCTCTATCTTTTATCTTTTAAAACTATTCCCTTTTGTCTCTTGTGTTGAAAATTCAATCAATGACTAACATTTCTAAAATTTCCTATGAAGGTGATTTTCCTCTTTCAGAATCCTCCGATGAGTCCTTATTTTAGTTTGTTCTTCTCAAGAGATGAAGACCCACTCCTAGCCCTGTCTCTTCAGTAAAGAAAACCCATATGAATCCCTCAACCTCTGTTCCTCCAAAAGAGATGCACCAATTATAGACAAATTATTACAAAGAAAAGTACCTTTTCTTAAAAAATCGCTCCATCATACCCGATTGCATTGTTAATCTTAATGTTCTAACAGACGCCTCTTGCAAAATCAATCACTTCTTCAAATTTCAAAATTTGTCCTTACTATTTTGCCTTTGTGGACTTCTGGTCTACGAAGACCCTATCCATATATTTTATGCTAATCTTTGACTTTCTCCAAACAGTGGTGAATTTGAGACTCTTATACTAGGCTCAAGAATTGTCTTGAATAACTTTCAGTTTTAAAATATTTTTGACACCAAGTTCTCTAGTGTAGATAGGTATAGGGGTGATGTGGAAGAATCAGTGTTATGGGATACTTTTTCTAAGGCCTTCTTTGATCATTTTTTCCCTAAGAGTCAAGGGAACCAAAGATGGAGGAGTTTATTAACCTCAAGAAGGGGAGGATGTTTGTTAAGAAATATGCCTTAAAGTTTCATCAATTGTCAAGGTATGCTCTTGATTTAGTTACTGACATGTGGGCTAGAATGAGGAAGTTTTCTTCTGGGTTAAATCTAGATTTGATTTTTGAATGCAAGACTGCCTCGCTGATCATGGATATGGACATCCTTAGGTTGACTATTTATATGCAGTAAGTGAAGGATGAAAATAGAAAGCATGTGAAGTTTTGGGATAGGCAGGGAAAGAGGACCAAGTTTTCTAACCAGGGAGGTGCTCAATCTTAGGGTGGTCAAGATAATGGCAAGTGGCAAAAATAGAAGTGGGGAGTTCTTGTTCCTACTCTTTTACTAGTGCTCCTTACCAATTAGGCGACAAGCATTATCATGGTGGTAATACTTTTCAAGCACAAGGTGCCCAATCTTTGACAAGCGAAGGCCAATCAGTTTTTTCATGCCCTCCTTATTAGTTTTGTGGTTTTTTTTATCGGGGTTATTGTGATAAAGGAAGGGATAAATTCTTCAAGTATGTCTCAGCTTAGGGACTGTCCGATTAATAAGGTTGCTACGAGGGAGAATAAGATTTCTATGGCTTCATCTTCTACTCTTACACCTGGTGGTATGGTATCTACTTCTGCTACTTTTCCTAGTTCTATTGTTGCTCAAAATAGGTTGTATGCTTTGTCATCCTAATAGGAATCCGAGGCATCACCTGATGTCGTTACTGGTATGTTACAACTTTTCACTTATGACATAGATTGTTTGCTTGATTTTGGGTCTACTCTCTCTTATGTGACTTCTTATATAGTTGTATCTTTTGGTTTTAATTTGAAAATCATTTTAGATCCTTTTTCTGTTTCTACCCTAGTAGGTGACTTTGATATTGCTAAGAGAGTCTATAGAGGTGTGTGGTATTTGTTGGTGGCAAGCAGACCTTGGTGGATCTATTTAAGTTGGGTATAGTGGAATTCGATATCATTCTGTGTATGAATTGGTTGCACTCTTACTATGCATCCTTGGATTATCGGACCTGTAGGGTTATCTTTAGGTTCCCTAATGAGCTAATTATAGAATAAGAGTGTGGTTCTTTAGCTCCTAGGGGGAAATTGATTTCTTAACTTATAGCTCGGAGGTTAATTTCTAAAGACTATTTTTATCAGTTGGTCCGAGTTAAAGATTCTAACTTAAAATGTCTTCCTTTCTAATTAGTTCCAGTGGTTAATGAGTTTCCAGAGGTCTTTCTGGATGATCTTCTAGGTGTTTCTTCGGATAGGGAAATAGAGTTTGGTATTGACTTGGTTTTGGATAGTTCAATTTCTATTCCTCCATTTAGAATGGCTCTGGCTAAGTTGAGGGAATTCAAAGAGCAACTTAAGGATATTTTGGATAAGGGGTTTATTCATCCTAGTGTATCTTATTAGGGTGCACCGGTATTGTTTTTGTGTAAGAAGGATGGTTCTCTTTGGATGTGCATTGATTATAGGCAGTTGAAAAAGGTGATGTTCAAGAACCAATATCCTTTTCCAAGGATAGATGATCTGTTTGACAAGTTGCAAGGCGCTAAGTTCTTTTTTAAGATAGATCTTTGATCTGGGTACCATCAACTAAAGATTAGGGAGGTGGATATCCCTAAGATAACTTTTCATACTCGGTATAGGTACTTTGAGTTTTTGGTAATGTTATTTGGGTTGACTAATGCTCCGATGACATCTATGGATTTGATGAATAGGGTTTTTCATTAGTATTTAGATCTTTTTATTATTGTGTTTATTGATGACATTCTGGTCTATTCAAAAAGTGAGGTAGATCATGCTAATCATCTCTGTGTGGTTGTGTAAACCTTGAAGGAACAATAGTTGTATTCCAAGTTCTCCAAGTATGAGTTTTGGTTAAACGCTGTAACTTTCTTGGGTCATATTATTTCTAGTGAGGGGATCATGGTTGATCCGTAAAAGGTTGGTGAAGAGGTGGCCTAGACCCATGGCTCTATCCGACATTCAGAGCTTCTTGGGTTTAGCCGGGTATTATAGGTATTTTTTGGAAAGCTTTTTATTGATAGCTCATCCTTTGACTAATTCATCTTAGGAGAAGGTCAAGTTTCCTTGGTTAGATGCTTGTGAAGGGAGTTTTGAGAAGTTTAAGGATAAGTTGACTTCGGCTCTAATTCTGACATTGCCAGAAGGCAATGATGGGTTCATGGATTATTGTGATGCATCTCGAGTAGGGCTTGGTTATGTGTTTATGCAGTATGGAAAGGTGATTGCCTATGATTCCAGGTAGTTAAAGGTGCTTGAGAGAAATTATCTTACTCATGATTTAGAGCTGTTGGCGGTCGTGTTTAGTTTGAAAATATGGTGGAATTATTTATATGGTGTTCATATGGATATCTTTTCTGATCAAAAGAGTCTACAGTATGTGTTCACTCTGAAAGAGCATAATCTCAGGTAGAAGAGATGACTTGAACTTCTCAAGGACTATGATATGAGTTTTCACTATCACCCAGGTAAGGCTAATGCGATTGCTGATGATCTTAGTAGGTTATCCATGGGGAATTTGGCTCATGTGGAGGAAGAAAAGAGGGAATTAGTGAAGGATATTTACCGCTTGGCTATTCTTGGAGTTCACCTCTTGGACTCCAACGATGGTGGTGTGAGGGTGTAAGAAGTGGTTCGATCATCTCTTGGTGTGGAAATTAAGGAGAAACAAGTGTTAGATCCTATTTTATGAAAATCAAGTGTGACGTTGGTGGACAAAAATTAGTGGTGTTTGAGATCGTTGGTGATGGTACTTTACGGTACCAAGAGAGGTTATGTGTTCTTGATGTCGATGGTTTGCGACAACGGATTCTGGTTGAGGTGAATCAGTCGAGCTATGTTGTTTATCCAAACTCAACTAAGATTTATCATGATCTTAAGGAGATCAGTGGAATAGAATAAAGAGTGATAAGGCTGACTTTGTGTCAAAGTTCATGGTGTGTCAGTAGGTTAAGGTTATGCGCATAAGGCCAGTAGGGTTGTATCAAGAAATTGAATTGCCTGAATAGAAGTGGGAGGTGATAAATATGGACTCCATTACCAGTCTTTCTCTATCTCATAATTAATATGATTTAATTTGGGTCTTCGTGGATAGGATGACTAAGTCTGCACACTTTTTACCAGTGTGGATACCTTCTCGGTGGAGGATTAGGCGAAGTATCTTTAGGAGACTGTGAAGCTTCATGGGGTGCATGTTTCAATTATTTTTTATCGTCGCACATAGTTTACATCTCACTTCTGGCAATCTTCTTAGGGAGGGTTGGGGACTAAGGTTAGTCTGAGTACTGCTTTTTATCCGTAGATGGATGGGCAAGTGGAGAGAATTATTCAGACACTGGAGGATATGCTTTAGGCTTGTGTGATTTATTGTAGTGGCAATTGGGTTGAGCATCTACCTTTGGTGGAGTGTGCTTACAACAATAGCTATCATTCTAGTATTGATATGGCCCCCTTTAAGGCATTGTATGGTAGGAAGTATAGATCTCCTATTGGTTGGTTTAAACTTGGTGAGGTGGATAAGTTTGGTCCCAACATGGTTTACGAGGCTATGGAGTGGGTGAAGGTGATTCGGAAGAGGCTTAAGGCTGCCCAAAGTCTCCAAAAGTCCTATATGGATATTAGTGATAAAGATTTAGAGTTTGAGGTTGGTGATAAGGTTTTCCTTAAGGTATCTCCCATAAAGGGAGTAGTGCATTTTGGTAAGAAGGAGAAGCTCAGTCCTCGGTATGTGGGTCCTTATGAGGTTTTACAGAGAATTGGTATTGTTACTTATAAGTTGGAGTTACGTTCTATATTGAGCTTGGTTCATCCGGTCTTTCATATTTCCATGTTGAGGAAGAGCATTGGTGATTCTTCTTCGGTTGTTCCTTTGAAAGGATTGGGTATCCCTGATTTTTTATCTTATAAAGAAGTCCCAATTGAGATTTTGGATAGTTAGGTTCGTCGGTTGTGGACCAAGGATGTGGCTTCGGTTAAGGTTCTCTTGGTATATGTTTAATTCTTTTCTTCATGAGTAGCTAAATCTTTTAGTCTTGGTATTATGGCGTACTAAGGTGCAATTCGTTATGGGTTATGATGTATTTGTGTATATGCTAGTTAGTTGATAATGGGTTGTACTATTTCTTGATCAAATGAGTTGGGATTTGTGGGTGAAAACTACAAATACTCAAAATGGGTATGTAGGTGAAAACCCCAAACTCTTGAAAGCTCAAACCATCCTTGAAAGACGGGTTTAGGTGAACTTTGGAACCTACATCATCTTTGAAAGAGAGATATGGGAACCAAAGCAATAGTAGATAATTAATGGGTTTAGTTTACTAATTCTCACTATCTTAGACATAAGAGTGAGTATGAAGTTGACTATACCTTGGGTATTTTCCTTGAAATGGGGATACCCAATTGAGGTACTAGGTGAATATAATTGAAACACTTGTTAGGTATCCGAAAGGTTCAATTGGTGAAATTCTTGAGGTTTTGTTGACAAGCTAACCTCAAGGACCCTAGACCCAGCCTACCATATTGTTAAAACCAAGCATGTACACCAAATCTACACATACCCATACCTAATTTTCCCTTAAGTAGACATAATCCCAAGACTCTTTGTATAGCAAAGTTAAATTAAAATTGTTATCTAGTTCGTGGAATTGAGTTACTATTGTCAAACTCTCCTAAAACTAAAACCCCCTATTTTAAATCATGCCTTTACTTTATTTACACTTCGGGTGTTTTTTAATAAGTGTTAAGACCCATAAGACTAGAATTCTACTTTTCACTCCTTGTGTAGTCGACCTCAACAAAAGTTGAGATATTGACAATGACCGTCCTTTACAAAATTGCATGGTATATGTGAGCATTATAAACTATAGCTAGCGAGTTTTTATAGAGCCTAGTGGAAAACTATAGGGCCACATCTGCTCAATTGAAGGTTATGAAGATCGAGATGACTTCCCTCTTTGGACAGATGAGATCAGGGGTTAGAACTAGATTTGAGTAGGCTGAGGCTAGATAGGATGCTGCTCAGAGGGCCGAACTGTCAGAGCTGCGTGTTGATTTTCAGTAATAAATTGATAAGTTGGAGAGATGGGTTACATCCCAATATACGAGATAGGTGTGCCAGAGCTGGTTTAGATGAGGGAGGATTTAGATATCCTACGAGTAGAGGTATGATCTCTTGTAGAGAGCTATGTAGTAGCTACTCCCTTGATGATACCCCTGTATTCCAGATATCACCTCTGAGTACGTCGAGGTAGTTTCAATTCTTTGCGAAGGATGATGAGGAGTTCCTAGCAGGTCGAGCCAAGAGAGGTCATTTGCATGATTTGCAGGATCCTATTATGATGAAAGAGGAGGCCCTTAAAAAGGCCAAACATGATTCTTTGGAGACTACATTCGTCGATAGGTAGAGGTGTGATACTACAGTAGTGGGTGCATCCTCCAGTAGTGCACCGCCACCACCACCACCTCCACTAGCTTATATGACCCCATCCAGTGCACTCGGTTGGGTTGGTCACGGTAGTAATCTTATCCTAGAGTCTCCATGTGAGTGGTTCCATTATTTTGTTACATGCTCGAAATTCATCCAACTCAGGGTTGGAAGCGGCAGGTTGGATTGTTTAACGGGGGTGGTTTCTGGTCCCGGTGGAACTGAGGACGTCTATTACAACAAAGCCCCCCATCGGGTTGCATCAAGTTGATATCAGAGCCTAGGTTAATGGTCAATTGGGAGTCTACAAAGCCATGTTGAGTAGAATCTCTTTTAGGGGTGTATAGCGCGCCACGCTCATAAGGGATAGGCTACAAGGCATTTAGGAATGTTTCACTTTCTTGGTATTCTATTTTCAAGCTTGGAGTCTCAATCCTAGAATCTTCAGTAATCCTTTTTTGTTCGTCTTTCAGATCATGCCTTTGTAGATCTAGAACATAAGAAAATTCTTCTATCCCATCTGGGGGTAATGATGAAGGGGTGCATCCTACTTTTAAGGTTCATCTTCGTTCCCATGGTCCTATCCCTAATAGTTCTGGAGTTCCACCGGTGGCTCCAAAGTTTATATTATAATAATGAAAAACTAATAAGTAAATCCTTGCAGGATATTAAAGACCACTAATGAAGGAAGTTGACTCTAGGAAAGGAAGGACATTAATTCACAAAAATATTACAATATTTAAACAAACATGGCAGATAAATCAAATATGCTAAAAAAGAAGGAGAATCATTACCCTAGAATCATAGTAGAACGGGAATCCTGAAAGAACAAGATCAATCAAGGAATCAATCAAGATCTAAACAAAAGAAACAAGGACATAATTATTACATAAGATATCCAAACTAAAAGCAAAGAAAGATTACAAACATATCTGATATGGACATGATCCAAAGCCGTATATGGACATATCTGATATGGAAATATCAAATGACTATATTCCTTATTTAAGGAATAAATCTAAGTACTTCATTGAGAAAAAATCTCTTACGTTTCCTTATGAATAATAACATCTGAAAACTATAAAAGAATAAGATCGAAGACAGACACTACTCACGCAACTTCAAGGAGAAAATTCAAAGTGTCTCATTCTTAGTCTTACAAAGCTCTGTAACATTAGTCTACAATTGCTATATAAAGGGTAGGATTGAGTCATATTTGTAACATCAACTAAAGTTGTGTCACAAGATCTGAATAGCAAAATAAGTCTTTAGAATTTGTTTCCTATGGTTGTACTCGAACCAAATATTTAACTATCTAAAGGAAACTTGAAACCCAAGGGGCCTGGACGTAGGAACTGTATTGGTGTGCTGAACTAGGATAAACAGGCTTCACAAAGATTAAAAAAAGAAACCAGTAGCCTTCAATGCTGCTCCAATTAAAAAGGAGGACATTCTGGAAGATGATAATGGTGAAGGAAAGACCCTCATCAACCATGGAGTAAGGCAGATCATGAGGCAGAGACATTAAAGATTCTAAGGAGGCAAAAACCGTGACTTACCAGACATGACGATCTCTGTTACTATCGTGGAAGGCCTGTACACTTCAAATAAAATTGTCCAAAATTGAGATGATGATCATCTAGAAAGAATCAAAATTTTGGAGCTTGGAGTGATGAAGATTAAATCGAAGAAGAAGTAGAAGCCGCAAATATGTACTTTAAGACAACAGGTAAATTTAGTGAGGTAAGACTACATGATTGTTATAACTATAACACTCTTGAATCTAACTTAGATATGATTACTAATGAATTTAAAAAAATTATAGATAAATGTAAAAACTCGCTCAAGAAAAGAAATTTTGCGAAACTTAATTTAAATGAAAACTTGAAGAGGAACGACAAAATTGACAAGTAGAAATTGAGGCATATGAAATTGAAATTGACCTTCTTCATGAAGATCTTGATGATGCAAAAATAAAATTAAACAATTTTAAGGCATCTCCAAGCCATAGTTTTGTAAGATTGAACTCTTTTTAAAACTATTCGAGTTCCTTATCTGGATCGTTTCAATTAGCTAAGAACTATTTTCTTATCGAGGGCCCGTTCATATTATTTATGGAAAGAGAGGGTACAGATCTTACTGTTTCATGCATAAGCCTAAAAGTGTATGGGTTTAGAAGACCAAAGGAAGTACATCTAACCTGTAAGGACCTAAGACCACTTGGGTACCTAAGCAGAATTAATCTTCTTATTTTGCAGGAATATGTCCGCAAAGTTTAGGAAGGGATTAATAGAAGATGTTCTGGAAGTATAGATGAAAAGAAAAAGGTCTCATCTATTTATATAGAATGTAGATGAAAAATAGTTAAATTCAGTGAAAATGATAGAGATAATGTCACCAGAGTCGACTATGCCCCCTTCAGAGTTGACTCTTCAAATAGATATAAAGGCAGAGGACACTAACTTCAATAAAAATCTTCGACAAGGTCAAAATTAAATATGAATTGTCCCGGTCTATTGACACTCAAGAGATTTTTATGAAACAATCTCCAACATTTGAAAATCTATTTTAAAACCATCTTAAAAGGAAGGTAAATTCTTATTTTAAAGATATTGTTCTATTATCTTTGCTACATCTTTTAAAACTATTCCTAATAATTCTAAAATTTTTGGTGAGAATATTTGCTATTCTGCTGAAAGCTTCATCTCATGAGCAATATCCCTAACTCAAGCCTTAGAAAGGAACAAACTTGAGTTGACTTTTCAACAACCAGAGAAGTATGCACCACTCTTGAAAGCTGTTGTAGTTAAATTCTCTAAATTCTGTGTCAACTACCTGATGTTAATCTATCTCTTAAGTTTGTTCCCATAGCATGTGATACTATTGTGCTGATAATCTATTTACATTGTGCTGATAATCTGTTTAATTATTTTGTGTTAGTATCAAGTGATTTATGTCTATGATCTTGAAGAAAAATTAGATCTTATTAAAATTTTGATTTCTGAAAAAAAAGATTTGGTGTTAATTGTTTATGAGTCATAAATTTTTATGCAAATCATTTTACTTAGATCAATTTTATTTTTACTAGAATAAAGATCTTCAAAAAGATTCTGCATTTAAGACTCATAAGCTATTTTTGACCATAATCTTTACTTGATCAAATTTTACCTTTTTCAAAAAGGACTCTTTTTAAATGGTCTACCATCATTGCATCACTATTTCCTAAGCCACCTCTGCTGCCCTTCAGCCTTCCCCAGAATGCGTCTCTTCAACTCTATTTTCCTCCGTTCACCTTATTTTTTTTACTTCTCTATTCCTATCTACTACAAACAATTATCTCCCCAGGTTCTTTTAACCGATCATTTTTCTCCCTCTATCTTTTATCTTTTAAAACTATTCCCTTTTGTCTCTTGTGTTAAAAATTCAATCAATGACCAACATTTCTAAAATTTCTATGAAGTTGCTATTCCTCTTTCAGAATCCTTCGATGAGTCCTCATTTTAGTTTGTTCTTCTCAAGAGACGAATACCCTCTCTTAGCCCTGTCTCTTCAGTAAAGAAAACCCATCTGAATCCATCTATCTCTCTTCCTCCAAAAGAGATGCACCAACTCTAGACAAATTATTACAAAGAAAAATTCCTTTTCTTAAAAAATCGCTCCATCATACCCGATCGCATCATTAATCTTAATTTCTAATAGGCTCCTCTTGCAAAATCAATCACTTCTTCAAATTTCAAAATCTGTCCTTACTATTTTGCCTTTGTGGACTTCTGGTCTACAAAGACCCTATCCATATATTTTATGCTAATGTTTGACTTTCCCCAAATAGTGGTGAATTCGAGACTCTTATACTAGGCACAAGAATTGTCTTGAATAACTGTCTGTTTTAAAATATTTTTGACACCAAGTTCTTTAGTGTAGTACCCTTTAAGAATAATAACTGGCCCGAGGACTTTGAAGTAGGCTATGACGAAGCCAAGAAGTTCTTATCTAATTCTAAATCTATGTCAATCAACTTTTTCCCTTGTCTCTATGTTTCAAATATCGGATTATGGCCCATATTGTTCCCACTACGATGATTCCTAGAAAAGGATCTCTAAGCAACATCATTTGTCATGATATATTTATGTTAAACTATTTAGTCAAGAAGATCAAAATAAATTGGGCAACTTGGATTTGGGAATACATGCTTGAGAGCACAAGAGAAGTTAATGCTTCGTCCAGTTTAGCATATGGACTGCCTATCACTAGAATCCTCTCATTCTACTGCATAGATCTCTCCACTTAACACCTGTAGAAGTGGTTGTACCTTATGATTCTAGAACTTTTAGCAGCATAGGATATATCCTAGTGAAAAATGAGTAATGCAAGAAGGAATCTGCCAGTGCAAAGACTGAGCCTTTGAAGGTAAGTATGTTTCTAACCCATCTATCTCTCTGACTACGATTCAAAATTATTGAGGAAGGTATCATGTAGCTCCAAGAGTCTTTGCCAATATCTTGGACCTTGGGAAAACTATTAGCTCCAATATAGGTGTGGTCCGGCTGGGGCTTGATGGGCTCAAATAAGAAGGAGTCTAGTTGTTCTCTCGAATGCTCTCTCACATAGACTTTTTGAAATCCCAAGTCTCTTTCTTAAATGATGATCTGTCCATCTTTATTCAAAATTCCAATTTTTCTTTCATTAAAAATATTGAAAAATCTTATGGCAAGTTCTGTCAAAATATGCATAACACTCTCACCTGCTTTCTAGCAAAATGGTGAATTATGAACTTCTCTTTGAAAAGAGGGTCCTTCCTTTATGCTTTTGGGTTGTAAAGATAATTTTTACTATCTGAAAATTTCATTTGCTATACTTAGTTATAAATATCCCTGGTTATCTACTGCCTCTATATATATGGATTATGTGATGCATAGATGTTCTTAGTTATACGTTCTATCTAGTTATGCTGAATCTATTGCTTGATTCTCATTTTGATTATGCCAAAAGAGGGAGAAAGATAGGAAGAAAAGTACTTATTAGTCAGTTGAAATTTGATTGTCAAATTTCTAAGTGACTGTCATTTTAAAAATCTTAATCAATAAAGATGCTCACAAGTCAGAGGGAGAAAAAGTTGATTAATGCATATAAAGTCAGGGGAGCAAGCTGGCTAACAAGGAAGTCAACTATTGTTTACTTTTGTTTGTCATTACCAAAAAGGGGAGATTGTTAGCCTCCAAAGTTTATATTTTAATAATGAAAAACTAACAAGTAAATCCTTGCAGGATATTAAAGACCACTGATGAACAAAACTGGCTCTAGAAAAAGAAGGACATTCAATAGCAAAAAAATTATGGCTTTCTAACAAGCATGATAGATAAATAAAATATGCTAGAAAGAAAGAAGAATCATCATCCCAGAATCATGGCAGAACAAGAATAATAGTAGAATAAGATCAATAAAAGAATCAATCAATATCTAAACAAAAGAATAAAGGACGTAATCATCCCATAAGACATCCAGACTAAAAGAAAAGAAGACCATATTCATATCATATATTGACGTGATCCAAAGCCGTAAATGGACATAAATGATGTAGACATATCAAATGTCTATATTCCTCAATCAAGGAATCAATCTAACTCCTTGATTGAGAAGAAGTCTCTTGTGTTTTCTTATGAAGAATAGCAACCGAAGACTATAAAAAAGAAGATGAAAGACAGACACTACTCACGTAACTTCAAGAAGAAAATTTAAAGTGTCTTATTCTTAGTCTTACAAAGATCTGTAACATTAGTTTAGAATTGTTATATAGAGGGTAGGATCGAGTCATCTTTCTAATATCAACTGAAGTTTTAATACAAGATCTGAAGAGTAAAATAAGTTTTTAGAACTTGTTTTCTATCATTGTACTTAAACCAAATCTTCAACAATATAATGGAAACTTGAAACCCAAGGGGACTGGATGTAGGCACTAGATTGGTGTGATGAAACAGGATAAATCTTTGTGTTGTTTAATTTATGTTTTATTATTTACATGCTTAACTATTTAAGTTTAATCTATTTGTGAAGTGTTTTGATCTACAAGCAAGTTGACTATGAGGAGTCAGTAGTCAACTCATAGAAGAAAATTTCAATTCACCCCCTGTTAAATTTCAACTACTAGTCCTCCTTAAGGTAAGGTGACTAATGTGGAATTCCATCAGTCTATTCGTGCTATTTCTAAATTGGTTACTACTCAGGCAAAGCGGGATATGTCTGGTCCTTTATCTGCTGAGGCCATAAGGGTTGGCCAATTTTTAAAGATGGGTCCTCTCACTTTTTTTAGAGTTAAGTTTGAGGATAATCCATAAGACTTCTTGGAATAAATGGAAATATATTTTGGGTGATATAGGTTACTAATATATATGGATTAAACTTAACAGTGTATCAGCTCAAAGAGGTTGCATATCAGCGGTATGAGGAGTGAGATAGGTATAGGGGTGATGTGGAAGAATCAGTCTTGTGGGATACTTTTTCTAAGGTCTTCTTAGATAACTTTTTCCCCAAGATTTGAGGGAACCAAATATAGAGGATTTTATTAACCTCAAGAAGGGGAGGATATCTGTTAAGAAATATGCCTTAAAGTTTCATCAATTATCAAGGTATGCTCTTGATTTAGTTACTAACATGTGGGATAGAATGAGGAAGTTTGCTTCTGGGTTAAATCTAGATTTGATTTTTGAATGCAAAACTGCCTTGCTGATCATGGATACGGACATCCTTAGGTTGACTATTTATATGCAGTAAGTGAAGGATGAAAATAGAAAGCAAGTGGAGTTTGGGGATAGGCAGGGAAAGAGGAGCAAGTTTTCTGACCAGGGAGGTGCTTAATCTTAAGGTGGTCAAGATAGTGGCAAGTGGTAAAAATAGAAGTGGGGAGTTCTGGTTCCTACTCTTTTACTAGTGCTCCTTACTAATTGCGTGACAGACGTTATCATGGTGGTGATAATTTCCGGGTACAGGGGTCCTAATCTTAGACAAGCGAAGGCCAATCAGTTTTTTCATGCCCTCCTTATTGGTTCTATGGTTTTTCTTATTGGGGTTATTTTGATGAAGGAAGGGATAAATTCTTCAAGTATGTCTCAGCTTAAGGATTGTCCGATTAATAAGGTTTCTACAAGGGAGAATAAGATTTCTATGGCTTCATCTTCTACTCCTACACCTAGTGGTATGGCATCTACTTCTGCTACTTCTCCTGGTTCTAGTGTTGCTCAAAATAGGTTGTATGCTTTGGCATCCTAATAGGAATCCGAGGCATCACCTGATCTCATTACTGGTATGTTACAACTTTTCTCTTATGACATAGATTGTTTGATTGATCTGGGGTCTACTCTCTCTTATGTGACTCCTTATATGGTTGTATCTTTTGGTTTTAATTTGAAAGTCATTTTAGATCCTTTTTTTGTTTTTACCCTAGTAGGTGACTTGGATATTGCTAAGAGAGTCTATAGAGGCATGTGGTATCTGTTGGTGGCAAGTAGACCTTGGTGGATCTATTTGAGTTGGGTATGGTGGAATTCAATATCATTCTAGGTATGAATTGGTTGCACTCTTACTATGCATCCTTGGATTGTCGGACCTGTAGGGTTATCTTTAGGTTCCCTAATGAGCCAATTATAGAATAAGAGTGTGGTTCTTTAGCTCCTAGGGGGAAATTGATTTCTTAACTTATAGCTCGGAGGTTAATTTCTAAAGACTATTTTTATCACTTGGTCTAAGTTAAAGATTCTAACTTAAAATGTCTTTCTTTCCAATTAGTTCTAGTGGTTAATGAGTTTCCAGAGGTCTTTTTGGATGATCTTCCAGGTGTTCCTTCGGATAGGGAAATAGAGTTTGGTATTGACTTGGTTTTGGATAGTTCAATTTCTATTCCTCCATTTAGAATGGCTTTGGCTAAGTTGAGGGAAATCAAGGAGCAACTTAAGGATATTTTGGATAAAGGGTTTATTCATCCTAGTGTATCTTATTAGGGTGCACCGGTATTGTTTTTGTGTAAGAAGGATGGTTCTCTTTGGATGTGCATTGATTATATGCAGATGAAAAAGGTGATGTTCAAGAACAAATATCCTCTTCCAAGGATAGATGATCTATTTGACTAGTTATAAGGTGCTAAGTTCTTTTTTAAGATAGATCTTTGATCTGTGTACCATCAACTAAAGATTAGGGAGGTGGATATCCCTAGGATGACTTTTCATACTCGTTATAGGTACTTTGAGTTTTAGGTAATGTCATTTGGGTTGATTAATGCTCCGATGACATCTATGGATCTGATGAATAAGGTTTGTGATCAGTTTTTAGATCTCTTTATTGTTGTGTTTATTGATGACATTCTGGTCTTTTCAAAGAGTGAGGTAGATCATGCTAATCATCTCTGTGTGGTGTTGTAAACCTTGAAGGAACAATAGTTGTATTCCAAGTTCTCCAAGTATGAGTTTTGGTTAAACGTTGTAACTTTCTTGGGTCATATTATTTCTAGTGAGAGGATTATGGTTGATCCATAAAAAGTTGGTAAAGAGGTGGCCTAGACCCATGGCTCTATCCGACATTCAGAGCTTCTTGGGTTTAGCCGGGTATTATAGGTATTTTGTGGAAAGCTTTTTGTTGATAGCTCCTCATTTGACTAAGTCATCTTAGAAGAAGGTCAAGTTTCCTTGGTCAGATTCTTATGAAGGGAGTTTTGAGAAGTTGAAAGATAAGTTGACTTCGGCTTTAATTCTGACATTTCCAGAAGGCAATGATGGGTTCATGGTTTATTGTGATGCATCTCGAGTAGGGCTTGGTTATGTGTTTATGCAGTATGGAAAGGTGATTGCCTATGATTCCAGGTAGTTAAAGGTGTAATAGAGAAATTATCTTACTCATGATTTAGAGCTGTTGGTGGTTCTGTTTAATTTGAAAATATGGTGGAATTATTTGTATGGTGTTCATATGGATATATTTTCTGATCATAAGAGTCTACAGTATGTGTTCACTCTGAAAGAGCATAATCTCAGGTAGAACAGATGACTTAAACTTCTCAAGGACTATGATATGAGTCTTAACTATCACCCAAGTATGGCTAATGCGGTTGCTGATGATCTTAGTAGGTTATCCATGGGGAATTTGGCTCATATGGAGGAAGAAAAGAGAGAATTGGTGAAGTATATTCACCGCTTGGCTATTCTTGGAGTTCACCTCTTAGACTCCAAGGATGGTGGTGTGAGGGTGCAAAAATTAGTTTGATCATCTCTTGGTATAGAAATCAAGGAGAAACAAGTGTTAGATCCTATTTTATGAAAATCAAGTGTGACATTGGTGGGAAAAAATTAGTGGTGGTTGAGATCGGTGGTGATGGTACGTTATGGTACCAAGAGTGGTTATGTGTTCTTGATGTTGATGGTTTGGGAAAAAGGATTTTGGTTGAGGTGAATCAGTCGAGCTATGTTGTTTATCCCAACTTAACTAAGATTTATCATGATCATAAGGAGATGTATTGGTTGAATAGAATAAAGAGTGATAAGGCTGACTTTGTGTACAAGTGCATGGTGTGTCAATAGGTTAAGGTTAGGCACATAACGCCAGAAGGGTTGTGTTAAGAATTTGAATTGCCTAAATGAAAGTGGAAAGTGATAAATATGGACTCCATTACCAGTCTTTCTCGATCTCATAATTAATATGATTCAATTTGGGTCTTCGTGGATAGGATGACTAAGTCTGCACACTTTTTACTAGTGTGGACTACCTTCTTGGTGGAGAATTATGCGAAGTTGTATCTTTAGGAGACTGTGAAGCTTCATGGGGTGCATGTTTCATTTATTTTTGATCATCGCACATAGTTTACATCTAATTCTGGTGATTTTCTTAGGGAGGGTTGGGGACTAAGGTTAGTCTGAGTACTGTTTTTTATCCACAGATGGATGGGCAAGCGGAGAGAATTATTCAGACACTGGAGGATATGCTTTAGACTTGTGTGATTTATTATGGTGGCAATTGGGTTGAGCATCTACCTTTGGTGGAGTGTGCTTACAACAATAGCTATCATTCTAGTATTGGTATGGCCCCTTTTGAGGCATTGTATGGTAGGAGCTATAGATCTCCTATTGGTTTGTTTGAACTTGGTGAGGTGGATATGTTTGGTCCCAACATGGTTTAAGAGGCTATGGAGTAGGTGAAGGTGATTCGGAAGAGGCTTAAGGCTACCCAAAGTCTCCAAAAGTCCTATATAGATGTTAGGGATAGAGATTTGGAGTTTGAGGTTGGGGATAAGGTTTTCCTTAAGGTATCTTCTATGAAGGGAGTATGCATTTTCGTAAGAAGGGGAAGCTCAGTCTCCAGTATGTGGGTCCTTATGAAGTTTTATAGAGAATTGGTATTGTTACTTAGGAGTTGGAGTTACCTTCTAGGTTGAGCTTGGTTCATCCGGTCTTTCATATTTCCATGTTGAGGAACAGCATTGGTGATCCTTCTTCGGTTGTTCCTTTGGAAGGATTGGGTATCCCTAATTTTTTGTCTTATAAAGAATTCCCGATTGAGATTTTGGATAGGTAGGTTCGTCTATTGTGGACCAAGGATGTGGCTTTGGTTAAGGTTCTTTGGCGGAACAATAAGGTGGAAGAAGCTACATGAGAAGCGGAAGAGGACATGAAGTCCAAATATCCACATTTGTTTTCTGCTCCTCGGATTTGTGCGGAAGGTATGTGTCTTTAACATATCTTTATTTTCAGAGTTTGTTAAAGGAAAGATTAATATCTTTGTCTTTTTGTTTTCAAACTTTGTTAAAGAATGGGAATATATTTGATAATACAATTGACTCTTGCGTGTGGTTACCCCTACCTTTTTCATCATTTACGGACAAATGTTCCTAGTGGTGGAGACTGCAACACCTTGGTTATTGGACCTTAGAAAATATCTTGGAATTCTAATCTCTGGAACCAATATAACTCATGGGTATGAGTCATCTATTGAGATACAAAAAGTATCATCCAGTTGTATGCTAACCAATGTTGGTTGGTAGGATGGATTTTTGTTACTGGAATGGGTACAACTTAGGGTTACGAGTCATATCAATGGTTATAGATCATTTGGTTCCTTAACTTAATCTTAGACTTGGTTACTTATATTAGATCTGAGTATGAGTGGCTCACCATCAGCCATAAGCCAGGGTATGAGTCGTACCCAAGACTCATATGGTGGACAATGTCTAAATCTTCCTTGGGTTTAAATTTGCCAGGGATACGGGTGAATGGTAAGGATCATATGCTTTGGATACGACTTGGTTGGATGATTCATATAATTGACAATGTTTGATCCAAAGGTTGAAGCTTAGGATACTAGTGCAGAGTACCACTCGTATCGAAGGGTACGACTCATGAGGGCCAGTCATACCCCTGTGATGGGATTTTGGTGCAACTTAAGTGGGGGTATTTTGGATATTTCCCCAATCATCCTAATAAGGTCCCATGACTTCTAACCTACTTAGAAGTTTATTTACCCTATTATTCCATTCATTAACACATAAAAACTCTTCTAAATACTCTAAAATTCTCTCAAAAGCTTTTAGGCAAGGGATGCTAGGGTTTCAACTAGAGGATTTATTTAGGGCTTGTCTTGGTGGTTTCTTTCCATCATCATCTTGGTTTAAGGCATTCTCTTCCTTCATTGTTAATTTTATCTAAAGGCATGGTTTTTTAGTGAATGTTTCCATGATTTCATTAATTGTATGATTTTGGTTTTCAAATATGAATTAGGGGTTTTGATGTTAAATGGTTGGTTATAGTTTTCCTTAGTTTTAATTATGCTTCTATATGCATTAATAGGGGTTTTGGATAATAGGATTTCTTGGGAATGGTTTAATGGTAATTGGAATTGATTTTGGTCGTATTATGTCACAATGTGTTTGACAAAATGCTTATAAAGATATGTTCATTGCATTGACTACTTTTAATGGAACTCTTATATGTTTTAAAACTTGGTAAAGGAATTATGCATGGTTTAAATATCCTGGAATGGTAATGGCTAATTGTTATACTTGTGGAGTACATGGAATCCCCCAAGCAGTTCTAATATGGTAAATAGAAGGATACTTGAAAGTCCCCTTAAACCTATAAATGGTTGCCTATGAATAATACTTGCAAGTAAGGATTGGTATGATGATACCAATATCAATGACCTTGGTTAATAATTGGTTACTAGTTTTGTTATTTGGAAAATGATTTTAATTGGGCATTAATCAAGGGATGTGTAGCAAAGTTGTGGAAGGTGGAGGTCCCGGGGGAACCAAAACTGGAAACTCATATTTATCGACATGAGGTTGGTCTTTGTGACCGTGTGCATGATGTCACACTATATTTGGGGGATGTACTAGTCATCCCAAGGTTTTCTTCCCTAGTTATGTGGCTACACGTACTAGGACCCTTCCAGTAGGGGAAGCTAAACCCATATAGCCCGTGGGTGGTTTAGGACAGAAAAGCTACACAACCAGGTAAAGGTTTGAAAGGCACGCCTAACTTGATCCTCTTTCCCAATATAGTTATATATATCTATGTATGATTGTGTGCATATGAATTGTTTTACTTGGTTTTATAATTGGCATTATTTTATCCTTATCCTAAGATCATGCTAGTGTTCACTCGCTAACCCATCTACTGGTGGCTGTTTACCCACGCTATGCAGGAACCGGCCATTTTACTTCTCCTACACAGTGATTAACTTGGGGACAACATTTGGACTAAAGTGGTGAGCTTCCATCCTTTTAGAAGGCTCCATTTCATATTATGGACACTTTTAGACATTATAGTTTTATTATATATATTGGTTTTGGCTATGGTTGGGGGCATGTCCCAATTTGATTTTATTACTCTTTTGGTTAGAGGTTTTGTGGTAATTCTATGGGTTGGAATGAGCGGGATCAGTATGGGTGTCAGCCTTGGCATTGGAATAAGCTGGAGGCTGGCATCATCGAACATAATTTCTCACTGTTCCATAATATTTCATTTTGGGATTAATTATATTATGTTTTGGAACATCTTTGGTTATGGCCTGGTTTATGAACCTTTTTGTGTATGGTTTAGTATGGTAGGACTGTTGGTATGGGATGGTCAGACTCAGTTGGGTTGGTTACGGTTGTGATCTTATCCCATAGTCTTCATGTGAGCTAGTGCACTATCTTATTACATGATCAAAATTCAGCCAACTCAAGGCAGGAGGCTGGAGGTTGGGTTGGGTAACAGGGGTGGTATTCAGTCACGGTCGAACTTGTGATACCCATTATGAAAAGGACCCCAGTTGCGTCGCGTCAGCTCCCTTTGTTTTTTGAATTCAGAACTTGCTTGGTTAGTCTTGCCTAGGTTGAAGGATAATTGGTTAAGAAAAGATCATAGGCCGTTTTTTATTAAAGTCCATTTTTAGCCTAAATTACCCTCCATGTGTAAAGTATATCCCTTGATCCCTATTCTGAGCCTTAGAGACTATTTTTTCTTGTTTTAACAATTCACTTTCCCATTTGTATTACCATTTACCTGTTTTGGCCAGGTCCTCATTGGACATTGCGCACCTCAACATAGGCAAAATGCCTAAGTTGAGGGTGGCTATTATAGGGGTGCATAGGGTAAAATGGGCATCGAGAAGGGTAAAGTAAGAAAAAGTTAGTAGGCATGGGTGTGGTAGAAAAAGAGAATATTTTTTTGTGAAAAAGCGAAAAATAAAGAATAAAAGACTATACTTAACAGGAATGTGCATAAAAGAATAAAAGGGAGAAATAAGGGTGGAATGAAAAAGAAAATTGGCTAGTAAGTGAGACCCCAAAGCTAGTGTAGTGTCAAGAAGACTTGGTCACTTTACATGTCCATATGAATCATACCAGTCCACAAGCCTACATTACAAGCCGAGAAAAGTCCTATAGTGATCCTAGCTTGACTATCTGAATGCTAAGGTAAAGAAAATAAGGGCAAGCCTATAGTATTAGAGATGCATTGATTGGAATTTCTTTGTTGAGTGTAAGTGTCTCTTAACCATCCTCGCATTAACATGCATTATTCCTTATGAGTGAGTGGGATATCTTTTTTGTAAGGGTACTTGAGTCATATTGCCAGCTATTTGCTTATTCAGGTAGTGTAATTTGTATATATGAGTGGTTATCTATTACTAATGTAATTTCCATACCTTTATCCTATTGTGTCACACTATTGTGCTTCATGTTCATACACAGTAGGTTTTGAAATATGATATTGGCTGAGGTGATGTGATTTGAACTTAATGTGATGACTGGCTGCCTTGAATAGCTTAGATTCTCCTAGTTAAGCGTCGTTTTTGTGTTGTTGTGTTATTTTTGCCTGAGGACATAAAAACACTCTAAGTTGAGTGTGTTGAGGTGCTATAGAATATAGCACTTTGTACACTTAAAATGAGGAAAATGTGCAAGTTTCTGAGGCTTTTATGTTAGATATGATCTGTTTTGCATATATTTTGCAGAAAATTGTGTTTTGGATGATAAGTTCGCAAAAATGGTGAAAAGGGTGTTTTTACCACTTTTGGAGCGATTATTGATGTTTGGGATATTTTTGGCTTGATCGTAATTAATGCATGTTCGAGAGTCGAAGAAGAGATGAAAAACTGACTCCCGACACTGACAAGTCAACCTACGGACCGCATATAGACAAAGTAGGTGCTAGAAACCCAAAATCCCAAGAGCTAACTTTCAGGAAATTGTCTATCCACAACCTGCGGTTTATACCTGCGCCCTGTGCCAGACCGCAGGTACCACTTGCACCCTGTGCCAGACCGCAGGTACAAAGAGCAGGTGACCACCAACCTTATGTTCTCCTAATTTGTTCGGGCTTTGTTTCTTGGGTTTTCTCTTGTACTATAAATACCCCTTATGTACTTTTAAGTAGTAGTGACACACTTTTAAAACTTATAAACATATTTTGATTCCAAGATTTATCTTTGATCTTGGGATTCCCGTGTATTGACTTTGACTGATTATTCAGATTACGGTTGTTAGTTTTCATTCATCTTATCATTGTGATTTCATATTTGCTTTCCTACATGAATGTTATTGATTTCTTCACAACTATGAGCAACTAAAACCTATAGCTAGGGTTTTGTAAACCTTGGTAGATTGACAAGTAGAGGAAGTGCGGTTGTTGATTTGAACCAATACCCATGACATGTATTGCTTTATCTTCATTATGATTGATTTCTTAATGGTTGCACACATTAGGATCCTACCTAGATATTGCCACTTACTCCAAAGAGGAATAGGGACTAGGAAAAGATAAAGACAACAGTAATTAGGGAGTTAATTGTCGATCGGTTGTGCACAACGAAATATAGTGAATGACCATTAGCTTTTATCTAATAACCTGAGACTCAAAAGTTAATAGTTAACTAGGATCAAGATAAGCGTTAGTAATGCGACATCCTAAGACTCAAAGGGTAAAGGGTGAAATCCTCCTACTTGTCCAAAAGATTGAAGGAGGTATATAACTTATCTATTCTACATGCAGGTTTTGGGTTGGTTTGACAACACAATATAAGCCTACGGAGTCCAGGTGCCCGGGGAACACAATCCTAGTGTTCACCTATGACTAATTTTCAACCAAGTTAATACTGTTCTTTGCTAGAGACTACTACAAACAAATCCCTTCATTTACTTTTCCTGTTTTGCCTATACATTTCAACCACTGATCTTTGTGAAGTCACGTGTTCCTTTGGGATTCGACCCCAACCTTAGTTGGGTTACTATATCTTGATAGCGACCATACCATCATCTAAAAGGAGGTGTTTCTTTGAAGTCATCAAAACCAAACATTAAAACTCATGCTTTTTGTTAAACTAAAAATGAGGGAGGAGTAACATGCCTTAGACATCAAGAAAGACAGAGCGAATTACACTTGAAAGCCCCTAATTGATTTTCATGTAAAACACCTAGCCTTTTCTTAAACTAAGAGCTTAAGAGAGATTTTAAGAGTGTTTCAATGAGAATAATATGTTAATGTAACCCCTAAAGGTGTTTTATATGGTTGGGTCAAAAGAAGTTAAGAGGGGAAATGTCCAGAATATCCCCAACTTAAAACTCGCAAGTGGATACGAGTTGACCCTCCAACTTGTCACCACATCATTCGACTGATACCATCCAGTCATACCTAGAAAAAATGTTTACACCACACACTATCCACCATATGACACCATTTCCCCAACTCGTGACCAGACCATACAACTAGTATGGTCCAATCGTACCCAAGAAAGAGTCCAAAGGGATTGATACTGCACAATATATGACTACACCTTACCACTCGTACCCTATCCTCACAGCTCTTAGTGAGCCACTCGTACTCAGAGCTAAGTCAAGTTACTAAGTTTTTGATTAAATGTGACCCTTCATCACACCTAACGAATCGTACCCACCAAATCGTACCCATAGAAAAAAACCAACCACCTTTTTCTGGTATCTAAATGAATAGAGTCCCCTGACCTGTACACACACCATATGACTCGTACTGGTGATTTATTAAAAGGAAAATGAGCCTAAAGCTTAGGAATTTTCCAAGGGCTAGAACCCAAGGTATTTCAATAATAGTTTCCCTTAATTAATTAATTCATTCTATCTCAAGCCACCCAACTAATTTCCTGTCATAATATACATTCATAAGTCTAGTCTACTCTATATATCAGCTATAGATCCAATTATCAAGTCATTATTCTCATTTAGCTCATAGGAATTTAGTGTTGGAATTTCAGCTTTCCCTTATTACTTTAATTTTGTCAGTGTCATTTGGGGATGAATAATCCTATAGGGGAGTTATTGTAATACCCCAATATTCTAAGCTCTAGACCCCCCAAGAGATAGATAATTGAATAAGATTTCTAATGCCACTAGTGTTGCCTTAATTTGATATCGAGGTAAAAATTTATGGTCTATATACTAAGGCGCTATCAAACTTCCAGTGACGATGACCCTAACAATAACTCATTGTCAGACCATATGAGTCATCAGGAAAACTCATCGTCATGGCTGTAAATGATCAAAAATTTAGTTTAGTTATGATTACTCATGGTGAGACTATATGAGTCTTCAAGAGTAGTAGTCGCCACAATAGTGGGAAATCAACAGTCTCTAGCCCTTTGATTACGACCCTTCATGATGACTCGTGATCGGAATATACGAGTCATCATAAGGACACATTGTTTTAATAGTGAGAACCCAAGATTTTGGTCCTCAGGTCTTGACTCCAGGCCACGAGTCATGGTTGGACCCTACGAGTCGTAGCTTGTGTCATCGCGACTGCTTTCAGTAATTTTCTAAACAAAATTCAGAAGGGTTGTTTGGTCTTTTCCCACTCTTTTAACATCTAACCCACGTCACTTTGGTCATTCCAAGGTTGATTATTGGGGTTAATATTCCCCTATGTCCTCACAAACTCAAAAATTCAATCTATACTTAGAAAGAGGGGCGGTTTTCTTTCTCCTAAAGAAAGATTAAGGTTCTTCAACTCCCAACTCATAATTCCTTAGGACTCTTCAAGGATTCCATCTCCAGGTATGTGGGATTCATAAATTGGTTCCTTCCTTCTGTTGAATCCCAAAGTTTTCTCCAATTTTCAAGTTAAAGTCACCTTTTAAGTTTTGGGTTCCTTGGCAAGCATGAGTTTCATAAATTTTCCGTTATTTCTTAAATTAAACTATGAATATGTGTTTCCCCATAAGTTTAAGTATTTTCCATACTCTAAATCACTAAATCCCATTATGTTGGTGAATTGTTGGTTTTGGGGTTTAATTATGAAATTCCCCATCATGATCAATTTTTAACAATATTATATATAGGGCATTCTTCAGAGCTGGTAGGTTATAAACACCCAATACTTAGGGATTCATACAAATATCAATTTATATGTTCTTAAGCATTTCATATTTTTGCATATATTGTCTTTTAAGAATATTATTACATTGAGACTATCAACCATCAGTGACTTTCAGTTTGAAGTAGTACTCAACACTGAGCCAATGCAGGGATGAAGGCTCACCCATCAATTAGGACTGAAACCTTTAGTAGTAGTCCCTAAGTTCCCAAACTACGAAGCCACTGTAGGTAGTAAGGGGTCACCCGCCAAAATAGTGCTTACAATCTAGTCCTTTTAGACACAAATTTAGTTGATCCACACCAGTCAGTCTTTGTACCCTTGGCAAGGTATTGAACACCCATCCAACTGGGGTTACAAGTTGGACTACCATCAACTCATATTGGGGTTTGTTAGTTAATGTTAGCTCCTATAGTCCTCAATTTATGTTTCAGTTTTAGACTTTGCTTGACCTTAAATTCAGTTATTTAGCTTACTTACAGTTGTCACAACCCGGGACTACCCCCTAGTTGTAACACCGTGCTTATGTCCACAAGTGACCCTAAGCTAACCCATGATAAGGTATATGTGTGAGCACTGGATAAAGTATTAATAAAACATCACATACGGAAGCTAAACTAATGTTAACTCTGATAAAATATAATACTGAAACAATACCCAACATGTCTACACTTCTGATAAAAACTTAAGAAAAACAAGTCTAACTATCTCAAAGACTCTAAAGCATGAGTAGTTAATGGGATAAACCTCCAACTAACTCTGAATGACTGAAATAGAAAAAGTACTAAAAATAACTACAATTAAATTATCCTCGAAGGATGAGGATTCACCATAATTGATTCTGAGTGGCATAGAGCAGACTAAGGGGGATCGGGGAACTGAGAACCTATGTTGTAAGACAACATAGAGCAAAAGAAAGTATGCGGTCAGTACTTCAAATATACTATTATGTGAGATGGGACTAACTGAAATAAATATAAGAAATGAGTATGAATGAATGAACATGTAAAATGAATGCAAGACCAAGTAAAACATGTGCTGAAATAATCAGCAAAAAAATGAAAAACTAATTAACTGATAAACTGGGCACTTGGTCATGAAAACCTGAGCTGACATGGCCTGAATACTGAACTGTGACTGTGAGAGCTAAAATTTAACCAACATGCCCCAATTTGAGCTAATCAGGGTCCAACCTATAACCCAAGTCGGAAGGGTGTCAGTACCTTGCCACGGATTGTGACACTGGATGTGTGGATCCACTAAAATGATGTCTTGATGGACTAGGGTGTCACCCTCGAATAGTAGGTTCTCCTAAAAGAGTATCGATCCTTTACTGGTAGGAAGACCTCTCATACCTGCGCTGGCTACATAGTCCTAGAAATTAGGGATTGCTACTAAAGGTCTCACCCTCAACTGGCAGGAAAACCTTTATCCCCAAGATCGCTCAATGCTAAGTTCTACTCCCAACAGAAAGACATTGAAATATAAATTAGTACATGCACTAATATGATCAAATATGAATTTTTGATAATAATAGTGCATGCATAATTTGAAATAATCATGAACATGTTAATTGATGTATTTAACATGATATAATACTGGTGAGTGCTCATTCTGAAAAAGTTACGAATTTCACAGTGCAAATATGGTATGAATGACTTGTAACTTGAAAATCTAAGACATGCATGACTATCTAGGTATCGGGTGTTCATAACCCACCAGCATAAGTTAACACAACTAAACATAATGATGGTGGAAAAATAATGAGATGGACAATACATAAATTGATAATTAACATGGTGTCAACTGATTAGAAAGCATGTACGAATATAATTCACATGGGGAAACACATTCTCATGGTTTGTATTGAAAAATGCTAAGAGAAAATTGAGCAAGTTCCTATTTGACATTGAGATTTCATAAAAAAAAAAAGGGTTTATACTTTATAGGATTCTTAGGACTCAATGGGTGGAAGGAACATATTGATGAATATCCCACATACCTGAGTTGCTTGAATTCTTGAAGGGAATTTAAATTTGAGGCCTTGGGAGGGTTAATTCCTTGAAGAGATCTTTTGATTTTCGTGTTCTTGAGAGTGGGAGGAGATTAAATGTTGTTAACTGCTGATGAATAGGGCAAATAATGCCCCTCTTGGGTTTTAAGTCGTGGATTGGGTGTTTAGGGTGAGGAAAAGGACCAAAATGGCCCTTTAACTTTAAGGAAGTTTGCCTGATTTTATACTGCAGCGTACCACGTTGCTTATCACGAGGCTAACATTTGTAACACGCTACGTATTATGGATACTAACCTCTATGACACACTGTGTATTGAGGAGACAATCCTCTGTGGCACGTTGAAAACACAGAGGCATACTATCTTCGTGGTCTAAAATCACCCCGAACCTCTTCCAAAAATTCCAAAACTCTCTAGGATGACCCTTTTAACATTCCTAAACATAATTAAGCTCACAAATCAATGTTTCGAACATGGGAAGGCCAAAGAGAAAATGTTCAAAATCATAGGGTGTTAAAATGGCCTTGTCACTTGTACTTAGTGTGAAATAATTGCTTTGCGGACCTTTAAACACATGATAAATAGTTGGAAACTCATCTAGGATCTTTCAGGGTATTACAATATCTCCCCCTTGGGATCATTCATCCCCTAATAAAATTGTCTGAGCTAAGATACTATGAAGACTGAGATCATGCACTGAATACTTATGAGTTAAATCATGATTAAATAACTGATTCTGAAACATAATGCATAAACTAAAGTGAATTTATGAATGCATGCTATGACATGAGGATGGTTAGATAGCTAAGATAGAAAATGAGAGAATCAAATAAAGGGAAACCATTACCTCAAGCTAAATCTAAATTTGTAGAGAAAAGATTGGGATACTTGGCTCGCATATCGGTTTCTGCTTTCTAAGTAGCTCCCTTCACAGACTGATTTCTCCATAGAACTTTAATAAAGGGGACGTCTTTTATCCTCAACCTACAAACCTTACATTCAAGGATTTCAACTGGGACTTCTTCATAGGAGAGGCGATATTTGACACCCACTAACACGAAGAAAATTGGGCCTTGTCATATGGGTATCTCAAGCCCAATAAAGACCGGAGATCACCCTGTTTACCTTACCTAAACATCACATCAATCAACAAGTATCGGATGGACTTTGACCATATAAAAATATAGCAGAAACAAGACTAGCAATCATCACTTAAGAAGTATCATATCAATCCATTATTATCAACATACCAAACAAAATACCTAAGTCCACAGTTATCCAAGATTCTAAGCCAATACGATGTCTATAATATGTTAGGATATGCCCCCGATAATAGCCAAAATCCAAGTCTAAAATAAGTCTATGACATAAGAAGAAAGATCATGAAATATATGCCTTTTGGAGTATGGAATCTCATCACTTCAAAGTCAACACACGATCCGCTCAAACACCTGGTCACTACAAATGAATTGATAAATAAACTCCAGCCATGTGTCGAATGGGGACATAGCATCTGGAAAAGGTTAGCGATTGGAGCACTAGCATGTAACTCAAGGATAAGGATAAAATAGTGATGTTATTCCAAACCAAGTCAAACCATCACAAGCACCCATATTTATATACATAGGCATATATGTATATATATAAATTGATACACAAAGTGCCAAAAAGGGAACAAAGCTTAGCATGCATTTCGAAGTACCCAATCATGATGCATAAGGTGGGGAACTCTAGCTTCCCATTCGAGTAGATTAGGAAGTTTGAATTTCCCGGTTATATTGACCAAGAGGAATGTAACCTCAACCCATCTTATTAATCAAGTGGACCCTAACCACAAAACATATTATTAAGCAAGTGGAATCTAACCACAATCCATTTTATTGGACAAGTGGACTCTAACTACAAGCCATCTCATACATTACTAGTCGACATTGGGACTATAACCCTTTTTCCATGCATTCATATCCACTTAGTTCAATATTCGAGGACTCTAACCCACTTAGCCAATTCAGACCTTCAAGGCTACACTTCAACACCATACATGGCCATAAGGTCTTTATGAACCATTTATCAATCAATCACTTTGTTAGGCAAATGCCTTAGTTTTAATCACTATTCAAGTCAAATTGGGGTCATCAAGACTTTTACCAAACTATTCGTTCTTCATTAGCATTCTTACACCAAGCTTTAATTCAAATACAATTCAATTTCATATTTAGGGACTCAAACCCCTTTTAACCAATCAAACCATCAAGGTTACCAATAAACTCATTGCATGGCCAATAAGGCCTTTGCAAAGTCATTTACCAATCATTCTAGCTTATTAAGCCATTGCTTAGTTTAAACCACTATTAACATGTGATTAGTTATTTCTCTTAGACATTTTCACAGACACCTTGAGGGTATACCTTTTACCATGACCAAAATCAAAGTAAAAATCATCAAGCTTAGGGTTATTCATATCCCATTTGCTAAAATACAGTCAACAAGCACCCACATGAGCAAACCATCACCAACTCATGTATAAACACAAGTTTAAACATGCGTAAACAATACTCAGCACTATGCATCAAAACCCTTATCATTTGGATTCAAAGCATACCATTCAAGAATCAAGATTAATGTTTAAAATACATTATATTTGACAAATAATGAAGACAGATGAGTCACATGCCCTATACAAGATGATTCACTTTGCTTTTTCAATTATTATTCTGGATTGTTTTTTTTCTATTATTATTTTGGATCACAGATAGTCTTTTTTGGCATAGAATTATTTGAATTTGGTGATATTTAAGGCCCCATTTGGCCATGACAATCACAATTTTTTAGAGTTGAACTTGACCCCTTTAGCCCTCTAGAAGAACACCTCTTAAAACCCTAGCCTCTAATCTAGTTGAAGAAGTTTATAGCGTGTTTTGTAATGCTTTTATATTGTCCAAGTGAAGAATGAAGGGTAAAATAATGTTCATAGGTCATAAGGGTTTAGGGGTGGGAAAAGTCTAAGATGTCCTCAGCTTAAAAGCTAAAAATTTGAACCTAGGAGTGAGCAACTTTCACACCTGAACCGTACCCTAGGGTACGAGTGGTACCCTATCTCATACCCTAGTCCTCTCCATGGACCTCTAAACTATTCAACATATAACTTCACAAGGTTCAATCGTACACTCTAATTTGTACCCTTGGCAGAATGCATTAGATTGACTTCTAAACACCATATGACTAGGTACCTTACTACTCGTACCCTAACATACAAGGTGTATGGTACCTAACCATAACTTGGACAGAATGTAACCCTTCAGAAACTGATCATCATATGAGAGAGAGGTATTATACTGTACCCTAGGGTACATGAAGTATGCATCAACCATACCCTATCTAGAAACTCAACACTTGGGAAATTCTCTAATGGTTCAAAGCTAAGGTGGTTCAATTCTCCCCCACTTGGATCATTCATCCTCGAATAATGGGTAAGGCAAGCATAAGCACGATTTAACACATCATACCACATCAAGCTAACCTTTAATCAATGTAGAAAACAAAGGCATACAACACGGATAAGACATATTTCATGATCATTATCAATCATCCATTCATTCAATTGACTTTTTGACTCGAACCTATTGTCTATTAAAACACTTGCTCAATTCAAAATTTAGGGACTTGAACCTATTTTCTATCAAACAGATACTTGAACTTCAGGTCCTCTTCCACCTCCCAAGTATCTTCCTCGGGCTTTTGGTTTCTCCATAGAACCTTCACGGAAGCCTCTTCTTTCATTCACAATCGGTAAACTTCTTGATTAAAGATCCTCACCAGGACCTCCTTATAGGAAAAAAGTCTGAAATACCAACATCCTCCAAAGGAACAACCAACGAGGGATCAACCATACATTTTCGAAACATAGACACATGGAATACTGGATGGATGAAGCTCAAACTAGAAGGAAACTCCAACTCATAGGTAACATTACCAGCCCTCTTCCAAATCAAATATGGACCAACATATCGAGGACTAAGCTTTCCTTTCTTACCAAATTGCATCACGCCCTAATGGGATATACCTTTAAGAATAACCAATCGCCAACATTAAGCTCCAAATCCATATGCCTCAAATCCTCATAGGACTTTTAGCGACTTTGAACGGCTTCCAAACTCTCACGAATCACCTTCACCTTCTCCAATGCTTGGTGAACTAAATCAGGGCCAAACAACTTGCCCTCAAAACTTCATACCACCCAATAGGAGAGCGACATCTCCTACCATACAATGCCTCAAAAGGAGCCATACTAATGCTAGAATCGAAACTATTGTTATAGGTGAATTCAATCAAAGGTAAATGATCTTACTAACTACTACCATACTCAAACACACAAGCACAGAGCATATCTTCCAAAGTATGAATGGTCTTATTTGCTTGTCCATCCTTCTGAAGGTGGAAAACGGTACTAAGGCACACCTTAGTTCCCAAACCTTTATAAAACGACTTTAAAAAATAAGATGAGAATGGAGTTCCACAATCCAAAATGATAAAAACTAGAGCACCATGTAACTTCACAATCTCCGCAAGATACAACTTAGCATAATCCTCCTCCAAATAACTAGTCCTCACCAGTAAGAAGTAAGCGGACTTGATATTCTATCCAGAATGCCAAAATAGAATCACATTGATTCTAAGACCGAGGAAGACCGGTGATGAAATCTATATTGATTACCTCCCACTTCCATTTAGGTAACTCAATCTCTTGGTACAAATCTCTGGGTCTCATGTGTTCAAGTTTTACTTGTTAACACACCATACATTTAGCCACAAAGCTAGATATATCTCATTTCATATTATTCCACCAATAAAACTCCCTAAGATCATGATACATCTTCATAGAACTTAGATAAATAGTATACCGAGATCCATGAGCCTCGGCCATAATCCTTCCCTCAATCCATTAACATTGAGAATGTATCTTGGTACCTCAAGATACCATCACCACTAATCGAAAAATCAACAAACTTTTGTTGACCTATACTACACATAATTTTCATCAAATCAGGATCTAACATTTGTTTTTCCTTTATCTCCACAACAAGAGATGACCATAATACCTGATGCACAAATACACCACCATCCTCAGAGTCCATGAGACAAACTCCAAGATTAGCGAAATGATGAATGTACTTTACGAACTCTATCTTATCCTTATCCAAATGAGCTAAGCTCCCCATGGATAACCTTTTAAGAGCATCAGAACTATATTAGCTTTACCTGGATGGTAATGGAGACTCATATCATAGTCCTTTAGCAACTCAAGCTATCTTTTTTTTTTCTAAGATTAAACTTTTTTTGAGTAAACACATACTGAAGGCTCTTATGATAAGAAAAGATGTCAACATAAACCCTATAAACATAGTGTCGCCAAATCCTCAATGCAAATACCACAGCTAACAACTCCAAATCATGAGTAGGGTAGTTCTTCTCATGAACTTTCAATTGCCTAAAAGCATAGGCTACCATCCTACCATACTACATCAATACACAACCAAATCTAATGCGAAAAGCATCACAATATACACAAAACCATCATTACCCTCGGCCAAGGTCAATACCAGAGTTAGAGTAAATTTATTTTTCAACTTCTCAAAACTATCCTCACACACATTTGACCACAAGAGCTTGACCTTTTTCTGGGTTACTTTAGTCAATGGTGTAGCTATCGTTGAAAAACTTTCCACAAATATCCTTTAGTAACTGGCTAGACCCACGAAGCTTTGAATATCGATTGGAGTCGTAGGTCTAGGCCACTTCTTAACCGTTGTAACCTTTTGTGGATCCACCATGATACCCCTCACTAGAGATAACATGACCAAAAAATGTCACAACCTTCAACCAAAACTCATACTTATGAAACTTGACATACAAATAATAATTCTTCCAGGTTTGCAATACAGTACTGGGGTGATCGACATGATCCGCTTCACTCTTAGAACAGACCAAGATGTTATCAATTAAGATAATGAAAAACAAATCTAGAAACAAATGAAAAACCCTTTTCTTCAAATCCATGAATGTCGCAGGGGCATTGGTAAACCCAAAAGACATAACTAGGAACTCATAATGACCATCAGGTCTCAAAAGCAGACTTGAGGATATCCACTTCCTAAATCTTAAGCTGATGATAACCTGAACTAAGATCAATCTTAGAGAAACACTTCGCACCATAAAGCTGATCAAACAAATCATCGATCACAAGAAGACGATGTTTATTCTTTATTATCACCTTGTTAGATGATAATCAATTAACATTCGAAGGGAACCATTCTTCTTATGCACAAACAACACGGGAGCACCCCAAGGAGATAAACTATGTTGGATGAAACCTTTATCTAACATATCTTTCAATTGCTCCTTAAGCTCATTCAACTATACTGGAGCCATTCTATAAGAAGGGATGGAAATTGGACGAGTGTTTAAAACAAAAAATCAATCCCAAAATCAATTTCCCTATCGGGAAGAATACTAGGAAGGTCATCGAGAAATTCCTCAGGAAAATTATTAACCACGGGAATGAATTCTAGAGAAGGACCTTTCGACTTAGAATTTTTAACTCAGACCAAATGATACAAACACCCTTTAGAAATCAACTTTTGGGCTCTAAGATATGAGATGAACCTCCGCTTAGGTACTAAAGAACCCCCTTCCCATGCAATGACCGACTCAATAGGGAATTTAAACATGACCTTACGGGTTCGACAATCGAAGAAAGCATAGCACGAATAAAACCAATCCATCCCTAGAATAACAACTAAATCGACCATGTCCAACTCTATCAAGTCTACTAGAGATTCTTTACTACCAACATCTACCATATACCCTCTAATGACTCTTTTAGAAACTATAGAGTCTCCTACTAGGGTAGAAATAGAAAAAGGAACCGACAGATACTCATGACCAATACCAAAATACACAACTACAAATGGGGTCACATAAGAGAGAGAGAACCCTGGATCAAGAAAATAATACACATTATAAGAGAAAAGTTTCAACATAATCGTAACAATATCTAGAGATGCCTCGGACACTTGGCGAGTAGCAAGTACATACATGCAATTCCGGCCAATATTGGTACCAAAAATAGAAGCAGAAGCAAAAGTAGCACCCTTCGGTGTAGGAGTAGATAAAGTAGCAATAAGAGCCCTATTGGCCCAAGAAGCCATGATAGATGGGCACTCTCACTGCATGTGCCCAATTTGACCATATCTAAATATCTGTTTCTCCTCTTTTCACACTGGCCACGATGATGTTGACCACAAAATCTACATAGAGGGTAGGATGGAGCTGATTGAGCTCTAGTAGCCTAAAATTAAGCACTCTGTGCCTGAAACATACCATCAAACTAATACCTACAATCACCTAACAACTTCGGGTAAAGAGCACTAGCCGAGGAGAAAGAATTGGAACTTTCCCAATTCTTTCTTAGCCACTTACCACCATCTCTACCACTTTGTTCGAAAGGCCTAAATATTTCCCATTGCTTTTCACTAAACTAAACCTATTTCCTTTTCTCTTCCTCCACTGTTTGTATATATACCTCTAACCTAGAGATATCTATATCCTTGATCAATAAAGCAGCCACGCTCTCAATAATGAACTCACGAGACAGTCCCGAAGCAAACTTATGCATTCTATCACTTATGTTAGAAACCATCTCTGGAGCATACCGAGATAATTGATGAATCTTCAAGGCATACTCCTTGACTAACATCTTTTCTTGCCTTAAATTAACAAATTGCTCCACCTTTTTTTCCCTCAACTCTTGAGGAACAAGCGGTCCAAAAATGTATTAGTGAAGTCCTCCTACAAAGATGACTCATCAATATTACCCCTTGCCTAATCCCATTTCTCATTCCATTGGTACGTCACATCTTTAGTTGATAGGTTGCGAACTCTACCCTTTACACATTAATGATATGCATAACTCTAAAAACCTTTTCCACCTCATCCAGAAAACCTTGAGGATTCTTTTCCAACTTAACATTGATAAAGGTTGGAGGATTCAACCTCATGAATTGGCCAACCCTTGTGGCCTCAAAAAATGGAGTAATAGATGCACCAAGCTCAGCCTGAGAAGACACTAACTAAGAAAGCATATGAATTGGTTGACAAAACTTAATATTAGTCACGTCAGTCCGAGGAACTGGAGGGGGACTAGAAGGAACCGATAGAACTCTAGGACCATTAGGAACCGAACCCCTAGATCAGGTTTGGACTCCATAAGTAGAGCGTATCCCATCAACATTGTCCCCAATTGGGAAAAAAAGATTTGCGCAAACTTTAAATCTTCTTGGAGGCATGATCTGAGAGATGAGCAAACAAAAATCAGAAGGATCCAAGACCTTAAATTCTATAACTCAAAATAAGACAACAAGAAGGTGAAACATTCTTAAATGTCTCATATCCTCTCTCTTATAAGTGTCGCGCTCTACACACCCATAAAAGACACTCTACTCGACATGACTTTATGGATGCCTAACGTACCATGAACCTTACTCTGACATTATCTTGACATGACCTAAAACTAGACCTTGTCGTATGGGCATCTTAAGCCCAACAATACTAGAGATCGCGCCATTTACCTAACCCAACCCTCCATATCAATCCATAAGTATCAGATGAACTCCGACCATATAACAAGATAGTAGAAACAAGACTAACAATCATCACTTAAGAAGTGTCTAATCAATCCATTATTGTCAATATACGAAACAACATATCCAAGTCCACAGTCATCCGCAAGCCTCTACTATTTTGATGTCTATAATATACTGGGACATGCCCCCAACAATAGCAAAAATCAAGTATAAAACAAGTCTATAACATAAGATAGAAATACCATGAAATGTATAACTTCCAAAGTATGAAAGCTAAAAACTTTAAAGTCAACACACGATCCGCTCGAACACCTGGTCACTATGCAAGAAGAGAAGAAGAAATTTTAGCCCCTGTGTTACATGGGGACACATCATCCAGAGATGGTTAGCTGTTGAAGCGCTAGCATACAACTCAAGGATAAGGATAAAATAATGACGTTATTCAAAACCAAGTCAAACCATCATAAGAAGCCACATTTATATACTTAGGCATGTATATAGATATATATTGATACACAAAATGCCAAAAAAGGAAATCTTAGCATGTATTTCAAAGTACCCAATCATGATACATGAGGTGAGGGGACTCTAACCTCGCACTCGCGTAGGTTAGGAGTTTAAACTTCTCAACTATATTAAGAAAGAGGACTCTAACCTCAAGCCATCTCATTAAGCAAGTGGACTCTAACCATAAGCTGTTTTATTAAGCAAGTGGACTCTAACCACAATCTATTTTACTGGACAAGTGGACTCTAACCACAAGCCATCTTCTTAAGAAAGTAGACTTTAACCACAAGCCATCTTCTTAAACAAGTGGACTCTAACCACAAGCCATCACATCCATTACTAGTTGAGATTGGGACTCTTAACCCTTTGTCCATGCATTCATATCTACTTAGTTCAACATTCGAGGACTCTAACGCACTAAGGCAATTCAGACCTTTAATGTTACATTTTAACGTCATACATGACCATAAGGTCTTTATGAACCATTTATCAATCAATCACTTTAATAGGCCAATGCCTTAGTTTCAATCACTATTCAAGTCAAACTGGAGTCATCAAGAACTTTACCAAACCATTCTTTTTTCATTAGCATTCTAATACCATGTTTTAGTTCAAATACAGTTCAATTTCATGTTTAGGGACTCAAACACCTTTTAACCATTCAAACCATCAAGGTTAGCAATTAACTCACTGCATGGCCAATAAGGCCGTTATAAAGTCATTTTCCAATCATTCTTACTCATTAATCCCTTGCCTTAGTTCAAAACACTATTAACATATGACTAGTTATTTCTCTTAGACATTTTCACAAACAGCTTGAGTGCATACCTTTTACAATGACCAAAATATTGTAAAAACTGTCAAGCTTAGGGTTATTCATGACCCATTTGTTAAACCATAGTCAACAAGCACCCACATGTGAAAACCATCACCAAATCATATATAAACACAAGTTTAAATAAGAGTAAACAATACTCATCACTGTACATCAAAACCCTTAATATTTAGTTTCAAAACCCACCATTCAAGAATCAAAATCAATATTTAAAATACATAATATTTGAGAAATAACAATAAGGTAAGAGTCACATGCCTTATACAAGATGATTAACGGAAAGAACTTGACCCATTTAGCTCTTTAGAAGAACACTTTTTGAAACCTTAGCCTCCAATCTTGTTGAAGAAGTTTATAGAGTGTTTTGGAATGTTTTTATCTTGTCCAAGTGAAAGAATAAAGGGCCAAACAATGTTATAAGTCATGGGTCATAAGGGTTTAGGGGTGGGAAAAGTCAAATATGTCCTCAGCTTAAAAGCTGAAAATTTAAACCCAAGAGGGTATGACTTCCACACCTAAATCGTACCCTACGGTAGGAGTGGCACGTTATCCTATACCCTAGGACTCACCATAGACCTCTAAAGTATTAAACATATGACTTCACAAGTTTCAATAATACTCTAAGGTATGAGAAGTACTCTCCAACTCGTACCCTAGGCAGAATGTACTAGGTTGACCTCTAAACATCATACGACTAGGTAGCTTAATACTTGTACCCTAACATACGAGTTGTATGGTACCTAACCATACCTTGGAAAAAATATAACCCCTCATAAACTGATCATCATATGGGAGGGGGGTACTAGATCGTACCCTAGAATACGAGAAGTACGCACTAACCGTACCCTGTCTAGAAACTCAAAACTTGGGGAAATTTTCTAAGGGTTCAAAGACAAGGTTTTTCACCCGCACTCTCTAAGGGAATGACTAAAGCTGGGTTTCCAATACATTTCTTTAGCAAAGAAACATAAAATATTGGATGCACTAATGCTTGCTCTACAGGAAACTCTAGATCATAAGCTACTTGCCAAAAATAACTCAAAATCCTATATGGGCCAACATAGTGAGGGATGAGCTTCCCTTTCTTACCAAATCTATCCACCCCTTTCCTGGGAGAAATTTTCAAATAAACCAAGTCACCAATATTAAACTCAATATCTCTTCTCCTTGCATCAGCGTTATGGATCTATTAAAGTTATCTATACCCCCCTACAATTGGTATCAAAGCCTATGTTGATTAAAGTTACGAAATTAGTATATTTTTAGAGTTATTTGAGAAATTTATTAGATTTAGATATTGACCAAAATATTAATGAATAACGTACAAAAATTACAAAAATATAAAGAATTAAAACAAATGATATCTGAAAAACGTAAAGAATTAAAAATAAGGATAGAAAGACTACAGTATAATATAAATGCTGGAGTTAGTAAAAATTCAATAAATGCACAAAAAGAAGAAATATTAAATTTAGAATCAACAATAGATAGTCTAGAATATATATATCAACATAACTTATATAAATTTAAATAAAATGAACAAAGAAGAATTTATAATAGATGAAAAAACATTTGAAAACCATGAAGGATTAAAAATAAAAATAGTATTTTCTAATCTAGGAAGAAGGTATAAGAAAACAGGTGAACATTTATATTTAATGTTAGAAAAAGAAGAATTAAAATTAGAAGATAAGTTGGCAGCCATGGTAAGAATAGAAAGAGAAAGCGAAGAGATAGATAGAGAAAAGGAAATAGATAAAATAAAATAACAAAATATAGAAGAAATACAAAAAATAAAAGAAGCTAAAAATAGTAGGATTGCTGAATTAGAAAAAGAACTACAAATGCTAAAAGATTTATATGAAAAGAAACAGAAAGAAAAAGAAGAAAAAGATAAAGAACAAAAATTATTAATTGAGATAAATCAATTTAAAGATAAATTAGAAATAAAAAATAAAGAACTAGAAACTAGTGAATTAGAAATAAATACAATAGATGCTGAAGAAATAAATAATTATGATTCGGAAGATAGTGAAACATATACAGAAATTCTAGAAAACATAGGAAAACTAGAAATTAATGAAAAACAAGAAGTAATTAATAAAGAAGATCTAGAACTAATAAATACAGAAGTAAATACTCTAGATAAAAATATAATACCTAGTACATCAGATATAAGAAAATCAACCTATAATTACAAAAGTAAGTTTAAAAGATATAATCCAAAGGATGAATATAATAAATGGACACCAAGACAAATAACTAATTATAACTTTTTAGATTTAGACTGTATAATAGACACAAATAAAATAATACAACTATGGGTAGGATATATGTCAAAACAATTATTAGATAATAAAATAGATACAACAAATACACCAAAATATATAGAAAAGACATTAATAGGAATAGTAAAATTATGGTTTTTAAACCTAGCTGAAATAAGTAAAAAAGTATTAAGATCTGATACAAAAATAGAAGGAACATCAACACCTACAAAAATATTACCAACAGAAATATTGAAAAAATATGAAATAGCAATAAGTGATGAATTCAGCAGTATGACAACAGAAGAAACAAACCAAAATAAAGAAAAAGATACGAATAGGAATTTAATGTTAAAATTAGCACTATTTAATATGTGCTATATAGATGAATATACGTGGGCATTTAAAGAATATTATTATAAAGGAACATATAATATAGAAGAAGTAAAGAAATAAGAAAATTATATTTTAGTAAATTACCTGAACTATTTAGTTCAAAAATAATAAAGAGTTGCGATGAAGCAAAAATAGTAGATACCCTAGGAGCAAGAATAAAATTTTTACAACAATGGTATAGAAATCTATGTGAAAAATATAGAGAAGAAATAAAAATGAAAAAAACATTAATAAAAAATTTAACATGTTTTAAAGATAAAATAGCACGTCAATTTGGATGTGAAGAAAAATATTATAAGAAAAGAAAAAGACATAAGAAATATAAGAAATACAAAAAATTAAAATATAAATATAAGAAACCAAGAAAAAGATATTATGAAAAAAATTATAAACATAAAAGACCATATA
>NC_061121.1:57232468-57241077 GCF_002878395.1 Capsicum annuum | reverse complement strand
AATATAAAAAGTAAAGACCCAATAAAATATGTACACCTTGGAGGAACAGAGATACTAATAAAAGCATGTTTCAGAGAAGGAATAGATACACCAATACAATTATATTTAGCAGATGATAGAATTATAAAACCTATAGAAAAAAGTATAATAATCGCTATAAAAGGAAATTTAATATACCAAAAATTTAAATTTATAATAAGTGCGAATTATTTAGTAGCAATAATAGATAAAAATATAGATAAATCATTAGTATTATATTAGTAAATATCAGGATAGAATTAACCCCAGGAAGTAAAATATTTACAGCAAGATGTAAAAATCTATAAGTACTAACAACAAAATATAAAATAACAGGAAAGAATAAAATTAATAGAAAGTCCTTTTGAAAAATTCGTAAAAATAATTAATAATAATGACTATAGTTACAAAAATATAGATATAGAAGAAGATTTAGAAATAATAAATGATAGGATATGTACATAAAAAAGAATAGCTCACGAAAAACCAGAATCATCAAGTTAATCAAAAAGACCAAGTTATGAAACAACTTTAACAGTTAATTTAAATCAATATTATATAACAGGAATAATAAATAAAAAAGAATATTTAATACTCTTAAACACAGGACAAGAAGAAAATTATATAGCAAAATATCTAGTAAAAAGTGAAGAAATAAAATCTAATAGTGATATATGCACAGATCTACCAAGGAGTCTAATAAACATTAAAGATACGACAGAAAAAAAAAGAAATAATAATAGGAGTTAGAAAAATAAAAAAAAAATGAAATAAAGGAAGAAATGCAAAAAGCAGACATAATATTAGGAATAAAATGGTTAGAACAAGTAAAACCATACAATATAGAATATACACAATTGTCTATAACATATAATAAAGAAAGATTATTCATAAAAAGAACTTTAACATGATATGAAAATATATGTACTTGTAAAAATAATAGTAGAGGGATATTATAATAGGTATTATACACTTATGATAGATACAGGAGCAGAAGCAAACTTATGTAGATACTACAGCTTACCAGAAAGTAAATGGGATAAATTAAAAACACCAATAGTAGTCAAAAGATTTAATAATGAAGGAAGTTTAATTACATATAAAGCTAAAAATCTAAAAATACAGATATGGGATAAAATAATAAAATAGAAGAAATCTATAATTATGAACTAACATCAAAAGATATGCTTTTAGGAATGCCATTTTTAGATAAATTATACCCACATATAATAACTAAAACAGATTGGCGGTTTACAACACCATATAAACAAAAAGTAAGAGCAAAAAGAGTTATTAATAAAATAAGAAAGAAAACTGATTGGATAGAAGGAAGTGAAAAAATTACACAAAAGTTAAAAAAATATAAAAAAAAAAATACAGAAGATACAGTAGAACTAGTTGTATTTTCGATAAATAAAAAAGAAATAACTATATTTTCAATAGATAAGGTAGAAATAATAAAGAAAAAATTAATACAATTATGTAGTAAAGATCCATTAAAAGGATGGAAAAAATATAAAACTACGATAAAAATTAAATTAATAGATAAAAATAGCATAATAACTCAAAAATCATTAACATATAATTTTGACGATTTCAAAGAATTTAAAATGCACATAGATGAATTATTAGAAAAACAGTATATACAAAAAAGTAATAGTAAACACAATAGTTCAGCATTTATAGTAAATAAACATAGTGAACAAAAAAGAGGTAAAAGTAGAATGGTTATTGATTATAGAAATTTAAATTCAAAAATTATGACATATAATTATTCAATACCAAATAAGATATTAAAAATAAGACAAATACAAGGATATAACTATTTTAGTAAATTTGACTGTAAATCAGGATTTTACCACTTAAAGTTAGAAGAAGAATCTAAGGAATTAACCACATTTATGGTACCACAAGGATTTTATGAATGAAACATATTACCATTTGGATATAAAAATGCACTAGGTAGATATTAACATTTTATGGATAGTTATTTTAAACAATTACCTAATTGTATAGTATACATAGATGTAGTATACATAGATGATATACTATTATATACAAAAACTAAAGAAGAACATTTAAAATTTTTAGAACAATTTACAAATATAATAAAAAAAATCGAGAATAAGTTTAAGTGAAAAGAAAGCCGAAATTATAAAAAACCAGATAGAATTTTTAGGAACACAAATAGATAAAAGTGGAGTAAAAATGCAACAACATATAGTACAAAAAATAATAAATTCAAAAGAAGAATTAGATACAAAAAAGAAATTACAATCATTTTTAGGATTTGTAAACCAAGTAAGAGAATATATACTAAAATTAGCAGAAAACCTAAAGCCTTTACAAAAAAAATTTAAAAAGGATGTAGAATATAATTACAACGAAGAAGATAAAAAACTAGTTTAAAAAATAAAAATACTTTGTAAAAGGTTACCGAAATTGCAATTCCCATATGAAAATAAAATATTTACATATATAGTAGAAGCAGATGCAAGTGATTATAGTTATGGAGGATTACTTAAATATAGATACGAAAATGAAAAATTAGAACATCATTGTAGATACTACTCAGGTACATTTAATGAAACAGAAATAAAATGGGAAATAAATAGAAAAGAATTATGTTCATTATATAAATGTTTATTAGCATTTGAACCATGTATTGTATATAACAAATTCATAGTGAGAACAGATAATACCCAAGTTCGGTGGTGACTAATAAAGAAAATATAAAATTCAGTTACAACAAAAGAGATTTGGAGACTAGTATTGAATATATTAAATTTTACATTTATAATTGAAGTAATTAGTACTAACAAAAATATTATTGCAGATTACATATCAAGACAAAGCTACACAAACTGATATAATAGAAGATGATGCTTTAGAAAAGATACACAAAACCCTAACTACGCTTTCAATGAAAGTGGACAGTATGGGTAATGAAATAGAAAAGTTAAAGACTAATAAAGTTAAACTGAAGTCTGAAGCTACAAATCAGCTAACTCAGCAGTGTGCAGAGCTATGTCAATCGGAAGACATTAAAATTTCAGAGGTAAAAGGAGACGTTGGGACACTCCATAAAACCTATAACGTTTATCAATCTACAATGGCAGGTACAAGCAAAGGAGTTAGTGCACAAAGATACCAGAACATGAACATGAATAAGATATTTGAGAAGCTATTTATACCAAAAATTCAAAAAGACCCCTTGTACATACCCCCACAAATTACCACATATCGAGATAGTTTGAACCAAGATAAAAAAACTTATAACCATCTAGCCTGAGGATACATAGAAAATATCTACAAAGTACAAACTTTTCTAAACCTTAACCCCAGAGCTACAGATATCCGAAAACCAAACACAAACTATATAACCCAAAGATTGCAAGGTCATAACAAGCTAATCACACTACCCAAAACTAACTCAAGCCTAATAAAAACTTGTTTCGACTATGGATTATTAAATACCATATATACCCAAGATGGAGAAGAACTATCAGCAATGGAAGAATTATATAAAATATGTACCACTTATAAAAGAGTAACCAAAGGAAATCTATTTTATATAAAATTTTATACTGCACCAGCAGATATATTATACGACGAGATCAAACCAGTTATACAAGTTGTAAAAATAAAATTAACCAGAGATATGATTATACCAGAAGATATTGTCCAACAGCCAGAGATACCTAAAATTGAGATACCAGATTTCTATACAAATAAATAATTTATTGGACTAGCTACAATTATTCAAGAATTAGCAAATAATTATATCAATGGAAACCCAATATGGAGCTATTATTCAAGAAAGCATAAAATGATTTATTCAAATTCAAGAGAACTATGAAAAATAGATATAGAAGATGTCAGATAATGGGTAATGACGTTACTTAACCCTGAAAAACAATCTACTACAAGAGCAATTAAGAAAGGATTTATTACAGATGGACTATTAACAATATATTAAAAGATAATTAGACACAAATATCCAGACCATCAATGTTTGAGATGTAAAGGAGAAGATAATGTTATACCAGACGTACAACTAGAATGAAGATAAGCATGCCAGCTGAAAAGAAGACAGAAAAACCGCAAATACAAAAAGAAGAAGATAAAAACAGAGCAATAATAGAGAGACAAGTTAATTAAAGTTGAAAGTGACATATGAAAGAACAGATACTTTTTCTTGAAAACTTTACGTAAATTATACTATTCACTTTAAGAATTTTTGGCACTTGCCATAATTGTTTTCTTTGTCTTTATAAGACTTTTTTGAAAGATGTAATTATTTAGGAAACGTGTAAAGAGATATATTAGGATAGCCTCCTTTTTTGACTTTTGTAATATTAGGAAGAATACGTAGGAACCATGTAAATTATTCATTTTATCATTATAAATAGAGGCATGGAAGGCAGCAGAAAAAGCAATCCTTCATGTGTTGAAGAAAAAACTCTCTCTTGTCCACAACAAATATTTTGGTTACTTATTAAAAAATAGGTATATTTCAACGGAAAAAGCTATGGATGAACAAAGCTTAGAATTATCAAACATACCAGAATAGGTATATTTATTTATGATTATGAGTAGCTAAATTCATAAATCCCTAACAATCATGATAAAATAAAATAAATTCATGTTAGTTGCTTTATAGTAGAATTATTCAAAAAATAGCATGTTAAGAAGTTTATTAGCAAAGTGGAAAAGGAGAAAAATGCCTAAGAATTATGTCATCCTAAAGGTGAAATCGGTGAGGTGAGAAATCCATGATAGGGGAGTAGCCAGAGTAGAGGCACTGTTTAAGGGAAAAGTATCCAGATTACCAAGCTAATAGTGACCGAAGAATATGTTATTTAAGAATAATCTAGTATATAGTAATCTAAAATGATCATATTTTGTTATGTATATGATTGAAGAGAATATTTTGAAAAAGCATCATATGAAAAATAAATACTTATTTATCTGACGAAATGGTAGATAAATTTAAAATACTTGTTTTATATGCACTTAAGGATATAGAAATAGTAGATATAAGAAAAATCATATTGGAAAAAATATTTGATAGATATTTTATGACTATAATTAATTATATACCACACGTACCTAACTACTTTTATAAATACTTACATACCAAACTGTAATGCCTCGCAAAATCCTTTTCCAGTCTAAGCCTTAGAGCATATTTGGTAAAGCAAAAATCCGAGTTAAAATGTTTCAGAAATATCCTCCCAAGTATAAAATACTTTGAATCGTGTGGAAATTTATTTGAGAACGAATTAAGATCATAGAGGTCCCCTAACTCATGAACGAGTTGAAAGCTTTCCTATCGTTCAAGTTTTAGTGATCGTAGAAATTTGGGTCAACTTCAATTGACCATAACTCCTTGTATATGAATAAATGGGTGAATTTCTATAAACAAATGACATATCTTTGAATTCTCATTCCAACGATACCAATTTTGCCTTAATATGATATTGGAGCAAAGAGTTATGCCCATTTTACTCTAGCTAGAAAATGGTGACAACGTTTCTGACGGGCTATGATGTTTTGGACGACCTTTTTGATGATGTCGTCACAGTCTTACGACATTTCTGATGATGCCATCAGCCCTGGGCATAAAATCAAGAATTTAACCCCTTTTTGTGACGACCATTCATGACGGCCTATCACGGACCTGACGGCCTGTCACGGATGACGTCAAGAACATTTTTTCAGCAATTCAACGGCATTTTTGCAAGTGTATTTTGGTCATTTACCACCTTTTTTGAGCCTCTATAAATATGAGAACCCTCATTCAAATCCTAAATTCATCATTTGTCTCTTCCAATTCTCTCAAGAATATTTATCTAGGGTTTTATCAAGAACCCTAATCTTCAAAAATTCATCCATAAATTCTTCAAGGTTCCTTCAAGAATTAAGTTCTTCATAGTGTGGGCTTCAAAAATTTATTTATTTCAAGTGTGGATAAATTTTGAAGCACTAAAGTTCATCTAATTTCAAAGGTTAAGGTATGTAGATGTTGATTCTTGTCCCTTTCATCCAATGAGATCAAGAACCTTTTTTAAAACTAAAAGATTTTTATGTTTATGAGTTGTAAATGATTTGTATGAGTTGAAATGGATGTTTAATGTGTTGTTGAGTTTTGATTTATGTTTACCTACAAAATTTATGAGTTTTGATCCTAATATGTAGAATTCATGTGATGTTTGTGATAGACCCTCTTGAAGTTGTTTTTTACATGTGATGTGTTCATGACTTTTGGGTGTAAAAATGATTGAATAAGTGAAGAACGTTCCCCATAGGTTTGGTAATGAGCTTAGGTGAAGCATAAGGGCCACTATAGTATATTGAATAGGAAACCCTAAATTGTGAGCTAGTCCATGCATGCCTAGTCTTTGATAAAATACCTTAGTGAGTTAAATGTGCCAAGATAGCATGAAATCCACAAATAGGTGTAAAATTGGTCGTGTCTAGTGGTTTTTGAAGTACCCTAGTGAACAAGTCGAGATATGATGGTTGTAAATTCTTCGATTTTGTGCTCTTTGATATATGCTAAGCTTTTAATACATGTCAAGTGGTTAGCAAGTAAATAGTGATTAGTATGAAGTTTCCCCCAAATCAAGTGATATCCAAATACATGACAAGACCGATATAGGTATGAAGTACTTGATGTAAGATCTCGTTGAATGAGGTATAATCTAATAGCATGTCTTCCCTAGGCTAGTATATGATGGTGAATCGATGTTGATGATCCTTAAAGGTTTGGAGTGACCCTTTTGTGGTTGTGATGATGAATAGAGGTCTATGTTTCCTAAATGCTTAATGCCATGTCCTAAGGATCTTGAGAGGGAAAGTATGTTATGATGCCCAACTACTTGTAGTATGCTTTAATGATTGTGATGATACATGAATGATTGTAATGATGAATGAATGCTTGTAATGATGAATAAATGATTGTAGTGATGAATAGATGACCCTGATAATGTATGAATGATTTGAGATGAAGAATGATTATGTCTTACTTTTATGTTATCGAGTCCTGGGGGTATTTATACCCAAAATTAAAGCTGTTGTTTAGAGCCCGTGTTAGTTTCTCAATAATTTCAATCGAGCCATGATTCTCAAAACTCAGTGAACTATAGAACTCTGTATCCTCAGACAAGTACAAAGCTTAATAAAGCTCAGTAATCTCAGTTATCTCTGTAATCTCTAAATCGCTAGTAATCTAGCCTTAGACTTGTAATCAGCTCAGTTCTAATAGTATTCAAATAATTCAATCCTAATATTAGAAGCGATTTAAGTAATTTATTCAAGCTCTATATCATCAGTCAAATACCATAATTTTATATCTTTTTCGTCAGATACGAAACCAAGTGATCTTAACGTAACTTAGTCAGACCTTTTGAGTAATATGATGAGTATCAGATTCAGTTCAACCAGTGTTCAATTGAGAATTCAGTTTTGAGTCTTTCAGTTGAGAGTAGAAACTAGCACCGAGCGAGCTTAAGGATGGGAACTCACCTACTAGTAGAGGGTGTGATTCTTAGAAGCAATCTTTGTGCTCCAGAACTATATAGCCAGCGTAGGTTGAGATATCACATCTATTAGTTGAGGGTGGATAAGATACATCATACCTACTAGATGAGGGTAGATGAGGTGGCTTGACCTGCTAGATGAGGGCTCCACCATTCTCATTTGAGGACCTGCTAGATGAGGGTCACATAGAGTTGTCTTTACCAGTGGTGCGGTATTAACACCCTTCCAACTGGGGCGCAGGTTGGACCCCACATATGGTAGATCGAGGTATGTCGGTTAAGTGAATACTTTCCACAATTTTAGTTTCAAATTCCGTCTCAGTTTCAGAATCAATCTTCAGAAATCAGGACTGTCAGATACAATCATCCATCTTTACGAGGAACTCAGATAGTCTCGTTGATTCATGGACCATCCCGACAGATAGGCTTGGTCACATATACAGTTGATTGATATCATATTTAGAGATATGCTGCCAGACAGACTTCATCACAGTATCGGTTTTCTATTGAGTATTCTTGTTGTCAGATTCAGATATAATTATATTTCTTATCATTGATAAATCTTCCGAAATCATCTGTTAGAAAGGTTGATCTCTAATCCTGTCATTCGAAAGTAGTAAGTCCAGGAATTCAATCATTGATGTAAGCACATCCAGATCCTTAGTTATCAGTATCATATGAGTTAGCGATTCAGAATCTCAGTGTCAGTAGTGAGTTAAGTCTGCAGTAAAGTGGCATCTGAATTTCAGTATCTAGAGTTGCAATAATTATGTTCATGTTTTGTGCATTCATGTATGTGTTTTCATGCGACATTTTCATTATTATTCAGTTTAGATAATGTGCATGCATTAAACCTTGCATTAGCCTACCCCGTCTACAAACTCAGTATATTTTTGTACTGACGCATTTGCGTATGGTGTTTTATTTGACACCATAGGTTCAGAGGCACAGGATCTACTTTATCCTCAGCAGTTTGGTCCCAGTCAGCAGTATAGCAGTGAGTCCTCTTCTTTCGAGGACTAGTCTCAGTTTACTACTATTGTTTCA
>NC_061121.1:57223760-57229468 GCF_002878395.1 Capsicum annuum | reverse complement strand
GTTGACGGAGTTAGTTGGGGACATGTCCCTCAACTCCACAGTTCAGACAGTTAGAGGATCTTTAGATGGATGTATTAGTATTCAATTTTCAGTTTTGAGTATGTATAGATGTGTTGAACCTTATGGCAAGTTTCTGTATTTGTTCAGATATTATGCAGTGTACAGGTACAAATATCAGAAAAGGGTTAGCTTGTGGTCCTTCGGGTCCATAAGCACTGTGTGATGTCTCGGGATAGGATCTCGGGACGTTACAAACTTGGTATTAGAGCCTAAGGTTCAAGAGTATCCTAGCGAGTTTGAAAAGCCGCATCTAGTAGAGTCTTGTACATGGGTGTGTAGCGTGCCATATTTATGTACAAGAGGCTACAGGATGTTTTTAGGAGCAATTCCTCTTCTTTCAGTGATCATTTCATGCGAGTGAGCATGAGCTCAAGTTGATCCTCAGTCTAATCTAGTTCATTCTTTCATTTACAGAGTATGCCTCCTCGTAGAGACTTTGTCCATAGGGTTGATGATCAGCCCCCTCAGCCAGTAGATCCTGAAAATAAGAGTGTGTTATAAGTAGGGTTTTGGGCAGCTTTCCAGGCGCTAGCCCAGGTGGTGACTAATATTCATGGCAATCGTCAGGCTGCAGTCTCACCTTAGCAAGATGGGAATTCTGTCGCAGCCTTGATTAGAAGCTTCATGAAAATAAACCCACCCGAATTCTCTAGGTCAGTAGTAGGTAAGGATCCAAAGTTGTTTCTTGGGGAGGTAAAGAAAATCACCCAGATTATGCATGTGTCAGAGAAGGAGAGTGTTGAGTTAGAATCTTATAGGTTGAAAGATATTGCTCGTGATTGAGTAGTGATGTGGGAGAAAAGTAGAGGGGAGAATACAACTCCCGTAACTTGCCTAGAGTTTCAGAGTGCCTTTCTAGATAGGTTTTTCCCCCTAGAAATGAGAAAAGCTAAGGTAAAAGAGTTTATTAACCTAAGGCAAGGTTCCATGACAGTGAAAGAGTATTGTCTTAAGTTTAACCAATTAGCTAAGTATGCTCCCGACTTGATAACGACCCTAGAGCGGGTATGAGTAAGTTTTTGACTGGGGTATCAAGTGATGTGTTGAAAGAGTGTAGATATGCCATGCTTAATAGAGATATGGATCTTTCTAGGCTAATGCTTCATGCGCAACAGATTAAGGCAGATAAGATGAAGGAGAGAGGGAGAGTGAGTAAGAAAGCCAAGACAAGTAGTCGTGGTTTCTCACAGTCAGGGTCTCAAGGTGGTAGTAGTTTTTAGTATGGTCGGAGATTTTTAGTTCTAGCTCCATCTTCAGCTAGTGTACTCGTACCTGCGGTTGGGGGTGTCAGGTTTGAGGGAGCGCCAAGCTCCAAAGCCCAGAGTAGTACTAGTGGTGTTCGTACCTACTGATTGTATGAATAATATGGTAAGAATCATAAGGGTGTATGTAGAGCTGGTAGTGATGTGTGCTTTGGATGTGGCAAGACCGGTCACAATGTTTGAGACTATCCTAAGCCAAGTCCCCAAAGTCAGCATAGTCTTCCTTCAGCTCATAATAGATTGTATGCATTTCAGGCTCGCCTTTATCAGGAAGGATTCCCTGAAATAGACCGGAGTATATTATGAGCCCTTTAGATTTATGTTATACATTGATATATCCTTTGCTCTCATTTTGAGTTTATATATTAGCATGAGTCATGCATAAGTTTCAGATCTTGATCGGTCAATTATGACCCAATCTGTAGGTGCCCCGCGCACCGCTCCTGTATTTTAGCGAAGTGTGTTTAGAGGGACATGGAGTCCCAAGGGGGAGTTACCCCATGGTACTATGATGTTGCATGCCATTAGATTCATCTCAATGCATGTTCAGATTTTCCTTATAAAGTTAGCATCAATCATTGTTGCATTGTTAAGTTGTACTTTCAAAAGTCAGCTTAGCCGGACATTCATGCATTAGATATGCACATTTTGTAGAAAGAGTTTATCTTGTCAGCATGTTTTCAGTTGTGTATTCATGAGATCATACCAGTTATGAGTCCATGCATCAGATATGCATGTGTATTATGAGATTTCAGCTATGAGTATCATCAGTCGAGAATTCAATGCATCATATATGCATGCCCAGTGTGAGAACTCTATATGTTAGTCGTTCCAGTTGCGTAGTCCTAATCTGAGATGTTTCCATTTCTTGTGTAAATTTTGTTGATCCGTATTCTCAATCTATCTAACGATATTCGAGGATGAATGTTCTCAAGGGGGAGATAATATAATGCCCTGCAAAATCCTCTTCCAGTCTGAGCCTTAGAGCGTATTTGGTAAAATGAAAATCCGAGGCAAAATGTTTCAAAAATATCCTCCTAAGTATGAAATAATTTGAAGTATGTGAGAATCTATTTGAGCATGAATTAAGATGATAGAGTTCCCCTAACTCATGAACGAGTTGTAAGCTTTCCTATCGTTCAAGTTTTAGTGACCGTAAAAATTTAGGTCAACTTCAATCGACCTTAACTCATTTTATATGAATAAATAGGTGTCTTTCTATATATCAAATGAAATATCTTTGAATTATCTTTCCAAAGATACCAATTTCACCTAAATCCGATATCGGAGCAAAGATTTATGCCCATTTTACTCCAGTATGTCAATCTGGACAATGGTGATGACGTTTCTGATGGGCTATCATATTTCTGATGACCTTTTTGATGACATCGTCACATTCTGATGACATTTCTGATGACGTCATCAGCCCTGGTCAAAAAATCAAGAATTGGATCCCTTTTTGTGACGACCATTCGTGACGGCCTATCACAGACTTGATGACGTGTCACAGATGGCGTCAAGAACATTTTTTCAGCAATTCAAGGGCATTTTTGCAAGGTTATTTTGGTCATTTCCCACATTTTTGAGCCTCTAAAAATAGGAGAACCCTCATTCAAACCCTAAATTCATCATTTTTCTCTTCCAATTCTCTCAAGAATATCTATCTAGGATTTTATCAAGAACTCTAATCTTCCAAAATTCATACATAAATTCTTCAAGGTTTCTTCAAGAATCAAGTTCTTCATAGTGTGGGCTTCAAGAATTTATTTATTTCAAGTGTGGATAAAGTTTCAAGCACTAAAGTTCATCCAATTTCAAAGTTTAAGGTATCTAGATGTTGATTCTTGGGTCCCTTTCATCCAAGAAGCTCAAGAGCCCTTTTTCAAACTAAAAGATTTTTATGTTTATAAGTTGTAAATGATTTGTATAAGTTGAAATGGATGTTAAATGTGTTGTTGAGTTTTGATTTATGTTTGCCTACAAAATTTATGAGCTTTGACCCTAGTATGTAGAATTCATGTGATGTTTGTGATAGACCCTCTTGAAGTTGTTTTTTCCATGTGATGTGCTCATGACTTTTGGGTGTAAAAATGGTTGAATAAGTAAAGAAGGTTCCCCATAGGTTTGATAAAGAGCTTAGGTGAAGTATAAGGGCCACTATAGTAGTTGAATAGGAAACCCCAAATTGTGAGCTAGTCCATGCATGCCTAGTCTTTGATAAAATGCCTTAGTGAGTCAAATGTGCCAAGATAGCATGAAATCCCCAAGTAGGTGTAAAATTGATCGTGTCTAGTGGTTGTTGAAAGACCCTAGTGAACAAGTCGAGATATGATGGTTGTAAATTCCCCGATTTTGTGCTCTTTGATATATGCTAAGCTTTTAATACATGTCAAGTGGTTAGAAAGTAAATAGTGATGTGTTAGTATGAAGTTTCACCCAAATCAAGTGATATCCAAATACATGACAAGACCGATATAGGTGTGAAGAACTTGATATAAGATTTCATTGAATGGGGAATAATCTAATAGCATGTCTTCCCTAGGCTAGTATATGATGGTGAACCGATGTTGATGATCCTTAAAGGTTTGGAGTGACCCTTTTGCGGTTGTGATGATGAATAGAGGTCTATGTTTCCTAAATGCTTAATGCCATGTCCTAAGGATCTTGAGAGGGAAAGTATATTATGATGCCCAACTACTTGAAGTGATTCTTTAACGATTGTGATGATACATGAATGATTGTAATGATGAATGAATGATTGTAGTGATGAATGGATGACCGTGATGATGCATGAATGATTTGTGATGAAGAATGATTATGTCTTACTTTTATGTTATCGAGTCCTGGGGGTATTTATACCCAAAAATAAAGCTGTTGTCTAGAGCTCGTGTCAGTTTTTCGAGTATTCCAATTGAGCCATCATTCTCAGAACTAAGTGAACTATAAAACTCTGTATCCTCAGACAAGTGCGAATCTTAATAAATCTCAATAATCTCAATTATCTCTATAATCTCTATATCGCTAGTAATCTAGCCTTAAACCTGTAATTAGCTTAGTTTTAATAGTATTCAAGTGATTCAATCCTAATCTCAAAAAAGATTCGAGTAATCTATTCAAGATCTGTATCGTCAGTCAGATACCATAATTCGATATCTTTTCCGTCAGATACGGAACCAAGTGATCTCAGCGTAACTCAGTCAGAACTTTTGAGTAATATGATCAGTGTCAGATTCAATTCAGACAGTGTTCAGTTGAGAATTCAGTTTTGAGTCTTTCAGTTGGGAGTAGAAACTAGCACCGAGCGAGCTCAAGGATGGGAACTCACCTACTAGTAGAGAGTGTGATTCTTAGAAGCAATCCTTGTGCTCCAGAACTACGTAGCCATCGTAGGTTGAGACATCACACCTGTTAGTTGAGGGTGGATGAGAGACATCATACCTTTTAGATGAGGGTAGATGAGGTGGCTTGACCTGCTAGATGAGGGCTCCACCATTCTCGTTTAAGGACCTGCTAGATGAGGGTCACATAGAGTTGTCTTTACCAGTGATGCAGTAATGACACCCTTCAAAATGGGGCACAGGTTGGACACCACATGTGGTAGATCAAGGCATGTCAGTTAAGTGACTACTTCCCACAGTTTTAGTTTCAGCTTCAGTCTCAATTTCAAAATAAATCTTCAAAAATCAGGACTATCAGATATAGTCATCTATCTTTATGAGGAAGTCAGATAGTTCCGTTGATTCATGGACCATCCTGAAAGATAGGCTGGTCACATATACAGTTGATTGATATCATATTCAGAGATATATCGCCAAACAGACTTGATCACAGTATTAGATTTCTATTGAGTATTCTTGTTGTCAGATTCAGATATAATCATATTTCTTATCATTGATAAAACTTTTGAAATAATCTGTTAGAAAGGTTGATCTCTAATCCTGTCAGTCGAAAGAACTAAGTCCAAGAATCCAGTTATTGATGTAAGCACATCAAGATCCTCAGTTATCAGTATCAGATGAGTCAGTGATTCAGTATCTCAGTGTCAGTAGTGAGTTCAGTCTGCAGTAAATTTTCATCTGAGTTTCAGTATCTAGAGTTGCGATAATTGTGTTCATGTTTTGTGCATTCATGTATGTGTTCTCATGTGGTATTTTCATGATTATTCAGTTTAGATATTGTGCATGCATTAAACCTTTTATTATCCTACCCCGTCTACATACTTGGTACATTTTTGGACTAACGCATTTGCGGTATGGTGTTTTATTTGACACCATAGGTTCAGAGGCACAGGATCTACTTTATCCTCAGCAGTTTGGTCCCAGTCAGCAGTATAGCAGTAAGTCCTCTTCTTTCGAGGACTAGTCTCAGTTTACTACTATTGTTTCA
>NC_061121.1:57100950-57220760 GCF_002878395.1 Capsicum annuum | reverse complement strand
GTTGACGGAGTTAGTTGGGGACATGTCCCTCAACTCCACAGTTCAGATAGTTAGAGGCTCTTCAGATGGATGTATTAGTATTCAATTTTCAGTTTTGAGTATGTATAGATGTGTTGAACCTTATGGCAAGTTTATGCATTTTTTAGATAATATGCAGTGTACAGGTATAGATATCAGAAAGGGATTAGCTTGTGGTCCTTCGGGTCCATAAGCACCATGTGACATCTCGGGATGGGATCTCGGGGCGTTACACAAACCCATACATCAACCATGATAAATTACATATATTTAGAATATTGAAAAATAGATATAAAATATATACAATTTCTCAGTGAAAATATAGAAGAATTAATAAGATTAAAATAAAAAACTAAAAAATATTATAATAAAGTATTTAACCAATTTTAAATGACAGATAATCTTAAAATATTAATCTTATATTTACTTAGAAATATAGAAATTATAGATATTAAGAGAATAATATTAGAAAAAATATTAGACTATGAAATTGAAATTATAAATTGGATAGAACAACTATACCTAGATAATTACCCAGATGGATATTATTCAGACTAAAATACTATAATATATTAGAAAAATTAGAGAAAACCAAAGTGACCTATATGAAGAAATTAATTATAGAAACCGACTCAAAGAAATAATGGAAAATCTAAAAGAAAAATTAATATGAATAAAAGAAACCTTAGAAAATTTAGAAAAAAGCACAGATAAAAGTTTATATAACATAAAACACTCATTAAGAGTAGAAGAAAGAGAGATAATTAATAGCATTAATAACCTTAATTCAGATATAAATTATAGTACAATTAGAATAGAATATTACATGGAAATTAGTAAACAAGCAACTACTTTAGAATAAAATGATAAAGTATGAGTATTTAAAATATTGGAGACAAGATATAGAAGAAATAAGATTAGAAGAAATATACAAGAATTACAAAGACTAAGAGAAAAAACTAAAGAATACTACAGTAAAGCATTTAATCAAATACCATTTAATCACCCCCAAGATATGAACATAAATAAAATAAAAATATTCAGAGAAGTAAAGAAATATCCACGCACAAATAAAAATAGATCCATAACTACTATAGATCTATTAAAGTTATCCGTACCCCCCTACAATTTTAGGAGTTTAGAGATTGAAAAATTTAGGATATTACATCACTCCTTTTGTAAGAGAGACTTTCAAGAACATTCAATCATCAATTTTGAACTCCAACTCTCTTCGCCTTACATTGATATAGGACATTTGATGACTTTGCGAGGTCTTAAGCCTCTCTCTAATAACCTTAACTTTCTTTAAGGCTTGGTACACAAGGTTTGGCTCAAAAAGTCTTAACTTTACCCACCTCATACCACCCACCTACACCTCCTATCATAAAAGGCATAGACAAGTGTTTTTTTATGCTAGAGTGATAATTATTATTCTACACGAGCTCTATAAGAGGAAAGTGATCCACCCAATACCCTAAAATCAATAACACGGGATCTTAGAATACTAACCAAAGTATGAGTAATATGCTTCACTTGACCATCCATCTAAAAACAGAAAATAGTGCTAAGGTTCACCTACATGCCTAAACCTTTCTGAAAATACCACCAAAACTCAGAAGAAAATGGCGTACCTCTATAAAATATTTGGACACAAGGGATCCATACAATCTGACATTCTCTCTAATATACAATTTGGCAGAATCCTTTTCTGAATAGGACATACTCATAGGTAAAAAATGAGCAAACTTAGTCATTCTATCAACTATAACCCAAATAGAATCTGATTGGTTGCAAGAATGCGAAAGACAGATGAATTCATATTTATAATCTCCCATTTCCATATGGGAATATCTATATCTTGTGATGTACCACTAAGATTTAAATGCTCAACCTTGACTTGTTGACAATTAGACACTTAGCAACAAAATTAGCAATAGCCTTTTTTATATTATTCCACTAATATATCTCATTCCAGTAATGATACATTTTAGTAGAGCTAGGATGAACAATATACATGGGGGCATGGGCTTCAGTCAAGGTCCTCTCAAGCCCATAAATATTGGGAATACACAAACTCTCTTGATACCGCAAAACACCAACTCTCCCAATCTTGAAAGCCATAACTCTTTGCTGACCAATATCTTTCTTGATTTATATAAGTATGGGTTTATTAACCTACTTCTCCTTAACTTTAGAACATAATGATGACTTATCCACATCATGAACAATCACACTCCCATCCTCGAAGTTCAAAGTCAAACTCCTAAATTAGTAGGATGGTAGATATCCTTTACTAAAACTCTATTTTCTCCTCAATATGAGAAAAATTCCCTACGGACAGCTTTCTAAGAGCATTAACAACAATATTAGCTTTACTTGGATGATAGTGCAAGCTCATGTCATAATCTTTCAATAACCCAAGTCACCACCATTGTATGAGATTTAGATCCTTCTGTGTGAACACATACAAAGACTCTTGTGATTGGTGAAAATGTCCACATGCACCCCAAATAAATAGTGACACTAAATTTTGCATGAAAAGACCACAACCACTAATTTGAGATCATGGATCGGGTAATTTTACTTGTGAACTTTAAATTACCTAAAAGCATAAGTCACAACTTTCTCATGCTACATAAACACACAACCAAGTCCCACTAGGGATACATCACAATATAATACAAATCTTTCAGTACCCTCGAAGTGTAAAAATAGGGGCAAAAGTCAATTGATCATTCAACTTCTCAAAATTTCTCTCATAAGCATGGGAACACAAAAACTTTACCTTCTTAAAGTAAACCTTATTAATGTAGTAGCTATAGAATAAAAAATTTTCATGGACCTCCTATAGTAGCCTGCTAGACCTAGGAAACTCCTAATATTAGTTGGAGTTGTAATCTCCACTTCTTCACTGCCTCAATCTTTTGGGGATCTATATTAATCCCTTCACTAGAAATAATGTGCCCATGAAAAGCCACAACATTTAGCCAGAATTCACACTTGGAAAATTTGGCATATAATTCTTGATCCTTAAGTGTATAAAGTACAATTTAGAGGTGATTGGCATACTTCTCCTCCCTCTGAGAGTATACTAGGATGTCACTCATGAAACTATGACAAGCAAATCCAAAAACTGCTTAAATACCTTATTTATAAGATCCATGAAGGCTGTAAGTGCATTAGTTAAACCAAAGGACATAACAAAAAATTTATAATGGCTATACCAGGTTTAAAAAATAGTCTTGGGAATATTAGCTTCCCTAAGATTTAGTTGATGATAATCAAAATGAAGATCTATTTGGGAGAAACACTTAGCATCCTGAAGCTAGTCAATTAGGCTATTAGTTTTTAGAAAAAGATACTTATTTTTTGTCGTAACCTTATTTAACTAGCGATAATCAATGCACATACAAAGAGACCCATCTTTCTTGTGAACGACAAGTATAAGGCCACCCCAAGGAAAAATACTAGGACGAATGAAATACTTATCAAGGAGGTTTATTAACTGATCTTTCAACTCTTTTAGCTCTGTAAGATCTATCTTATACGGTGGAATGGAAATGGATTGAGTATCGAGGAAAAGATCAATCCCAAAGTCTTATGTAACACCCTCAAAATTTTGGGTATTTTATTTTTTTGATTTCTCATTCTTGAAATACAAAATTTTGATTCAAATTAAATTCGGGGATGTTAAAAGAGTACCACCAAAGAGTTTTAAAATTTTTGTACGGGATTCAAGGTGGTTTTGGGTCACGTGGGTAGTAAGCCTCCGCGATATTGGACTACCACAGAGGTTAGTATCTGTGATAACCTTTGTGACAAGGAAAATAATCACCATGACAAGGTCGGTGACATAAAGGCTGGACCTCCGCAATAAGGTCCGTGCCACGGACCTATAGTTATTTTGGGTTATCTTGTTATTTTAAAATAGAATGAGGGGTAAAAGGGTCCTTTCACCTATAAATGATTTTTAATCATAATAAAGACCTATTTATATTAGTTTTCAATATACAAAGGTCATTCTCATTACTCTCAACCATCCTCTCTAAAATTCCCTTTTTTAATTCATGGCTAGGGTTCAAGAAGGAGAACATCTATCATCCTAAGGTTGTGGTTTTCTTAAAATTTCATGGCAACGTATGTATGTCTTTGTTTATACTTATATTTTATTTATGGAATGAATTGGTTATTATTATGCATGGTTTGGATGTTTGGTTTTGAATTGGGGGTTGAGGGTTTTGAATGTATTTGGTTTAAGTGTTTTCCTATGATTATTATTGAATTGTTATACATTTAATTGATTATATGAAATCTTTGGGTGCATGGAAATGGTGAATGAATTTAGGGGTATAATGTATTCCCTAAATAATTGGTTTTGGTATGTAAATTGATAATAACCTTGACCCACTTGCATAATTAGTATTTGAATATGAGTTATCACTTAGTTGGGCTAATATTTTTTGAAACCTTACATTGCATAAATGGTAAATAGAATATGAATGTAGTTGGTTTGACCTTCAAATAGTATTATAAATGCCTTGGAGTCCATGGATTTTGTTTTTAAATTAGAAACTGTGGACTCAACTTGGATTAAAGATTTTATATGACAAAAATAGAATAGACTTGCAAGCTCTAATTTTGGTATAATGATACCAACAGGAAATGTCTAATTAAAAAAATTCTTGGTAAATGGTTGGGAATGTGTAAATGGTTTTAACATGGGCTTAAAGAGGGTTGTGTATCAAAGCCATGGAAGATGGAGGCCCTAGGGGAATCGATACTGGAAACTCATATTTGTTGACGTGAGGTTTGGTCATGGTGAATGCGTGCATGAGATGCACTTTATATTTTGGATATTCCATTAGCTTTCTCGAGTTTTCTTTGGTACGTGTGGCTAACACATACTGGGTCCCTCCTAGTTGAACCCATATAGTCAAGGGTGCATTTAGGACAAAAGGGCAATACAGTCCAGGTTAATAATTTAAAAATGTATGCTAAACCTTATTCCTTTTCCCAACATATGATATACATATATATGTATGTATTTCATATAATATTATGCATTGGGTTTTACTAGTATTCATATTAAGGATTATGGCATTACTTTACTACCTTATCCCTAAGTAACTTGCTAGCGCTCCAATCACTAACAATTTTTAGATGTTGTATCCCTATGCGATGTAGGATCCGAAGGCAAGTCTACCTTTTCTGCACAGTGATTAGGTGTTCGTGGTTAGATCAAGAGTTGACTTGAAGTTTTGATCTTCCATCCTTAAAAAAACTTTATTTCATGTTTTGATTTCCCTTATCTTAGGCTTTATATTAGATTTTTTTTGTCTATGGTTGAGGGATATCCTAATATTTTACTGGTATTCGGTTTGTTAGAGGCTTTTTTGGACTACTGTGTATATGGGCATTATGGTTGATGTTTGGTATTAGTTTTGGTGTTGTGGATAGTTTTCAAATATTAATCTTATATAGACTTTTGGGTTTATCTTTCCAATATTATCATATATTTTTAGTTATATTGGAATAGGTCAAGGGGGTTGTCTTTAGTCCTTGATGGACTTGTGATACTGTTCATGGCCAGGCCATGGTTTGGGTTATGAAAAAGTTGGTATCAAAGCCTAGGTTCATGGTTATTTAGGTGTCCACAAAGTCATGTCAAGTAGAGTCTCTTTTATGAGTGTGTAGCGAGCCACACTTATGAGAGAGTGACTACAAGGAACTTAGGAATGTTTCCCTTTCTTGTTTGTCTTATTTTTAGGTTATGGAGTCTAAGGTATTGGATTCCTCTAAATCCCATTTATTCACCTTTAAGATCATGCCTCTTAAATGATCTGAAGCTCATCGAAACTTATCTGTCCCACCTGAGGACAATGATGGTGAATCTTATCCAACTTATGGGGTATAAACCTAGTCTAGGGTCACTATTTCTCATTGTCCCCATGGAATCCCACTTTCTCTACTAATCCTTCTCCAGAGGGTGACACTCCTATTCAGTCACCTCAGGGAGATATCACTAATGCTGAGTTCTACTTATCCATCATCTGTTGACTCAGTTAGTGACATCTCATTCACGTCAGATGGGTTCTATTGGTATTCGTAGGAGTTCATCTGAGGCCACTAGAGTTGACCAGTTTATGAGGCTGAGCCCTCCGAATTTCATTGGTACTAAGGTTGACGAGGATCCTTAAAGTTTAATAGATGGATGGAGAAGATCTTTTGGGTTATGCATGATACTAAGGTAGAGGGTATAGAATTTTCTACTTATCAGTTAAAGTATATGGCATAGCAATGGTACAAGGAGTGGGAGCGGCTTAGGGGTGAAGATGCTGAATCTGCTTTATAGGAGGATTTATCTAGAGCCTTTCTTGACCGCTTCTTTTCTCAAGATTTGAGGGAGGTAAAAACAGAGGATTTTGTGAATTTAAAGCAAAATACGATGTCAGTAAAGGATTATACCTTGAAATTCTACCAATTTTCTTGATATACTCTTGAACTAGTGTATAACATGAGGGTTAGAATGAGGAAATTGCTTTTGATTTGTTTGTGAGTTGATTTTAGAGAGAAAAGTTTCCTTGTTGAACAAAGATATGGAAATATCTAGATTTGTGGAGTATATGCAATAGGTTGAGGAGGAAAAAAAACAAGCATATATGAGGGGGAGGTAGAGTAAGAAGTTTTGATATTTACATTAGGGTGAAGGTCAATAGCAAAGTTGTAGGGATAATGGTAAATGGTCTAAAAAGAGGTGGGGTAAGTCGAGTTCATAGTTAACGGCTAGTGCTCCTTATCCAAAGCTGTTCAAAGATTGTCATTTTTAGAATAGTGATTGATCTAGGGCACAGGGTGCCCATTATCTGGCTAGCAAAACCCAGTTAGCTCCATCATATCCTCCTTGTGGACTGTATGGTCGGTTACATCGCGACTTATATGATGAAAAAAAGAATCGGCGTTTTAATTACGGCCAGCTAGGACACATGCTAAGGGATTGCCATAGGGGAAAGGTTGCTTTGGGGGTTAATAAGGTCCAGTTTCCACGTCGTCTGCTTTTGTACCATGGGGTTCCACTCTAATACTGGTATAGGTTAGAATCTCTTTTATGCTTTTACTACCTGCAAAGAGTTTGAGGCATCACCTAATGTTATCACTAGTATGTTAAAACTTTTCTCTCATGGCCTGCATTGTTTACTTGACCTAGGGTCTACTCTTTCTTATGTGATATCATTTATGGCTGTGCATTTTGTTTTTGGTCCCGAGTATATTTCTGACCCTTTTTCTATTTCTACCTTAGTGGGTAACGTTGTGCTTGCTAGAAGGGTATATAGAGGCTACGTGGTAACTTTGGTTGTAGGGAAACTTTGGTGGATCTGTTTGAACTAGACATGTTGGATTTTAATATTATTTAGCGGATGGATTAGTTGTATTCGTGCTATGCTCTTTAGATTGTCGGACTCGTAAGGTTATTTTAAAATTCCCTAATAAGCTAGTTATTGAGTGGTAAAGGAGTTCCTTAGTGCCTAAAAGAAGGTTCATATCATATCATATCATAGAGCCCAAAAATTGATATCCAAGGATTATCTTTATCATCTCGTCTGGGTTAAGGATTCTAACTCAGAGGGTTCTTCTTTATGATCCATTTCCATGGTTAGTGAATTTCCTGAGATATTCTTTGATGATCTTTGTAGTGTCCCTCCTGATAGGGAAATTGATTTTGGGATTGATCTTCTTTCAGAACTTATCGGATCTTCTTGACAAGGGTTTTATTCTCCCCAGTGTGTCTCCGTGGGGTGCTCCCATTCTTTTCGTGTATAAAAAGGATGGTTCTCTTTGGATATGTATTGATTATCATAAGTTTAACTAGGTAATTATGAAGAATAAGTACCCTCTTTCTAAGATTTATGATATGTTTTGACCAACTTTAAGGTGCTAAGTATTTCTCTAAGATTGACCTCCTATCGGGTAATTATCAGCTTAATATTAGGTAGAAGGACATCCCTAAGACTACCACCTATACTTGGTATGGCCATTATGAGTTCTTGGTGATGTCTTTTGAGTTGACCAATGCCCCAATGGCATTTATAGATCTCATGAATCGTGTATTTTGTTAGTTTTTGAATTTATTTTGGATTGTGTTTATAGATAATATTCTAGTATATTTGAAAAGTGAGGTGGATCACGCCAATCAACTTCGTGTTATGTTGCAGACGCTAAAAGATCAACAACTGTATGCTAAGTTTCCACAGTGTGAGTTTTTTTTAATTCTATTACTTTTTTAGTTCATGTTGTTTCTAGTGAAGGGATATTGGTACATCCACATAAGGTTGCGGTGGTTAAGAAGTGGCCTAGAACTATAACTATAATTGATATTCGAAGATTCTTGTGTTTAGCAGGTTATTATAAAAGTTTTATGGAGTAATTTAATCAATTATTGCACCTTTGACTAGGTTGACTCAGAAAAAAGTGAAGTTTTTATGCTCTGATGCTTGTGAAGGAAGCTTTGAGAAGCTGAAAGATAAATTGACTTCTGCTTCAGTTTTGACTTTGCCCGAGGGTAGTGATAGCTTCATGGTTTATTATGATGCATCTCGTGTGGTACATAGTTTTGTATTGATGAATCATGTCAAGGTGGTAGCATATTCTTCTAGTGATACCAAACGGTATCTAAAAGAGCACGAAACAGTCCGCAATCGCACAAACAGTCAACACACACAAGACACTTAAAGGAAACAACAAACACCAACTTAAACGATAGATAAGATACATAACTTGATACAAAGAGAACTCATAATTCAGCAACTAAAGAGTGTATTAATACTCTAAAACCTCTACAAAACAAGTTAACAAGCACCACGTTCTTATGGAACACAAGAGGAGCTCAGTTCCCTCAAGCACTCTCATTTTTAGCCACTACACACAACACAAGAAAAAACCAATTCTTGTGGTATCAAGTGGTGGTATACTATCTTATAATATTACAAGTGATTTTTAATAATAAGCTAACTAAGAGAACAAGACTAAAGAAACACCTTAAATAGTCTTTACAAAGAGGATGGCAAAAGGACCCCTTTGCCCTTAATGAAAGGGGAGGGTGTGGAGTGTTTGGAGCAGCCTTAGGGGTGTATTTTGGGCCCCTAATGTCATCCCCAACATTTCAATACGTACACTCCCTTGGGCGAGTTTGCAACAAGCTCAATCGCGTCCATTTTCATAAACAGGCCTTGAAACCTTTGTAGTTCCCAAGCTTGAATTCTAGTAAATGGTGTAGAGCCCGTGACACCCGTATCATCCTCTCCATCTTGAGAGGAGTTTGACTTCAAACTCATGGTTTCTTCACCTTCAATGGTATCAATCCATGAGAGGTCACACATGTTGAACATGTTATGCACTTGGTATTCTGGTGGCAAGTCAATCTTGTAAGCATTATCATTGATTCTTTCAAGAACTTGGAATGGACCGTCACCTCATGGCAGCAACTTTCCCAAACTAATCTCCCGGCTCAAGTACAAGACGTTTTCTCCCTTTGTTGACTCATTTGGCCACCTCTTGCTTCTTCTTCCAAGCCATATCCTCACCTTCTCATGCAAGCTTTTCATGGCTTTGTCCCTCTTGTTTCCATCTAAGCTAATAACAACATCACTTGACAAATGATTTAGATTAAAGGGGGTTAGGGGATTTAATCCATAGACACATTCAAAGGGCTTAATGCCCGTATTCGAATGGATCACCCGATTGTAAGCAAATTCTATGAGAGGTAGCATGGAACCCAAGGTTTGATTCACTACTTCCGTTTGGCCATCAGTTTGTGGGTGGAAAGACGTAGAAAACAATAATTTAGTTCCGAGCCTACCCCACATTGACTTCCAAAAGTGACTAAGGAACTTAGAATCCCTATCACTTAAAATGGTCCTTAGGATGCCGTGTAACTTAACAACATTTTTAATAAACAAAGAAGATACACTAGCCACATCTTCACTATTTTGCATGGAATAAAGTGTGCCATTTTGGAGAAATGATCAACGACAACAAAGATTCTATCCCAACCCCTTTGAGTCCATGGAAGTCCCAACATGAAATCAATAGAAATATCAAACCACGGGTGTGATGTAGTGGGAAGTGGGGTGTATAACCCGTGATGAAGGAGCCTCGACTTAGCACTCCAACAATTCATGTATTGGCCGCAAATTTTGACAATATCTTTGCGCATCCTAGGCTAATAGAATTGCTCCTCCAATATCCCGAGGGTCTTATCAATTCCAAAGTGACCCATGAAACCTCCATTATATGCCTCCTCACAAACAACTCTCTCCAAGAGCTAGAAGGTACATACAACCGTCTACCCCAAAACAAGAACCCATCAAACACGGCATAAGGACTAGACTCCAAGGGCATCCTTTCCCTACCCATGGCTTCACTTTCCCTAAATATAGGAGAGAAGTAAGGGTCCTCGGGATACAAAGACTTGAGGCTCTCAAAACCCATTAGCTTGGATGACAAAGTGGACACAAGAACATGATTTCTAGATAATGCATCGACTACCACATTATCCTTCCCCCTTTTTTATTGAATCATATAGGGAAAGGTTTCAAGAAATTCAATATATTTGGCATGCCATTCGTTAAGCTTATCTTGTGCCCGAAGGTGCTTCAAGGATTCATGATCCATTCAGATTACGAATTCCTTGGGCCAAAGATAGTGTTGCCAATTGCCTAACGCTCTAATCAAGGCATACAACTCTAAGTCAAACGTAGAGTAGTTTAGAGTTGCTCCTTTGAGATTTTCACTAAACTAAGCAATGGGCTTTAAATATTTCATCAAAAAATCCCCTATGCCTACTTTACTAGCATCGCATTCAACTTCAAACATCTTATCAAAGTTAAGCAATTGTAACAACGGTGTCGAAATGAACATATCTTTCAAGGTCTTAAAAGCCTTAGATTGCTCCTCACCCAACTGGAAAGGTTGGTCCCTTCGGATGATTTCGGTCAAGGGGGTGGCAATGGTACTAAATCCTTTGACGAACCTCCTATAAAAACTTGCCAACCCATGGAAGCTCCGAACTTCACCCACAGTTTTTGGGGTTGGCTAATCTTTAATGGTGGATATCATGAATTTGTCTACCTCCACTACCCTCATGCTTATAACAAATCCCAAAAACACAGCTTTATCAACACCAAAGGAGCATTTTTCAATAATAGCATACAACTTTTCTTTCCTAAGAATATCAAAAACACTCCTTAGATGCAAGACATTATCAATAAGAGACTTACTATAAACTAAAACATCATCAAAGTACACGACCATAAATTTTCCAATAAATGGCTTCATCACATGATTTATTAGCCGCATAAAGGTACTAGGAGTGTTGGTAAGACCAAATGGCATGACCATTCACTCATATAGACCAAATTTGGTCTTAAATACGGTCTTCCATGCATCACCCGGTTGCATACGAATTTGGTGATATCGGCTCCTAAGATCAACCTTAGAAAACACAAAAGAGCCATTTAGTTCATCAAGCATATCATATAGCCTAGGAATAAGCTGACGATACTTTATCATAATTTTATTTATGGCTCGGCAGTCCTCGTACATTCTCCATATCCCATCTTTCTTCGGTATAAGCAACACCAGGACTGCGTACAGACTTATACTTTCATTTATATATCCTTTGTTGAGGAGGTCCTCAATTTTCCATTAGAGTTTCTTTGTATCTGTGCAGTTGCTCCTATAATCCATTGATTTGGTGCTTGATTCCTCAAAGTGGAGGAAGTCCTTGCGGCAACTCACTTGGGAACACATCATCAAATTCCTGCAAGACATTAGAAATAGAAGACAGGATAGGAGAAGTGGATGGGTTAGCATTCAAAACATGTGCCAAAAGTAGCATGGGAGTAGTATCACCATACTCTTTGAAGAGTTCGCCCTTACGAGCCAACATTACCATCGAATTCCTACCCCTCAATGACGAAACTCCCTATTCACCCTCACCCTTCCTACTCTCGAGTTCCTCCACTCTACCCGCAGGTTCTTTCTCTTTCTTTTTCTTTCTTGGAAAATTCTTCATTTGTTGATGTGCCTCACACACTTATAATGGTGATAGTGGTTGGAGGTTGTACTTTCGACCCTTGAACTCAAAGGAATAATAGTTGGTTCTGCCATCATGCTTGGTCGACCTATCATATTATCATGGCCGACCCAACAAAAGGTTACAAGCATGCATAGGAACGATGTCACAAAGTACCTTGTCCTCATAATTTCCAACCTTGAACCGAATCACCACTTGATGAGTCACCTTCAACTCTACACAATAATTCAGCCATTGGAGTCTATACGGACTCATATGTGGAGTAGTTGACAACTTCAATTGATTCACCATCGAGGCACTAGCTACATTAGCACAACTTCCACTATCAATAATCAAGGGAAACACACACCCCTTAATGAGGCACTTAGTATGAAAGAGGTTTTCCCATTGGCTAGGATCATGTAATGCTTTGCTAATCATAACTCTCCATACCATATAATTAGGTACTTCAAGTTCACCTTTTTGAGGCCAAACCTCCTCTTTCTCATCATCACTAGGCCTCTTGGCCTCCCCTCCCTCTCCATATTGAGAGACTTCTTAATTTTCAGCCCCTTTAAGTCCCAATTCTCCCCTTAAGAAATACAATTTCCCTTCTCTCAGTATCATATTTCTCTAATTAGGACACTCACTATCCTTACATCCCCATCCATGGAATTTGAAGAATTGGAATACCTTGACATTGGAAGAAATATTTGACTTTCCCTCAAGCTATAGAGGTGGTGGTTGAGCACTCTTGCTCATGGCTGGAGGAGTCTTGACTGGTTGTTGTTTGGATTTGTTCCACCCTGAAGACAGGGGAACCACTTCTCTCCCCTTGGTCCAAATCGAGGGCCCTTTGTAGGCTTTGGTTTGTAGGTCGACCTTTCCTTGTTCTCTCGTTCAATCTCTAAAGCCGATTGAAAGATCCCTTCTATAGTTTCAAACTTATGAAGTGTCATGTGTGTAGAGATTTCATTATTTAGGCCGACCTTAAACTGAATGATATAGTGGCTCACTTGTTCTCCTCTATGATCAAGTTTCAAGATGAGTTGTTGAAACTCATCATAGTAGGCTGCCACACTTTTGTTTCCTTGCTTCAAGTTGTACAATTTTGCAAGGAGTTCATGTTGATATCTTTTAGAAAGGTACCTTTGCCTCATAAGATACGTAAATCAAAACCAAGGAGGGGTTATCCCTCAATTAATATGTTGGAAAAATGTTTAACATACTCCCACCATGTGTAGCATATCCCTCAAAATGAGCAATGGCATACCAACTCTTTTTATTCTCTGTGATATCATTAACTTGAAAGACTCTCTCGCATGCGGATTCCCATGCAAGAAACTCTTGGGATCACTTTCTCCCTTAAAGATCGGAAGCTCTATTTTGATAGTGTTGAGGCCAATATCCCTTTCTCAAACACCTTGGTCGCCCCTACCTTTAAGCCCTCGGTTCTCCCCTGTGTATATTTCTACCTATCATCCTCTCTTCCATCAAATAAAGATCATCATACATTCTATATTCTCCCCTTCGATTCTCTCTCAGAAATCCCTTTCTTACATTGACGAGATTTGGACATTTGGAATTTGGTATGGTGGATTGGCAATTAGTGGTGGAGTTCTTTGGATTGGCTGATTTTCGTTTGGAGGAGTCATATTTAAGGGCCACATTTGGGTTCCAAGTCCGTCATGTGGGACTTGATGATGTGGGGAATGACTTTGTGCATCAAGGCCTTGGCCTTATGAGTAATAGTTGGCTTGAGGTGTAGCATTTGGTGGATACATTCTTTGGTGCGTGGCTTCGAGGGTAATGGTTGGGGATGTGTTTGAGGAGTTGAGGGTCGAGAAATACATTGGCTTTCTACCCTTTCCATCCGGCCACTAATAGATGCCACTTCCACTCCCAACTTATCAAGACCCACATTTACTCTAGCCACGTCCCGAGACAAGGATTCAAGATTAGCCACAAGAGTATTCAAAATATTTTGGTCCATGTGCATTGGAAGTTCTGGGTTCCATGTTTATTGATTCCATTTGCCAATGTACCTACAAAACAAACAAACGTTAGTTTAAAATATCCTCACACACTCTTCACACTTGGCTTCCTCACTTGGCCCTTCAAGTGTTGTAAGACAGCTATCAATCCTTGAGTGCTTAGGAATGAGTCTACTCTTGAGTTAGAATGGATTTTCGTTTTGAAGAATCAAAGAAGTTTCATATGCACTTGAACAAAGAACAACTACGAATGGTAAACGAGCAAAGCACCACAAAGAACATTGACACGAAGACGTACTCAAAAACTAGTTCACAACTTAGTAGGTTGTTACTTAGTTGCCAACTAGTGTAGGAGTCAATAAAAAGAAATCTAATAGAGACAAGGAAAGAAACTTGGAAGGTCCTATGACTTGAGTTTGTTGTTGATGTGGCCCACAATTTTTATTTTGGCAGTTTGGTATTGTTGTTTTTGTTTAAGTTTGATATTGTCCTATTTGAATGACTTAATCTTGATTGTTTGGTGAGGCTTTTATGGTTTTTGGAGTGAAAAAAAAAAGTAAGACTTGGAACTCTTTATCCAAAGGTCAAGGTGTCAATAAGCTTTTCACCAACTTGCACCAAAATGGCAAAACACCTTTTTGTCTTTGGTTTGTCCCTTCCCCCTTTTGGATCTTTTTTTAAAAAGGTTTGACATCCTTTTGGTAAGTAAGCTTTTTGGGAGGCCCTTTGTGTATTTTTCTCTTTGTTATTGTCTTAAAACTAATTCCACGACAAACACAAGACCTTGCTTCTCTATTCCTTTTTTTAAAATCAAACACACCTTTTGTTGAACAATCACCTCAAGAACATTATCAACAACAATCAAAAAACTTATGAACAACAATAATATTCAAGTCATCCAACCCTTCAACAACACTAAACAAAAGCTCAAATCTTGGACACTCAAGTCTGCTATAGAAACAACAATATAGCACATGAAACTACTAAGACAAGCAAAATAACACCTATAACTAGACAAAAATTCGGCCAAACAACAAGAATGGACAGATTTGATTCTTTTTGGAATTTTCAAATTTTCAACACTTATTTTTTTCGACTTAGTGATCCCAAGATTGGTAGTTTAGGAACTCAACCATCCTTATATTTGATACCAAATTATACCAAACAATATCTAAAAGAGCACGAAACAGTCCAAAATCGCACAAACAGTCCACACGCATAAGACATTTAACAGAAACAACAAACACCAACTTAAATGATAGAGAAGATATGTAACTTGACACAAGGATAAATCATAATGCAACAACTAAAGAGTGTATTAATACTCTAAAACCTCTACAAAACAAGTTAACAAGCACCACGTTCTTACAGAACACAAGAGGAGCTTGGTTTCCTCAAGCACTGTCGTTTCTAGCCGATACACATAACACAAGAAGAAACCATTTCTTGTTGTGTCAAATGGTATTCTACTCTCTTCTTGAGAGTAATATGATGTTCAATATTACAAGTAATTTTTAAGAATAAGCTAACTAAAAGAACAATACTAAAGAAACACCCTAAATAGTCTTTACAAAAAGGATGGCAAAAGGACCCGTTGCCCTTAATGAAAGGGGAGGGTATGGATTTTTTTGGGAAGCCTTGGGGGTGTATTTTGGGCCCCTAATGTCAGCCCCCATATGTCAATATTACACTCCCTTGGGTGAGTTTGCAACAAGCTCAACCGCATCCATTTTCATAAACACGCCTTGAAGCCTTTGTAGTTCCCAAGCTTGACTTCTAGTAAATGGTCTAGAGCCCGTGACACCCGTACCAACTAGAAAGTTAAAATTTTATGAGAGGAATTATCCAACTCATCATTTGGAGTTGTTAGCCGTAGTGTTCGCATTAAAGATTTGGAGACATAATCTATATGGGGTCTATGTTGATATTTTTTTAGATCAAAAGACCCTGTAATATATATTTAACCAGAAGGAGTTGAATCTCAGGCAAAAAAGGTATCTTGAGTTGCTCAAGGACTATGACATGAGTCTCTATTATAATCCAAATAAGGCTAACGAGGTTGTTGATACTCTTAGTAGGTTATCTATGGGGATCTTGTCTTATTTGGAGGAGGTAAAGTGGGACTTGGTGAAGGATATTCCATAGTTGGATAATCTTAGAGTTCGTCTCTTAGATTTTGAGGATGGTGGTTTGTTTATGTATGAGATGGATAAGTCATCTTTTTTCACTAAGGTGAAGGAGAAATAGGTGTTGGACCTTATCTTAATGTAAATCAAGAATGATGTGGGTAGACAGAAGGTGATGGATTTTGAGATTGATAGTGATGGTATCATGAGGTACCAAGAAAGGTTGTGTGTTCCCGAGGTGGATGGATTGTGAGGTAGAATTTTTGTCGAAGCTCATGAGTCACGTTATCCGGCTCATCTTGGTTCAACAAAGATGTATCATTACCTTAAGGAGAACTATTAGTGAAATAACTTAAATAGAGATAAGGCTAATTTTATAGCTAAGTCCATGGTGTGCTAGCAAGTGAAAGTGGAACACTTGAGGCCTGGTGGGTTGTCTCAAGAAATAGATTTTTTGTATAGAAATTAGAAGTGATAAATATGGATTTTGTTACCGGCTTTTTGCAATATGGAAACCAGTTTGATTTTATTTGGGTCATCGTGGATAGGATGACTAAGTTTGCTCACTTATTTCTAGTGAGGACTAATTATTCTGCTGAGGACTATGCAAGGTTGTTTATTTAGGAGATCATGAAGTTTCATGGTGCACCAATTTTCATTATTTCTGATCATGGTACTAATTTATTATATCATTTTGGTGATTATTTCAGCAAGTGTTGGGGACTAAAATGACCCTTAGTACAATTTTCCACCCGCAGATAGATAGAAAAGCTGAAAGGACCATCCAAACATTGGAAGATATTCTTCAAGCCTGTGTAATTGATCATAGAGGTAGTTGGGTTGACCACTTACCTTTGGTGATGTTTGCATAAGATAATGGCTATTACTCTAGCATTGGTATGGCTCTGTTTGAAGCGTTTTATGGTAGAAGGTGTAGATCACCCATTGGGTAACTCAAAGTTGGAGAGGCAAGGTTATTCGGTCCTGATTTAGTTCATCAAGGTATGGAGAAAGTAAAAGTGTTCTAGGATAGGCTTAAGACTGCCTAAAGTCTCTAAAAGTCCTATACGGATGTGAGGCAAAGAGATTTGAAGTTTGATATAGGTGATTGGGTGTTCTTGAAGGTGTCTCCCATAAAGAGAGTGATGCATTTTTGAAAGAAAGGGAAGCTTAGTCCCTATTATGTTGCTCCTTATTTTATTTTAAAGAGAGTGAAAAATATTGCTTATAAGTTAGAATTACTTGCAATTTTGGGTTCTAGTCACCCTGTGTTTTATGTGTCCATATTGAGGAAATGCGTAGGCATTCCTTCCTTGGTGGCGCCTATTGAGAATGTTGGTGTGTCGGATTCCCTGTCTTATGAAGAGGTTTCGGTTGAGATCTTAGATACACAAGTTCATAGATTACGAACTAAAGATGTATCATTGGTAAAGGTCCTTTTGAGGAACCATAAATTCAAAGAAGCCACTCGGGAGGCGAAAGAGGATATAAAGGCTAAGTATTTATTTCTATTCTATGTGATGGATGAAGAAGCTTAAGGTATGAATTATATTCTTCTTTGTTGTTATCTGGGTTTATCTTTTGATTCTGGTGTATTTTTATCATTCTCGTTTGAAACATGTCTTAGCTTATCATTCGAGAACAAATGATCCTAAGAGGGGGAGGGGGTAATGTAACACCCTCAAAATTTTGGGTATTTTATTTTTGGCTTTCCCATGCTTAAAATATCAATTTTTGACTCAAATTATATTCAAGGATGTTAAAAGGGTAACTCAAAAGAGTTTCAGAATTATGGACGAGGTTCGAGGTATTTTTGGGTCACGGAGGCAGTAAGCCTTCGCGAAATTGGCGTGCCACAGAGGTTAGTCTTTGCGATAACCTCCATGACACAGAAAATAATCACCGCAATAAGGTCTGTGACATGGAGGCTGGACCTCAGTGATAAGGTCCATGCCATGGACCAATATTAATTTTAGGTTGTCTTGTTATTTTAAAATAGGATGAGAGGTAAAGCGGTCCTTTCACCTATAAATGATTTTTAATCACTATAAGGACTTATTTCTATTAGTTTTTAATATACGAAGGTTATTATCATTACTCTCAACCATCCTCTCTCATATACCCCTGTTCAACTCAAGGCTAGGGTTTAAAGAGGTGATCATCTGAGGTCCTAAGGGCATGGTTTTCTTTGAATTTCTTGCCAATTCAGGCATGTACCTCTTTCCATATAACTATCTTTTCTTTATGGAATGAATTGGTTATTATTATGCATGGTTTTGCTGTTCGATTTTGAACTAGGGGTTGAGGGTTTTGAATTTATTTGCTTTAAATATTTTCCTATGATAATTATTGAATTGATTATTTATGAACTCTTTGGGTGAATGGGAATGGTGAATGAATTTAGGGTTACAATGGATTCCCCAAATAATTGGTTTTGGTATGGAAATTGATAATAACCTCGACCCACTTGCATAATTGGTTTTGAAATATGAGTTATCACTTGGTTTGGCTATTCTTTTTGAAACCTTGCATTGCATAATGGTAAATGGAACATGAATGGAAGTTGTTGGGTTTTCAAATTGTTTTGTAAATTCCTTGGTGGCCATAGATTTGGTTTAACTATTGAAAACTGTGAAGTCAACTTGGTTTTATGGTTTTGTATGGAAAAATGGAATAGACTTACAAGCTGTAATTTTGGTATGACGATACCAATGGTAAATGCCTAATTAAAAGACTCCTTGGTAAATGGTTAGGAATGTGTAAATGGTTTTAATATAGGCTTAAAGGGGGTTGTGTCTCAAAGTCATGGAAGGTGGAGGTCCCGGGGGGACCAATATTGGAAACTCATGTTTACCGACGTAAGGTTTGGTCATGGTGACCGTGTGCATTAGACAATTTATATTCTGGGGATGACATTATCCTACTTGGGTTTTCTCCAGTACGTGTGGCTAACACACTCTGGACCCTTTCAGCTGGGGGAGCTGGACCCATATAGCCTATGGGTTCCTTTAGGACTACAGAACTACACAGTCCTGGTTAATGATTTAAAATTGCATGCTAAACCTTGATCCTTTTCCCTGACATACACTATACATATATATGTACGCATGGCATATGATGTTGTGCATTCGGTTTTACTAGTTTTCATATTAAGGATTATGGCATTGGTTTACTACTTTATCCCAGAGTTACATGCTAGCGCTCCAAATGCAAATCATCTTCAGGCGCTGTATCCCCATACGATGCAGAATCCAAAGGCAAGACTACCTTTCCTGCATAGTGATCAGGAGTTCCTGGTTAGAACGAGAGTTGACTTGTAGTTGTAAGCTTCCATCATTTGAAATACTTCATTTCATGGTTTGATTTCTTTCTTCTTAGGCTTTATATTAGATTTGTTTTGGCTATGGTCAAGGGCATGTCCCGATATTTTACTGGTATGTAGTTTGTTAGAGGCTTTGTTGGACTGTTACAAATATGGGCATTATGGTTGATGTTCAGTATTAGTTTTGGTATTGTGGATGGTTTTTGGATATTGATCTCATATAGACTTTTGCGTTTATCTTTCCTATCTTGTCATATATTTTCATTATGTTGGAATATGTTAAGGGAGTGGTATTAAGTCCTCGGTGGACTTGAGATACCCATCATGGCCAAGCACTGGTTTAGGTTGTGACATCTTATCGCTCTATCAAGGAGGATTCCAGACAAGTCTTTGAGAAATACTTTGGGAAACTCGTTAACTATAGGAATATACTGTAGTAAGGGGATTTCAACACTAGAATCCTTGACCTAAACTAAATGGTACAAATAGCCCTTGGACATTAATTTTTAGGCTCTAAGATAAGAGATAAACCTTCTCTTTGGTACTACGGGGCTACCCTCTCACTCAATGTTTGGGATATTTAGAAAATAAAAAGTTATTTTTTTTGTTCTACAATCCACAATACCATAACAAGAGTGGGGCCAGTCCATCCTTGAATTACATCAAAATCTACCATATCAAGCTCTACTAAATCCACCACAGAATCTCAATAAAAAATAGACATGGTACAACTTTTATAGACCCTCCTAGCAATAATGGACTCACTAACAAGAGTAGAAACTGAGAAGGGATGGGGAATATTTTGGGATCAAAACCAAAATTCATAGCCACATAAAGGGTGTCACGACCCAAAAATGAAGGTCATGATGGCATTTGTCCCGGCGTGCCTTGACAAGAAAGCCTATCACCAAAACCACTACAAAAAGAGAGAAAGACAGTAATATCCCAAGGTAAGACTTCTAAAATAAAGGCAAACCATATAAGTAATCATAACAATGCAGAAAAAACTTATCCGAAATACCAATCATCCCCAAAACTAGGTGTCAATAGTGTAAGAACTACTAATACAATCCAAGAATCAAATACATCAGAAAAATAACCACTAAAGAATAATATTTTTCTCCAAATAATAATAAAGACGTAACTACTATAGAAAGATAGAGGTAAATTTCGGACGCATGAATGTCCAACCGCTACCTTGGAAGTTCCAACAATCGCCCGAGTTAATCAAGCTAAGGTGCACTCGAGCTAGGACCTGCATCGAAAGGGTGCAGTAGGCATAAGTATGGTCCACTTGTACTTAGTAGGTATCATAGGCTGACCAAGAAAAGTAGTAAATAAAGCATACAAAATATACACTAAGGGCACATCACCTGCAATTAGAAAATGTCCCACAACGGTAGCCCACACCGCTTGCACTAATAATTCTAATATATCTCATGTATATTGCAACATCACACCAAGATAGAACAAAAGTACGTATAATATCACATATAAGAAGGACAAGGGGAAAAATGCATATAAAAGATCATCAAATACAAGTGAAAAAAAGATACGATAAATGCATCGATGACAAGTAAATATGACAATACAACACAATATAATACAATAAAGAAAGTGCAATGTATATGATAATGATGATGATGATGATGCACGAGGTCAACACACAACCACTGCGATAGTTGCACAATCCTCATATTCAACTACGGAGGCAATCCTCCCAACGCAGGACTCATGGAGGGTTTACAAACTGTATACAATCCACATATATCATATCTCCTTTCCGGCACATCCCTCGGAAAAGGTTTTATAAGGTGTTACAATATCTCCTCCCCAACACATGTCATGAGAAGGGTTTTAAAAAAGTGTTGTCTGTGTTTCTCAATATTTCCACAGTGGTAATAATGTTTTATGAATGAGTATGATATGATGATGTAATGCTCACAACCAATCACAATGAGTATTTTCAAAAGCAGCCACAATGATATATTTCCATAACCATGTGAGCCAATATCCACTCATTATTTTAGTTTTTCCACGAATTTCCACATGTCTCATATGCCAATAAAGTATGAATATAATCACAATACACCAATGGTACCATATTAAGCATCTTAACAACACAATACAATTATTCACATGTATTCAAGGTATTTAATATCATATAGGACCCCACACGGTCACACATATCACATAATAGCTCAATTTCGACAATTACACCACATATAGGCCCTCACACGGTCACAACGTATAAATAGCCATTTTTCATGATTAATTCTAACTCTTAACATGCATTTGTATCATCACTTACTACTCAGCCTAGTTTAAAAGAGTTAAGTCATAACCTACCTCAAAAGCCAAAACTGGTCCGTTATACTTCGAACCCACGACCTTACTTTTCAAGAACAATCTCAAACTCCACTAAAAATATCAAATATGAAATCTACGCGTACAAACAAAACCAATGACACTCATATTGACTACTTTTAGTTCGGGATCAAAACAGACCCCAGAAATATGTTTTTGAAAAAGAAGAACAAAATTGAAACTTTACTTCAAAATATGTTACCCATATTTTAGGAACCTACAGCTCAAAACCCAAGTTAAATCGAGTAAAAAATGAGGTTCAAATCAAAAAAAAAAAATTTGAGCTTTACCGAGTAAAATCTTTGAAATTCGGGTTAAAATTAAGAATTGAATTTGTTTTAAGGGTTAAATTGATGAAAAGCTAGTAATTATAAGATAAAAGCATTATTCAAGTGAAAAAGAGTGAAATTGGGGTTTAAAGTCAAGTCCTAAGATTTTTGTGGTTTTGAGAAATTTATCAAGAAATTACTAAGATAATGGTGAATTCTTACCTTACATACACATAATAAAACCAAGAAATGGGTGTCAATATAGGTTTCCAAGTTCTCACAAACTTTAATTTTAAGCTCCACACTATTTTAGGGTTTAACTCCCAAGAGACAAGATGAAAAATGAGCAAAATAGGCCCAAAACTGATATAAATAGTGCAGATTTTTCTGCACAGCTTTTGCAAAAACGGTTGTTTTGTTTTGTTTTGTTTTGTTTTGTTTTGTTCCAACCTGGACTTTGACGGGGTGTTCAAAATTCATTCAGAGTGTGATATATGCAAACAAACTAATAAACCACTGTAAATTCAATTTTTCAGATGCGATGGCGATATCATATTTTCAAAAAAATATCATTTTCATAAAGTTGACCCCGAAACCCGAAATCATAATTTTTCAAATCGAGGGTTCAAATGAGATTTAAAATCCATAAAATCATACCAAACTTGCTAACACCATAAAATCAACATTTCGGATCTGCTGGCAAAGTTGGATTTTCCATCCGATGTTTTTTGACCAAATGTGGGTTTCACACCCATATTTTCAGTTTTTCAACTTTCTGATCAATAGGTCAAAATGCGCTCGGGTGCACCGGAAATCAAACCAAAGTTCTACCTAGCCTAAAATCTATATTTCGAAACTTCTGGAGCCATTCGTTCGTCCATCCACTACACGGATCAAAAAATATCCCTATAAGTCTAACATAAGGCTCTCGAAGTCATCAAAAACCACAATCTCGTATAAATGATATCAAAAATTATGTCAATTACTCTCAAATCCCAGAAATACCATAATGCAACTACGGAGAGAGTTAAAATAGTTAAATCACAAAAAATCACAAATTTCACATATTTCATCAAATTTTTAGGTCGTTACATCATCCACCACTAAAAATCTAGTTCGTCCTCAAACTAAGGCAAAAGAAATACCTGAATCAACAAAGAGTTGGGGATAAGAACTATGCATATCAGACTCAACATCCTAAGTAGCCTCATCTATAGGTCGATGTCGCCATGGGACCGTAACTACAAGGATCACTCTAGAGCGCAACCGCTTAACATCCCTAGCCAAAATGGAAACTGGCTCCTCAACAAAGGAAAACCTCTCATTTAGCTGAACCGACTCCCAACGAATGACATGAGACTCATCAGGAATATAGAAACGAAGCATAGAAACACAAAAAACTGGATGAATAGTTGATAGATCGGAGGGCAAAGCCAACTCATAAGCCATATCACCAACAGTCTGAAAAATCTCAAATGGAGTAATATACCTGGGGCTAATCTTACCTCTCTCTCCAAACCTCATCTCACCCTTCATGTGTGAAACTCAAAGAAAAACACAATCACCAGCATCAAATCTCAAATCAGGAAGTCTACGATCAGCATAGCACTTCTGCCTACTTTGAGCTGCTCAAAGCCTATCCTGAATGATCCGGACTCTAACCAATAACTCATGAAGCAAGTTTGTACCTCGAGGTCTCACCTCTGAAACATCAAACCAACCCACTGGGGAGCGACAATTCCTACCATATAATATCTCAAAATAAGCAATATTAATACTGATATGATATCTATTATTATATATAAACTCTGCTAAAGCCAAAAGTTGCTCCCACTGGCTACCAAAATTCATCATGCATGGGCGGAGCATCTTCCAAAACTTGGATAGTTCAATTTGACTGGCCATCAGTTTGGGGTAAAATGCTATGCTAAAATCAACCCGAGTACCTAACTCATCCTGAAAAGACTTTCAAAAGTCAGATGTGAACATTAAAAACCTCAATCCAAAATAATGGATACTGACTCACCATGCAGACGCATAATCTCAAAATTAAAGATAAGGTCTAACCTCTCAACACTAAATGAGGCTCGAACAAAACAAAAAGAGCTGACTTGGTCATTCGATCCACGTTGACCGAAGCACTATCAAAATCATGAGATGTACGAGGAGAACCAGCCATAAAGTCTATGGTTATCTATTCCCACTTCCACTCGCGAATGGGTAACCTCTGAACCAATCATCAGGTCTGATATGCTTGGCATTCACCTGCTAAAAACATAGGAAACGACCCATAAAATATGTCATATCTCACCTCATACCACCCCACTAGTAGTGTTACTTTAAATCACGATATATCTTAGTCACACCTGGATTGATAGAATATCTAGAACAATAGGCCTCCTCTAAGATCAACCTAATCCAGTCACCCACTCTTGGCATAAACACTTCGGCCCCAATCCTCAAATATCCATCTGAATCAAGTGAGGCTTCCTTAGCCTCCCCACTCAACACCTTATCTCGAATCAACCTCAATCCAATATCGTCAAACAAATGAGCTCGAATCTGCTTCATCAAAAAAAATCTAACCTCCACAAATGATAAAACACGCCTAGGTATCAAAATATGAAGTCTAACAATCTGGTGAGCTAAAGACTGAACTTTTAAGGCTAAGGACCCCTCTTGGGTTAAAATATGCGTCGAGCTACCCATGCTAGTCGACTTTCGGCTAAAAGCATCCGCAACCATATTAGCTTTGCTTGGATGGTAGAGAGTGTCAAGTCATAATCCTTAAGCAACTCAAGCCAATGATACTGCCTCATATGAAGATCTTGCTGGGTAAAGAAGTACCACTACAAGAAATCTGATTTTAAGTGGCGACAAAAGTCACCGCAAAAGAACCAAAATTTGCCACTAATAATTTTTAGTGGCGACATAAGGTTCATAGCAATTACTTCCGTAACTAAAAGTTTTTTATGACGACAGATGTATGTCACCACAAAATATACATTCTGTGGCGACAAAACTTGCCACAAAAAAGCAAGCAAATATGCCACAAAACAAAGTTCAAAAAATCAATTTTGGGATAGCCGCCACTGTAGATGAGGCTTTACCCGTGACCATTGTCGCCACTAATACTCACTTTTTTTACAAAAAAAATATAAATTATATTATCTGCTTCGTTGCCAATAATACAACTATAGTACTTAAAGGTACATAGATGATATTAAAATATATTTCTCCTCAAGAAAATTATATAGTTTTTAATGGGTAACAAATCAGTGTGATACACATATGAGAAAGAAAATCACAAAATATCTTCAAACTTCTCATGGCTAACAATTCCCATTATGAAATTACCTGTCCCTGAAATAAAAAATAAAGCGAAGTTTCAATTCTAACTTATTAAACCAAAATAGAATAAAAGGAAAATGAAACTAACATAAAGATCTAGCCAGTAAAAAAGAAAGATCTCAATTTAGCTAACACCACCAAACTTATTCGTGCTAGGCATATCAATTCCTAACACATTTTTTCTTAAGGATTTACTTACGAATTATCTAAGAGATTCATGAGATCATTTACTTAACTTCCACTTCATTTTATCCATTATGTGGTCCTAAAATTCTGTTTAACTCTCAAAATTTTCAAAAAAATTTGCCAGAGTTTTCTTTATAAATAGGCCTATCGAAAACCTGTCAGCTAACCAAAATATATATAAATACGCTTCACACGGCGTTACAACAAATATGTTACTCAACTGATAATACACGAGGCTCCACTTGGCTAAAATAGTCAAATATTACATACAATCAACACAAAATGGATCCATAGTGAACGTTAAACTCATTGGAATCAAATTTTTTAGTGGAACTAAAAGGATAAAAAATCCTTTTAGTGAAATTACTTTTGTTCAATTTTTAATTACTAACACAAAAAATAAAGAAACAAAACCAAAAATATTTCAAAGTATCTGAAATTGTACCTTCAAAGCTTTGAACAAGTTCAAACCTTCACAACTTCAAATGGTTTACCCCGTGCTGATTTTCAAATGATAGCCAAGGGATCTAAACATTTTAATTAAAAGAATTTCACTCACCTAATTGTAACCATTTGTAATTGTCATTTATATATACTCGATATATAATGTAATACATTAATTATATAAAACAAAGGCAATTTGATGCATAAAAGCTTTCGCTATATGTACGTATAATTTTTAATAGTTCAGGGTATATACGTACCCAAAGTTAGACAGTAAGAATACAAATAACCTAAAAATATAATGAAAGGAATTTACGTACAATTGGAAAAAATCTCTACGTCATCTATATATCATCTAAATGATGAAACTTCTGATTTTCCATGAACTTTTGATTTATGATAGCCTTTTTGACTCAAAGAGTTGTAAACCTAAGTTCAATTAGTAATGATTATTCATGATTACATTCAAAACATGCCAATCTATTCTGTCAAGTGAGTCGTACATACTTTTTAGGTGGAGGAGTTTTCTAATGATTGTAAATTATCCATTTTGATTTGGTTCCATCACTAATTAACCAAGTAGCCAATACCAATTATTTGAGTTGCTTGGATGACTGTAACTAAAGTTTTTTATTGTATATGCACTCCAGAAAAAACTTCCACAAATTCATTTATATAATTAAGTATTATATGTGATGGTCAAGCCCCTCTTGAAATACACAAGACAATAGGAAGATTATATTGAATTAGACTAAAGTGGATATTTGACTCATTTGATTCTGGAAAGTTAACTTCTGAAACACCATTTTCTTCTTCTTTCATATGTAATAATAACAATAATATGCTCAATTAATACCAAATTAGAATTATTTTTAAATTCAGTAGTAAGCGTTAGTAATAATTTCTTAAATTAAAAACTAAAAAAAGAGACATAATTTCATGGTTATCAGTTTCTTGAGTCTTGGTTAGGGTTTCCATCACAAAATTATACCCAATGATTTTAATTAAAAATAGGTATTGGTCTTAAACTTTAGATACCCATAGCCAAAACTTTAATGTGAAAATTAAAAATTACACCCATTAATTTTCGGTGAAGGGGGTTACCGGGTAGGTCTGGGCGTGGAGATAGGGAGAGAGACGGTGGCTGCTAATGATGTTTTGAAAGGCGCCAGATCTGGCTACTGGCAGCAATGACGGACTGAGAGGTGTTGACGCAATGGCTGGTGCGACAATGTTGACGATGGAGAAGAGATCAAAGGGAGTGCGATAGCTGGTTTGACATGAATGGTGGTTAGTGGCGTCAGATTTTATGGCGGCGGGAGAGGAGGATGGAAGCAACTTGTGGTGGTTTCGCCGAAGCAATGAAGCAACGGCTTTGATGTAGAGGGAAGATGGAGAGATAAGGCCTTAGGGGTTATTTCATCGACCAGCGGTGGCTGGTGTTAAAGAGGAGGTAGCGGCGAAGAGTTTTTAGAGAGATGAAGAGGGAGAAAAGAGAGGGAGGCAGATGAATTTGGAGAAAAAATGTTTTGAATTAGGGTTTTGTTTATCCTTTAAAAAGAAAGGGAGGCTAATCTGATCTCAACCGCTGGATCATTTTAGATCAACAGCTAAGATTAAAATCATTTTAAAAAGATGCCCAAAAATTAATTTGAAATTAAATGTCATCAATTAGGCTAAAATTGATATTAAATTAGGTAAAATTAGATAGAAATGGCTAAAAGAGAAATGAATTTAGACAAAGTGATTTTAATTTAGGCTGTTAGTTAAATAATTGTAAAGAGTAGTAATAATAGTATAAAATAAATAATAGATAAATAATAATAATAATAATAATAATAGCTAATAATAAATAATAATAATATTAATAATAAAATAAATAATACTAAATAATGGAAAATAGACAATGTATTTGCAAAAATGTGAGTATGCACAGTTACCAATAATTTAATAAAATTATGTAAAAAATGTTATATTTGAATTAATCAATTGTAAAAAATGATACAAAAAATTAATAAAATAATTTGTACATTTTAAATCATGAATGTGGCATGTCGAAAATTTGTTTGATGCAAAAAAAATGTGTAAAAGATACTAAAATTTAAAAGTTAATAATTTTGCTAAAATAACAGCCTAAATGTAGTACCGAGAGGTCAAAATTGGGTGTCAACAATTATAACCACTAAAAAGATTTTAATTACCTATATAAGTGGGCAGAATAACAAAGTAGAAGTATTAGTGGCGATAAAAAAGATGGCCACAACAAATCTCCCTTTAGCAGCGATTAAGTCGCCACAAAAGAGTTTTAATAGCGTCAACTCGTAGGTCGTCACTAACCCAAATATTATTGGAAAAATTACTACATATTAGTGGCGACCTACACATAGTCGCCACTAAATATGTCATTATTAGTGGCGACTAAGTCGCCACAAAAGACTTTTAATAGCGACAATTCCTAGGTCTCCACTAACCCAAATTTTGTTGGAAAAAATACTACATATTTGTGGTGACCTACATATAGTCGCCACTAAATGTGTCATTATTAGTGGCGATTTTAATGGTCGCCCCTAAATCCTATACCTTTTGTGGCAACCTTTGTATGTCACCAAAAAAATCCTAACATTTGCGGCAACTGTTTGTGTCGCCACTGAAAGTCGTCACAAAAAACTGTATTTCTTGTAGTGTACTGAAGGCTAAGATGATTTGAGAAGATCTCACAATGGACTCTATACAAGTAGTGCCTCCACAACTTCAAAGCAAACACAAATACGCACAACTCCAAATCATAGGTAGGATAATTCCTCTCATGAGGCTTCAATCTTGATTAGACGCATATATAATCACTTTACCTTCCTACATCAACACAACACGTAATCTAATACAAAAGCATCACAAAACACGGTAAAGTCCACGCCCTCCTTGGGCAAAACCAATATAGGAGCTGAAGTCAAGAAATCCTTGAGCATTTGGAAGCTCACCTCACAAACATCAGACCACTAGATGGAAATCTTTTTCTGAGTCAACTTAGTCAAAGAAACTGTAATAAAAGAGAAACCCTAAAAAAATGTTGATAATAACCTGCTAAACCAACAAAACTCCAAATCTTGGTGGGTAAAGTAGGTCTAGTCCAATCACGAACCATTACAACCTTGGCTGGATCAACCATAATACCTTCCTTCGTCACCATATGACCTAACAAAGAAACACACTCTAACTAAAATTCACACTTAGAGAACTTCACGTACAACTTCTCATCCATCAATCTCTAAAGCATAATTTGCAAATGCTTCTCATGCTCAACCTCACTCTTGGAATACACCAAGATATCATCTATAAATATGATAACAAAGAAGTCAAGATACAGTCAAAACAACTGGTTCATCAACTCCATGAATGTGGTAGGGGTATTAGTCAACCCAAAGGACATGAGGAAGAACTCATAATGACTATATCGAGTCTGAAAAGATGTCTTCCGAATATCTGAAGCTTTAATCTCCAACTGGTGATAATCCAACATCAAATCAATCTTTGAAAACACCGAAGCATCCTAAAGCTGATCAAATAAATCATCAATGAAAAAAAGAGGATACTTATTCTTAACCATCACCTTATTCAACTATCGATAATCAAAGCACATCAGCATAGATCCATCCTCTTTTATTTACAAAAAAGGCAGGTGCACCCTAAGGTGAAGCACTAGGTCGGATAAATCCCTTATCCAACAACTCCTGCAATTGATCCTTCAGTTTCTTCAACTCTGCTGGGGCCATCTTATAAGAAGGAATGGTGGTCTTGGTGCCCAGCTCAATATCACTAATAAAATCAATATCTCAATCTAAAGGCATACTATGTAAGTCCCTTAGAAACACATCCATAAACTCACGAATAATACAGAAAGAATCCAAAGAAGGAGGCAAAACCATACTAGTGTCACGAATATAGGCCAACTAAGATAAACATCCTCTCTCAAACAATTTACAAGCATGAACATAAGATATAATCCTCTTAGGACCCGAATGAAGTACACCCTTCCAAGCTATCCATGGGACACTCGACGAAGCTAAAGTCATAGTCCTATCAAAATAATTTAAAACATCATGATAAGGAGCCAACTAATCCATACCCAAAATAACATAAAAATGAACCATATCTAATACAAGTAAATCTACCAAAGTCTTACGCCCGCCAAAAGTCACAACACAAGATTGGTACACCCAATCCACCACTAAAGAATCACCTATCAGGGTAGACACATGAATAGGCATGGTAATAGGCTCATTAAGAAGATCAAAACCCAAAGAAAAATATTCAGACACATAGAAGAAATTCAATCTAGGATCAAATAATATAGATGCAGGTCTTAAACAAGCGGGGATGATACATATAACATATCATCTTAAGCCTCTGCCTCTGGTCTGGCTGGTATAGCATAACACTGACCATGACCACTAGATGGCTGAATAGCCATGTGACCCCCGCTGCGGACTCCACTACCTCTGCCTCTTGCACCTTTGGAAGAATGCCTACCTCTCACAACTAAAATAGGAGTAGCTCTAAACACTCGGCGAGGACAACCTTTGCCACATGGATAGTCTCATCATGTACATAGCAAACTTTAAACTTTCCCTAATGGACACCCTATGTTTATGAACTAGAAAAACCACAAAGAACCTTTAAAATCTCTACGTCGTGGAGTCTAACCTCTAAATTTACCAAAATGGCACACCCTCTTGGATCCCCCCTAAGATACCCGAGGAATATCCTCTGTCACATTAACATAATCCATAATAATCTGAAAAGAAACCCTAAACACAACTATCTGAGATGTGGCTCACTGAAGAGCATAAGGCATAGCAAGTCCAGCTGGTTGAGATCCCACATGAAGAGGTATCATAGATGATGGCTGAACCCTTGATCTCAGAACCCCATAGTTAGACGTCAGCACTGAAAGTAGAATAGTACTCAGGGTTTGAGGAGTACCTAACACAGATGATGGTGCTATAGGAGGATCTACGCTAGTGGTTGGAGTAACATCCGACATAACCAAAGGAGAACCCTCTAAATGGGTCAACAATTGCACCAACAACCCCCCCAACACTGGGGTAGAGAAACTTTGATAAACTGGAGCAAAACTCATACCTCCAAAAAGCTCAAATCTAGGCTCAGAGGAGAGTCCCCTAGCATTATTCCTAGACAGGGATGATTCACAGGCCCATCTACTCCCTAAAGTCTGTCCACAACTCAAGGTTCACCCTCTGGGAGATGGATCTGCATCTCTACTCTCACAAGACCTAAATGACACTATCTGCACAGAAAGAGTGAAACAAAACTCAAAATGCAAGGTATGAAAGAACTTTGCATGATAAATAATAAAATGAGAAAAGTTTCCTAAAGATATCCTATAGCCTCTCAAAGATAGATATGTACGTCTACGTACCAATCCACGAGACTAAATTAGATATCCTGTTCTTACACAATTGAGACCAATGAAACCTGGCTAGTCTGATAACAATTTGTCATGACCCAAAAATGAAGGTCATGATGAAACTTGTCACGATGTACCTTGACAAGTAAGCCTAACACCCAAACCGATGAAAAGGTAGAAAAAGACAGAAAAATCCTGAGGTAATGCTTCTAGAACAAAGCCGAACCATATTAGTAATCATAACAATGCAAAAAGAACTAATCCAAAATACCAATCATATCCAAAACAAAGTGGAAATAGTGTAAGAACTACTAATACAATCCAAGAGTCAAATACATTAGAAAAATAACCACAAAGGAATAATATTTGTCTCTAAATATTAATAATTACATAACTACTATAGAAAGATAGAGGTGAACTTCGAATGCATGAATTTCCAACCGCTAGCTTTGTAGCTCCAACAATTCCCTGCGTCAATCAAGCTGAGGTGCACTCGAACTAGGATCTTCACCGTAAGGGTGCAGAAGGCATGAGTATGGTCCACTTATACTCAGAAGGTATCATAGGCCGACCAAGTAAAGTAGTAAATAAAGTATATTAAATATACCTTAAGGGAATATCACTTACAATCAGAAAATATCCCATAATAGTATCCTACATCGCTTGCTCTAACAGTTTTAATATATCTCACATATATTGTAACATCACACTAAGATAGAATAAAAGTACATATTATATCACATATAAGAAGAACAAGGGGGAACATGCATATACAAGATCATCAAATACAAATAAAAGAAGATACAATAAATACATAGACGACAAGTCTATATGGAAATGTAAAACAACACAACATAACATAATAAATTAAGTGAAATGTATATGATAATTATGATTACAATAATAATGATGCACGAGGTCATCGTACAACCTCTGAGATAGTCGCACAATCCCCATAACACCTACGGAGGCAAGCCTCCCAAAGTAGAACCCATGGGGAATTTTTCAAACCGTATATAATCCACATATATCATATCTCCTTTTCAGCACATTCCTGTGAAAGGGTTTTACAATATGTTACCATATCTCCTTCCAGGCATATCCCTTGGGGAGGGTTTTAAAAAGGTGTTGCTAGTATTTCTTAGATGTTGCGATGGTGGTACCAATGTTTCATAAATGAGGATGTAATTATCACAATGAGTATTTTATCAACCAACCACAATGATATATTTCCACAACCATGTGAGCCAATATCCACTCATTATTTCAGTTTCATTCTCGAATTTCCACATGTCTTATATGCCAATAAAGTATGAATATAATCACAATACACCAATGGTACCATATTAAGCATCTTAACAACACAATACGATTATTCACATGTATCCAAGGCTATTAATATCATATAGGACCCCACACAGTCACACATATCACATAATAACTCAATTTCTACAATTACATCACATATAGGCCCCCACATGGGCAACATGCATAAATAGACATTTTTCATGATTAGTTCCCACCCTTAATATGCATTTTGTATCATCATTTACTGCCCAACCCAACCTCAAAAGCCAAAATTGGTCCTCTACACTTTGAACCCACGACCTTACTTTTTATGAACAATCTTGAAGTCCGCTAAAAATATCAAATATAAAATCTATGTATCAAAATAAAACCAACAACACCCATATTGACTACTTTTGGTTTGGGGTCAAAACAAACTCCAGAAATGGATTTCTGAAAAAGAAGGGAAAAAATGGAACTTTACTTCAAAAATATGTTCTCCATATTTTTAGGAACCTAAAGCTGAAAATCCATGTTAGATCAAGTCAAAAACGAGGTTCAAATCGAAGAAAAATAATTTTTGAGCTTTACCGAGTAAAATTTTTAAAATTCGAGTTAAAATCCAGAATCGAAGTTGTTTTGAGGGTTAAATTGATGAATAACTAGTACTTATAAGATAAAAATATTATTCAAGTGAAAAGTAGTGAAATTGGGGTTTAAAGTCAAACCCTAAGATTTTTGAGGTTATGAGAAATTTATCAAGAAATTACTAAGAAAATGGTGAATTCTTACTTTAAATCCGTAATAAAACCAAGAAATTGGGGTTAATCTAGCTTCCCAAGCTCTCACAAACTTTAGTTTTCAGCTCCCACACTATTTTAGGGTTTAACTCTCAAGAGACAAGATGAAAAATGAGCAAAATAGGGCAAAAAACTGTTATAAATAGTGCAGATTTTTCTGCACAACTTTTGCAAAGAAGCTATTTTTTTTCCAATCAGGACTTTGACGAGTTGTTCAAAATTCATTTAGAGTCTGATATATGCGAACAAACTATGCAACCATACTAAATTTGATGATTTGGATGCGATGGAGATGTCATATTTAAAAAAAATTCCGTTTTCACAAAGCTGACCCCTGAAATCCGAAATCACAATTTTTCAAACTGAAGGTTAAAATGAGATTTAAAAGCTGTAAAATCATACCAAACATCTTAACACCCTAAAATTGACATTTCAGATTTGCTGTAAAAATCAGATTTTCCATCCGAGGTCGTTTGAATCAAATGTGGATCCCACACCCATATTTTCAATTTTCCAACTTTTCGATCAATAGGTCGAAATGATCTAGGGTGCACCGGGACCCGAACAAAGGTATACTTAGTCAAAAATTGATATACTGGAGCTGATGATGTTGTTCATTTTGTCATCCATCGCAAGAATCAAAAGATATCCCCATAAGTCTAAAACAAGGCTCTCGAAGCCATAAAAAACCACAATATCGTATAAATGATACGAAAATGCATCATAAAACATGTCAATCACTCTCACACCCCAGACCATCAGTGTAGGAATCATTTATGCTATGATGGTACATAAGATAACAAAGCAGGGTGCCATAATCCCTAATTAGGACAACATGAAATGATGGTACATAAGATCATAAAGTAGGGTACCATAATCCTTAATTGGGTCATCATACAATGATTGTACATAAGATCACAAAGCAAGGCACCATAATCCCTAATTGGGACAATACACAAGATCACAAAGTAGGGTACTATAATCCCACATCGATAAACATGGTTTCCCAACAATAAGTTATTCGAACTCATGCCTTCTTAGGGTAGTCATCTAACTCTCTTTAAGCCCAATTTTAGCCTCTAAAAACCATATTTAATGCTAATAAACATTTATTTCATTCATGTTAAGGGCATTTTGTAATAGGTATCGTCATACCCAGATTTGCAATTTGCATCATATAGTATCATATCATATAGAATCCATGGACCTTCTTATTCATAAACATATTATTAACCACCAAGATGTTTCAAATGTTTCAAAGAGTCTCTTTTGCAAAGTACATACAAGATTAGTCAAATACATTTCCTTTCAAGACATAACTTTTAGGTTGTCATCTCTTTCATAACTCATGCAAGTTTCATGAGGAAAAAGTATTTTGAAATACAAATATTCTCTCTGAAAATTATGTAAATAATCAGTCCATAATTTGATAAAAGAAGCATTCAAAACTCAATCTTTCTATTTTACGAACCCACAATAATTGTTAACGACATAATTCTTATTATAAAATGGGGTTTATCTTTCAAACACTTCAATTACTTCCAAACCCTTAACTTAAGAACATGAATAAAATCTAAAGTTTATAGAGTACCCCATAGAAAATACATAATCTCATCATAACAATGGGGTTTCATAACTAATGCTTTTCAATCAATTTCAAATACCATAACTTAACATATAGGTTTTATTAATATATCATACTTAAGCCCATGAATGTCAGGATAGTTCTACATAGCTTTTTGAAGAAAAAATTTGAGATAGCTTGAATCTAAGCCTTGAAAGTATGAGTTTTGAAAGAAACTCTAACCTTTTTATCTTAAGAGTAGAGAGGAGAAGGGGCTCTGAAAATTGATTAATAATGAATATACAACACAAATTGAATATTTTAAATCGTGAGTAGGGTTTGAGGTAAGGAAAAGACAAAAATACCCCTAAGGAAACTTACAAAAATTGCAGGGATTTCTAAGTTGATAGGTCGTCAGTTTGTTGACAACTTGTCAACCTAGTCGTCAATCTCTATCTGGATTTGTCTATTTACTGGTTAAGGTTGATGACTTGAGTTGACAACTCATCACCTAGTTTACAACTTATCAACTTAATCATCAAGCTCTGGAAGACAGACACTCTTATGTAAATGAGTATAACTTTCTACTCTAATATCATATTAAGGTGAAATCAGATACATTGGAAAGAAGACTAGAAGATATGCATTTGGTATATAATAGGCCACATAACTCATTATGTTCTAGGAGTAATAGCCATTGTATGTTGACCCAAGTAGGAGCAGGCACCAAAACTCAATCGGTAGAAAAATTCTTAACTCGACTTTGAATTTGGAGATTTTTATGATCTCAATTCATCTCCAAAGATGGCTGCACATTATAAAATTGATCATAACACTTATTTTGACATATAAATCATTTGTTTTAAGTCTATATATGTAAGAACGACAATTTGAAATCTAACCCCACTATTACATAAGGTTTTTCCTGGTGCAAAAACCTTATTAAAATGACTTCTAAAATTGAGATGAAAATTGAGGATCCCTAATTGAGATAATAGATCAGGGGACTCCATGAAGATAGACTATCTTTTATATATACATCTTTGCTTAATCCTCTGTTGAATCTGTGGTTTCGTTACAAAAAAAATTGGTAAATTTGGTCATCATGTCTGTTATCACCAAAAGAAAATCATAAGTATTGATGCATACTTGGTAAACCCGTATTGACGTCTATGTTTATCATATCCTACTTACATATAGAAATACTAATATCTTGAGCCTTACCACTAGGTATTTGATGTTCTACCTTCACCTGTTGACAGTTAGGACACTTTGCCAAAAAAAAATTGTAGTGTCCTTTTTCATACCACGCACAAAAAGATTTGTCTTGTGTCTCGGTATATCTTAGTAGAACCCTAATGAATAAAATATCTAGAACTTAAGCCTCAAATAAAATTTTGGCTCTCAATCCATCTATATATGGAATATACAACTTAACTTGGTATCAAAGAGTACCACCCTCCCTAGTATCAAAGAGTACTACCCTCCCCACATGAGATGAATTTAATGTTCTACTCATGCACTAAATCTTTCTATTGACATAATATGAGGCACTATCTCACTTCTATTTCACCTCAATCATTGATGCGGACTTAGAAATATTTTGCACTTTAACTCTATTTTCATCAGAATCAATGATATGGACTCCCTACCATGCAAATCTATGCACTTCTTTCATAAGTTCCTTCTTATTTACATTTACATGGGCAATACTCTCCATAAACAACCTGCTTAGAGCATCAACAACCACATTACCCTTACATGGATGGTATAACTTGCTTATATTATATTTTTTGAAGATCTTAAGTCTTTTCCCCTACCTAAGATCTAATTTTTTCTTTGTAAAGACGTTTTGAAAGCACTTATGATCTGGAAACACATCAATATGCACACCATATAGATAATGACACCAAACCTTTAATGCAAAAACTATAGCCGCTAACTCAAGATGGTGAATTGCATAATTTGACCTTTGAATTCTCTCTAGGCATAGGTAAACACCTTTCTATTATGCATGATAACACAGCCAAATAAAACCCTAGATGCATCAAAATATACTATAAATCCATCTATACCCTTTGGTAGGGTAAAAACTAAAGTAGTAGCAAGTCGATCCTTCAGATCTTAAAAACTTTAATCACAATATTCAGACCATTAAAATTTTCCTCCTTCTGATTAAGACTAGTCAACGGAGCTAAAATAGAAGATAATTACTTTATGAACCTCCTATAATAATTTGCCAACCCTAAGAAATTCCTAATGTTTGACAGAGTTGTAAGTCTAAGCCATCTTTTGGCTGTCTCAATCTTATAAGAGTAAGTTTGTATTCCCTCAGCATAAATAATATGACCATGTAAAACAACTAGGTTCAATTGAAATTTGTACTTAAGAAACATTGCATACAACTTTCTATGTCTAAGAGTTTAAAGAACAATTCTAAGGTAGTTAGCATACTCATTCTTGCTATCGGAGTAAATCAGAATGTAATCTATGAATACAATGATGAATATACCGACATAATTTTTGAACACCTAAGTCATGAGATCCATAAAATCTTCAGGAGCATTGATTATTCCAAAATACATGATAAGGAATTCATAATAACCGTAGCATATTTGGAAATCGATCTTTGGGATGTTACATTCTCTATCTTCTAGTTGATGGTAACCTGACCTGAGGTGAATCATAGAAAAACAAGTGGAACCCTGAAGTTTGTTGAATAAGTCATCAATATTAGGACTAGGGTAATTATTATTGATTGTAAACCTTTCAAATTATGGTAATAAATGCACATTCTAAGAGTAATATTTCTTACGCACTAGGAGAACTGAGCAGCCTCTAGGGAAATACTATGCCTAATGAACCCCTTATCTAACAAATCTTTTAACCGCTCTTTTAACTCTTTTATCTTAGTTGTATCCATTCTATATGGCATAATAGAGTAGGAATATCAGGTAAGACATCTATCCCAAAATCTACTTCCCTGTTAAGAGAAACTTTGAGGAGATCTTTGGGGAAGACATTTAGGACCTCAAAGAACTGATTAAAGAGTTATGGTTCTGGAAATATAATCCTTAAACCTTACTAAGTTATATATTTAAACTTTGGAAATCATTTTTATAGCTTTGATATATGAGATAAACAACCTTTGGGTACACCAGGACTACCCTTACACTCTAAAATAACTTTACTAGGAAACTAGAATCTATCAACTTTTGTTCTACAATCAACTAAAGCATAACATGAATACAAACAGTCCGTACCTATAATGAAATTAATGTCTTATCATGTATAGTTCTACTAAATAAGTTTTAGTTCCCTTATGATAGATAGAAATAGAACAACTTCAACAGATTTTTCTAGCTACTATAGATTCTCTGTTCGGAGTGGATACAATAAAGAGATCTAGCAGTTGTTTTGGACTGACATTGACTTTTATAGCAAAATAAGGAGTGACAAAGGATAATGTTACTATAGGATCTAAAAAGTCATTTATGTCAAGAGATAGAATTTTTAACATACTAGTGATGGCATCAGGAGAGTTTTCTTGATCCTAATGGGAAGACAAGGCATAAAAATAGTTTTAGATAAAACTTTTACCTAAAGTGGTACCTTTTTGAAAGTTTTGGTCTGCTAAAGCTGAGGATGAAGTATCCAAGGGTTTGTTACTCCTATTTAGCTTAGTAGAGGGTAACTCTTTAAGCCTATGACCTACCTTCTAGATCTATAACAACTCTCACTTCCATATAGGCACCCACCAAGATGATTACTTACACATTTTTGACAAGCGGGATAAGATATAAGTGCCCTTGAAACACTACCCTAAGAATGAGAAATGTGTATCTTATTCTGCTTATCATATCTGGGTCTAGCTAAAGGCGCATCAGTAAAAGATGGATCTAGCCTTGAGGGCTTTCTCTAGATGAGTGATTGATTTCTATTAACAGTCTTAGACTGAATGAACTCATTACTTGAGGTTCTGGTCTTTTTGTTATAAAACTTCTCCCTATCCTTTAATTTTTTCTCCTCAACTCCTGTACATGTGTAATAAGTTGGCCAATCTCCATAGTTCTAATCAATACAACTACCTTACTTTTCTTAGCTGAGAGGTGGCCAAGTCCATGAACAAAAAAGCTCATAGTATTTCTCTTATCAACAACCATCTCCATGGCATATTGAGGTACTTGGTTAAACTTAAGGCCGCACTTTCTTATGCTTATAAAACCTTGATCCAAAGTAAGAAATTATCAAGTCTTTGACCCCCACAACTCTCAGGGAAATAATTTCCCAATGAAAGCTTCCTCAAATATATTCCAATCTTGAGGTGCAACACCATCTCCCAAATATTTCCTCCACTGATTAAGCACAGTTCTAGGAACCTTCTTGAGTTGGTAAGCAGGAAAATATACACTTTCAATCTCATTTATATCGATCAAGCAAAGAATCCTTTGGACCTTCTCTATAAAATTCTCTGAGACCTCATCTACCTTGGTCCCAGAGAACTCAAGTGGATTTATCTTGATAAATTCCAAAAATCATAAAAGTGTCTAGAACACCCTAAGGAGATATTGGTGCTACTTCTTGATGATTAACTTGGGCGGTCATAGAATGAGCAAGGATTTGAATTACATTATGAAACTTAGTGTTGGTGATATCATCTTAAGGGGAACTTTAGCCCCTAAGGGTTTTCATTCCTAACCTATCGTGGGTATCCAACAAATTTGCGGGAAGGCATAATATATAATTCGGCAAAAATCAGAGTTAGGAAAACTTACAGAGTTAAACACTATCATACAAAATAAGGACATGAAAGAAGGAAGAATATTTATTAAATGATATATAGCCTTCTTATTTTATGTATAACTCACTTCATACCAAAAAGTATAATCTACTGAACACAGTTTGTAGATATCATAGGACTTTGAACCTAGTGCTCTTATACAAACTTTGCCATGATCCAAGACTACTCCTGTAATACCTTATTATTTTGATCATCTTATTTTTTACCCTCCCTTGTTTGTAATATTATTTTTTACTTGAATTGCATTTTGGGGTGTTGAAAGGGTGTTTGGAGAAAGTTTTAGAATTTTTAAAAGGGTTTTGTGGTTATTTTGGATCCTCACGGTAGTGAGGATCTGCGATATTATTGTGTCATAGAGGATTCCTCTAAAATATCAGAGGGAATGAAGGGTAACTTATGCAATAAGGTTGTGCCAAACTGAGATGCAAAATTTTTCTTGTTTTGTCTTTTTCACTTAGGGGTGAGGGGCTTTTGGTTTTTTCACCCTTTTCTTAACTTATAAACATAAAATTAACATTTTACCCATCAATTAAAAATATCAAACACTCTTATTCACTTCTCTAACACCTAAACCATGAAAGATCAAGGGTTTTTCAAGAAATCTCTACTCTGGGCTCCAAATTTCAAATTGACTTAAAATTCCTGAGTGTACTAGGCATGTTTATCTTCCCTAAACATTAATTTTGCATTGTGGCATGAATTGAAGTGATTTTTATTTGATTTAAATTGTTGATTTTTGTAAGACCTTTAAAATTTTTGGCATTTTATTTTTGGCCTTTCTGTGCTTGTAATATAGATTTTTAACTTGAATTATCTTTAGATATGTTAAAAGGGTAATTTGAGAAAGTTTTCAATTTTTTTGGAAAATGTTAGGAGACATTTTGGGACCCCGAGGCAGTGGGGGTCCGCGACAACAATATGCCAAGGAGGTTAACATCTGCAATAAACCTTGTCATGGAGGATAACCTTTGTGATAACAGCAGGGCATGAAAGATAACCTCTGCGATAAGGCCATGCCACACTGATGGAATTACTTTTAAACATAAAAATAAGCTTGTTTCCTTCAGTTTTTAAAGATCAAATTACTCTTTTTCACTCTCAAAGTCAAAACCTAAGAAATTTCAAGGGTTTAATAGAGAATTCATAATCTGGGCTCCAAGCTTCAATTTGACTACAAATTATTGTATGTTTCAGGCATGTATCTGTTCCCCAAACTTAAATTTCATATTGTGGCATTTATTAGATGGTTTTTCATATGATTTACCTTGTGGCTTTGAAATTAGGTTGAGGTGTGTTTGTTGTTATGGATTTAATTACTTTTCCCATGATTTGAATTGATAATTCATGCTGTAAAAAGGTGTTTTGGGGATTGAGTTGGTACTTTAATTAAATAGTTGGAATGGGACTTTGGTTTGGCCAAATTGGATAATTTTAAGCTTTGAATTGCATAAACCTTAACCCACTTTATGAATTTGGTTTAAATTATGGAAATTACATAGTTTAACTTGTTTTTGAACTCAATTCATTGCATTAATGAATAAACACTTATTTAAATGGATTTGGATGGCCTTGACCTCCATGGAATAGATTTTAATGGAACTTGGGATATCAATGTAGTTGTGTGAATTGATTTGGCATGTGTGATTTAGCTTACAAACGTATTGGTATGATGTTACCAAGTGGATAATGCCTTAATAAATGACTCCAGGGTTAATGGTTGGAATTATGTGCAAAATGGCTTTAATTTGGGCTTACAGAGGGTTGCATAGCTCGCAGTGGAAGGTGGAGGTCCCGGGGAGACCAAACTAGAAACCACACTTGCCGACGTGGGGGTATTTATGACCATGTGCATAGTTCACATATTATATATATATATATATATATATATATATATATATAATATGGAATAGTTGGAGCCATGGTGGCTGTGGCCCTTCCTTGGATTTCTCTAGTTTGCATGGATAACAAGCATTAGGGGCATTTCAGCAGGGGAGATAAACCCATATATTAGGACAGTTAGAGCTATATAGTATAGGATAATGAGATTAAATATTATTTTTAAAACTTGTTCTCTATCCTAGCATCTTATATATATGTTATATGAATGTGTGCATATGGTTTTTGAATGGTTTTGGATTGATTTGATTATGGCATTATTAATTTATCCATTTCTTGAGTGAAATTCTAGGTCTCACCCTGCTAATTATCCCCTGATGCTATATTGTTTCATAATGTAGGGTCCAAAGACACTTTATCCCAGTGCATTGTTAGGTGGATTATCACGTTCATGGAGCAGCTAAGAAGTGGTGAGACTCCATTCTTCAGAAGGCCTTGTCATTTCCATATTTTTTTATTTTAACTCAATACTTTTAGATTCTTTTGGTCATGGTCAGGGCATGTCCCGATCTGCTTGGTATTCTGGGTTTAGAGGCTATTGTGGACAGATGTGGGTTGGTTGGTTATTCTTTTAGCTCTTAGTTTAATTGAGTCAGTTATTCATCTTCTTATTACTATTTAGTTAGCTTCCACATTATTTATATTATTATTATTATTATTTTGCTCTTAGGGTTGGGTTAAGGGGGTGGTCTTTGGTACATGGTAGACTTAAGGTAATCATCATAGCCAGGCACTAGTTCTGGTCATGACAAGCTTGGTAGCAGAGCATGGGTTAGAGTCGTTGAGTGTCCAAAAAGTTTTGTTGAGTAGAAACCTTTTTATGGGTGTGTAGAATGCCACACGTTTAAGTAGGAGGATATGAGCCACACATTTAAGGAGGAGGATACGAGGCATTTATGAATGTTTTCATTCCTTGTGTTCTATTTTTAGGCTATAGAGTCACGGGATTCCTTGCATTTCGGATTATTCCTCCTCAAAGATCTGACGTTCGTAGAAACTCTGCTGGGAACTCTTTGCAAGTGGACCGTACTAACTCCTATTATGTCCTTTGGGTGCATATCTTAGCATAAGTATGACATGTGAAGGTTGATATTGTGCTGGTGATTGATGATAGTTCAGGTACTGGACCATTCTAGCATTCAGGGCAAATGTTTGAATCTCACACTATCTTACTTATGTCTTTATTTAGGTCAGATATAGACTTTATACTTTCAGTTTCATATTTGTAATTAGATTGCTCTTACATTATGACACCGGATTTTGGGTAGTTTATGTTTTTTTTCTAGACTTCTGTGTAATATGTGTATATTTTGTGATTTGGAATCTCACTTGGTTTATGTTATTATTGTTTTTGTTTCTTTTATCAATTTGTATGATTGTCATGCTTGTCAAACCTGGATAGCGACAAGTTCCATCATGACCTAGTTCTTGGATTGTGATATCTTCTTTCCCTATTTAATTAGTTCTTTAAAAGGTGTTTCAGGTCGAGCTTTGAGGCACATAGTAAAAATACATTAGAACGATCATGAGTCATTAGCCCATTAGTCTGGATATTGGCTTAGGCATTAAGCGAGTTTTATCACGATCCAAAAAGCTGCGGTAATGATGCTACTAATCCCAATCTAACCTTTATAGGTAAGTCCAATACTAAAATAGACTAGACAATGAAAAGAAGGTATATAATAAGCAAAATACGAGACTTTTTAGAATAAAGTCAATCAAATTGGACAACAAGCGAATGTCTGAATTATACAACTACAATCTCCAAAGATCTAGTGTCATTAGTAAGAGAAATTTTAAAACTGACAAAAGTAAAATTACATAATATTTGTGTCTGAAATAAAAAAAAAAGACGTAAGAGAACTAGAAAAAGCCGAAAAAACATGCACCGTACAAAGAGCTCACCCTAACTTTGAAATCTCAAAAAGCTACACAAAATAATGATCCACGGTAGCACTCGAACTATGATTTGCACCTAAAAGGTACAAAAGAGGAGTAATTGTGGTTCACTTGTAAGCAATAGACATCATAGTCTGACCAAGAAAAATAGACAACTAAATAAGTAAAGTAAACTATGAGTAATAATTCATCTTACGAACAAAAAAGTCCCAACAACTCAAGCAGCACGACTTCTAATATTATAATAATACAATCTCATGGATATCTACATCATATACAAAAAAGTACAATTATGTCACAACCCAAACTAGATCCTAACCGTGATGGGCATCTCCAGTCCACCATAGACCGAAGACCACCCCCTCGACCTAACCTAAAGAGCAAAATAATAAAAATAATAACTATGCAGAAGCCAATTAAACAATAATAAGAAGATTAATAAATGACTCAATGAAACTAAGAGTCAAAACAATAGCAAACCAACCCACATCTATTCATGAAAGCCTCTAAACTAGAATAATACCTAAGTCGGGACATGCCCCTGACCGTGACCAAAAAGAATCAAAATGTACTGAATCAGTAAGGAAAGAACAATGAAATGATAATGCATTCTGAAAGATAGAGGCTCATCACTTCACAACAACTCAAAGAAAGTGCCAATCCACATAGCGCTGCACAGGAGTAATAGAAATGTCTTCAGACCCTGCATCATGAAATGATGTAGTGTCCTAAGATGCTCACTGGGTTAAGCACTTGCATGTAACTCTGGGGAAAGTGATAACAGAATGTCATGTCCAAAATCAGTCAAAATCACATGCTTACATTCATAAAAACATATATAGGATGTCAGGATAGGGAAACAGTCATGAACATGAGAGCTTTAAACTATTAACCTGCATTGTGTAGCTCAATCCATCCTAAGGGCACTCATGGGCTATATAGGTTTAGCTCTCCCTGCTAAAAGGGTCTTAACGCGTGTTAGCCACATGAAGAAGGAAATTAGAGTAAGTTCCAGAGAATCCATGACTCCAGCCATTCCATATTTACACACACACACATATATATAAATATAACAATTTCTCACATACAATAAACCAGTAATCCATGAGTCATTCATTAAGTAATTTACCATTTGTCATCGTCATACCGATATGCTTGCAAGTTATATTAACATGCTAAACCATTACACATTGACTCCCATGGCCACCAAGGCCATCAAAATCCATATATTTATCCAATTATCTATTAATGAATGCATCGAGTTCAAAAGAAATTTAACCATCCATTTTTCCATGATAAAAATCAACTTCACAAAGTGGGTAAGGTTCATGCGATTCTAAGCCAAAATTCATCCAATTTGGGAAACCCATGTCCCTCATTCCAACCATTTAAATATTGTACCAATTCAGTCCTAAAATATTAATTTAAAGCATGAATAATCTATTTAAAATATGGGATAAGTTATTCAACTATTAACAACCAAAACCTCTTAACCCAATTTCAAAACCCCTAATTTAAATCACTTGTAAAACCATTCAATTCATGCCACAATGTAAAATGAAATTTAAGGAAGAGAAACATGCTTGAAACACATAAGAATTTGAAATCAATTTGATGTTTGGAGCCCAGATGATGAATGCACAGTGGAACCCATAAGCTTTCTTGGGTAGAGAGTTAAAGATGGATAAAGTACAGTTTAATCCTTGAAAACTGAGGAAAAGGGTCCCTTTTATGTTTATAAGTTGTGGAAAGGGTGAAAGAACCAAAATCCCATCACCCTTATGTAAAAAAACAAAGTGGACAAAATGTAACCCTTGGCATGGCATGCCGTTACCGCGGAGGTTATCCTTTGTGCCACATCGTTATCATGGAGGGTAACCTCTATGACAGTTATATCGCGGACCCTCAGGTCCCAGAATGACCCCGAAACCCTTCCAAAAATTTTCAAACTTTTCCAAGTTACCCTTTTAACATCACTAAACATAATTCAAGTCAAAAATAAATATTACAAACATGAGAGGGTCAAAAATAAAATGTTTAAAATTTTATGGGTCTTACATTATCCCCCCTTAGGATCATTCATCCCCGAATGATGAGTTAGGACACTTTTAGGATAAAAATAGCAAGAATACATCAGAATCAATTGACAAACTCAAAAAATAACAAAAGGAAAATAAAACTCATACCTTACGCACTTTCATCCAACCCGAGGAACAAGAATGGGTATCTGGACTTCATATCTTCCGCAATTTCCCATGTAGCCTCTTTTACCTTTTGGTTTCACCAAAGCACCTTTACCAAAGGACTCCTCAATCTAAAAACTTGTTTATCCATTATCTCTATTGGGAATGCCTCATAAGACAAGGATTCTATAACACCAACATCCTCAATAGGCACTATCAAGGATGGATCACCCATACACTTTTTCAGCATGGACACATAAAACACGGGATGAATAGAACCCAAACTCATAGGCAAATCCAACTCTTAAGCAACGTTCCTAATTCTCCTAAAAATTTGATATGGACCAATATAATAGGGACAGGGATTCCCCTTCTTCCAAACCTCATGATTTATTTTATAGGAGACACCTGTGAGAATACCCAATCACTTACTTCAAATTCTAATTATCTTCGCTTCACATTCGCATAAGAATTTTGGCAATTTTGAGTAGTCTTAAGTCTTACTCTTATCACTTTTACCTTATTTATGGCTTGGTAAATAAAGTCAGGACCAAACAACCTAGTCTCACCAACTTTAAACCACCCAATAGGAGACCTATACCTCCTACCATAAAGAGCCTTAAAAGAAGCCATCGGAATACTCAAATGACAATTTTGTTGCATAGAAACACAATAAATGGTAAATGATCAACCCAACTCCCCTTAAAATCAATCACACAGGCCCTTAGGATATACTCCAAAGTCTGAATAGTATGCTCTACTTGTCTATCCATTTGAGGGTGGAAATTTTTACTAAGGTTCACCTGTATACCCAAACCTTTTTAAAATGAATGACAAAAGTGAAAAGAAAATTGTGTACCTCAATCTAAAATAATGGACACAAGAACACCATGCTACTTCACGATTTCCTAAATGAACAACTTAGCATAATCCTCACCAGAGCAGTTAGTCCTCACAGGAAAGAAGTGAGAGGACATAGTCATCCTATCCACAATTACCTAAATCAAATCATACTAATTTCTAGACCATGGAAGACTCATAATGGGATCCATATTGATCATCTTATAATTCCACATAGGCAACTTTATCTCTTGGGATATACCACCAGGCCTCAAGTGTTTTACCTTAACTTGTTGACAATCCATACACTTATCCATAAAGTTTGCTATATCCCGCTTTATACTGTTCCACCAATAAATTTCCTTCAAGTTATAGTACATCTTAGTAGAGCCCGAATCAACTATATACCTGGACTTATGAGCCTTAGTCAGAATCATTTCCTGCAGCCTATTAGCATCAAGAACACATAACCTACCTTGGTACCTCAGAATACCATCTCCCCAATCTTAAAATCTATAACTTTTTATTGACCTACATCATCCTTAATCTGCATAAGTATGGAATCAAAAACCTGTTTCTCCTTTACCTCATCACCAAGAGATAATTTAACTACCTCTTGTACAATGACTCCCCCATTCTCAAAGTCCAAAAGTTGAACTCCCAAATTAGCAAATCTGTGAATGTCCCTCACTAAACCTTTTTTCTCCTTGTCAACATGGGATAAGCTCCCCATAGATAACTTTCTAAGAGAATCAACAATAAAATTAGCTTTACCTAGATGGTAATGAAAACTCATATCATAATCCTTGAGTAATTCAAGCTACCTCCTCTGCTTGAGGTTCAACTCCTCCTAATAGAACACATATTACAATTTTCTATGATCTAAATAGATGTCTACATACACCCTATATAGATAATAGAGCCAAATATTTAAAGCAAGGAACACAACCGCAACCTCTAAATTGTTAGTCGGGCAATTCCTCTCATGAACCTTAAGCTACCTAGAATCATAGGCCACAACCTTACTATGTTGCATCAAAACACAACTCAGTCCAATATAGGATGCATCACAAAACACAATGAAACCATCAGTACCCTTGGGCAGGATAAAAATTGGTGTAGAAGTCAACTTATCCTTTAACTTTTCAAAGCGACCCTCATAAGTATTGGACCATAAAAACTTTACCTTTTTCGGAGTCGACCTCATCAATGGAGCAACAATAGATGAGAAACTCTTCATAAATCTCCTATAATACCCAGCCAAGCTCAACAAGCTCCTAATGTCGGTTGGAGTCTTGGGTCTAGGCTATTTCTTAACTATCTCAACTTTTGGTGGATCCACCATGATCCCAGACTAGAAACGACATGCCTAAAAAAAGTCACAGCATTCAACAAAAACTTACCCTTAGGAAATTTCGCTTATAGATTCTAATCCTTAAGTTTATACAACACAATTTGGAGGTGATTGGCATGATGCTCCTCACTCTTAGAATACACCAAGATGTCATCAATCCAGATAACAAAAAAAAATTTAGAAACTACCTCAAACTTGATTCATAAGATCCATGAAAGTAGTCGGAGCATTAGTCAATCAAAATGACATCACAAAAAACTCATAGTGACCATAACGGGTTTGAAAAGAAATCTTGGGAATATCAACATCCCCAATTTCAATTAATGATAAGCTAAATGAATATAAATCTTGGAAAAGCATCTAGCACCCTGAAGCTGATAGAAAAGGTCATCAATCCTAGGAAGAGGGTACTTATTCTTTATTGCTACCTTATTCAGCTGATAATAATCTATACAAATTCGACAATACCTATCTTTCTTACGCACAAAAAGCACAGGATCGCCCCACTGAGAAACACTAGGATGAATGAACCCTTTATAAAGAAGATCTTTCAATTTTTTCTTTAGCTCCTTTAATTTAATCGGAGTCATTTTATAAGAAGAAATAGAAACAGGACGAGTATCCGGTAGAAGATCAATCCCAAAATCCTTTTCCCTATTGGGAGAAATTCCAAGAATATTATTGGGAAACACTTCAAAAAATCATTAACAATAGGGACAGATTGCAAAGAAGGATCTTTAGAGGTAGAATCTTTAACCTAAATTAGATGATACATACACCCTTTTGAAATAAATTTCTGAGCTCTAAGATAAGAAATAAACATTTCTTTGGGCACTAAGAAACTCCCCTCCAATTATAATATCGGTTTATTATGGAATTAGAAATTGACCTTTTGGTTCCTACAATCTAGAGAAAAGTAAAAAAAATAAAGAATAAAGGAAACTGCACCGAACCTGAATGAGCGACAAAAGAGATAAAAGGGAAATAAGAGAGAAATAAAAAAGAAAAAAGGTAGTTAAAAAGTGGAACCCAAAGGTAATTGTAGTGTCAACAAGGGTTAGTCACTAAGTCCCAGATGTACCATACCATCCCCCACACCTACAGTACAAGTCGAATAAAGACCTATAATGACCCTAGTCTGACTGTCAAAAAAACTAAGGTAAAGAAAAAAAGGTCAAGCCTATGGTATTTTATGCACATTGATTGAAACTTTTTTTTTGAGTTTGAGTGTCTCATTATCATCCCCGCATTAACATGCATAATTATACTATAAGAGTGGTACTTCTTTGTTGTGAGGATACACGGGTTTTGTTACTAGTTGCTTATTTGTTTGGGTAGTGTAATAGTATATTTGCTTGACTTTTTATTACTAATATAATTCCATGGCTTTATTCATTTGCATTACATTGGTGTGCTACATAGATCCACACAGTTGGTTTTGAAAAGATTGAAAATAAGAGAGGGTAGAGAATTTTGAGATTAAATAAAATTGGCTACCGTAGGTACCTTTTGTTTTTCTTAGTTAAGCAACATATTATTTTGTTATTATATTATTTTCCTGAGGACATGCAAACATTCTAAATTGAGGATGTTTATATGCCATGTTTTCATGCAACTTTTGATACTTAAAACTACGAAAATAAGCAAGTACTTGGATCATTTTGTTAGATATGATGTGTGTTTGTGTTTGTGTTACAGAAAAACAAGGTTGGAAGTGAAGTAGAATAAATTAAGATAAAAAGTTTTAAAATGTGAAGTCATTGCCTGGACTGGGAGTTATTAGGTGACTAAATGACTTACTATCTAAGTCATTAAGTGAACAGTAGAGAAATATGAGCTGAAGAATAAAGTGGACATTGGGTATGACTCATAAGATCTGACTATGAGTCGTATGTAGGATTGTTCTGAGAAATATATAACCAAAGTACTAAAAGTATACAAGTTAATGCCTAGTGGAGTCAAGGCTGGAAATAAGTTGTAAGGTCTGACTATGACTTATTGTGGAAACTATTCTGAGTATTTGGAGAAAGGACACTGAAAGCAAACAATCACTAGAGTGACAATGAATTCAGAAAATGAATCATATGGAGACATGATGAGTTATCTATATGCAGAAGGAAGACAACAAAGCTAACAACAAGTCATCGTCAGTCCAGATGACTCGTTGTCTAAGGCATAGCCACTACGAACCTTATTTTCCTATTTTGTTTTTATTAAGATTTTTAGGTTATGTTGAGAAACTATAAATACCCCTTTAATGTCTTTTTATTAGTTTATACACTCTTTTCATGTACAACTCTATATTGATTTTGAGATTTGACTTTTAATCTTGGAATCTGTTATTCTTGGTTTTTATGGTTGATTATTAATTTGAGATTCTAGGTTTTGCTCTTAAATTATTGTGAGATTATTCTTATGTTTTCCTTTATGAATTCAATTATAGTTCTTACAAACATGAGTAGGTAACTAGGGTTGTGGGAACCCAAGTATAATAACAAAGTAGAAGAAGTGCAAAGTCATTCTTTATCAGTGTTTATACATGTATTGTGATCTGTTTTGCGTTGATTGATTTCTTAACTACTATATAAGTTAATAACTTGAATGTATTTGATACTTACTCCACAATAGAGGTTGAGATTAGGAAAAGAGGATCATAAAAGTAATTTGAGGCTGCCAACCCTCTTCTAATTAACTTGTCACCCAAAAAGAGATAGTGAATCTAGGATTCAAGATAAAGGTTATAGCGAATCTACGATTCAAGATAAAGGTTAGTAAGGAAACACTCTGAGACTCACAAGGAGAAGGGTGAAATTTTCCAAAGGCATTCAAAAGATGATTGGTGATTCATATCTTGTATGATTCTACATGTTAAGCATTGAGATACATTAAAAGAGCACGATAAGTATATGAAGTTAGGAAGGCAAGGGAATACAATCCTAGTATTCATCTCATATTAATTTCGACCTGAGGATATCAAGACTTGTTACTACTTTACTGTTTCTACAAAATTCCCAATTACTTTTCTACACTTTTTTGACCACTTTAGCAAGTTCGTGAGAGATATTCAGCATATTGTATATGGATTAACCCCAACATTTGTTTGGATTATTTATTTGATAGTGATAGTGTAGTACTTTATTGGATGTAAAAATTAGGAAACATCAAGGCTCATGGATCTAGATATTTTATCCATCCATGTGTGATTAAGATGTATCATGATTTAAAGAAGTTTAACTGGTGGGGTGGTATGAAGAAGGATATGTCATATTTGGTAGCCCATTGATTATGTTATCAAAATGTAAAGGTTGAGCATTAGAGACTGGGTGGTTTTCTTCAGTGATTTCCCATTCTTGAGTAATAGTAGGAGTAGATCACTATGGATTTCATTATTGTGTTTCCTCGTACTTCCTGAGGTTTTGATAGTATTTGGGTCATTATAGATCGATTGACCAAATCAGCCTAATTCATTCCTATTTAGATGTCTTTCATTTCTAAAAGGTTGTCCCATACCTATGTTCATGAGATAGTTTATTTTCATGGGGTACTCATATCTAATATTTCAGATAGAGGTTCAATGTTTGCTTTTAGCTTTTGATGGATTTTTCAATTGGATTTAGGTACTCTAGTTGACATTGGCACAGCCTTCCACCTTTGTACTGATGGTTAGTTAGGGCAGATAATTTAGGTTTTGAAAGATATGCTCCTTTCATGTGCTATAGATTTTTGGCGTAAGTGAGAGTATTATTTTGCTTTGGTGGAATTTGCTTATAGTTATAGATACCATTCGAGTATAGATATGGCCATTCCAAGGCATTGTATAGTAGGCATTTTTGGTTTTCTATTGGTTGGTTTGAGACTTTTGAGGTTTGACCCCGTGGTACTAACTTGTTTCGCAAGTATTTGGAGACAGTTCGAGTGATCCAGAATAGACTTTGGGAATCTTAGAGAAGGCAAAAGAGTTTTGCAGTCCGTAGGCTTCATACCATAAAGTTTTGTATTGGTGATATGGTCTTCCTTTGTTTGTCTCCTATGAAGGGCATGATATGTTTTGGGAAGTGGGGAAATCTTAGACCCACGATGAGGTTTGGGAAGTGGGAAAATCTTAGCCCCATGTATATTGGATCATTTGAGATTTTTTGGGTAGTTGGGGAGGTTGCTCATGAGTTGGACTTACCTCTAGGATTTTCAATAATTTGTTCAATTTTTTATGTATCTATGCTTCAATGCTATATTCTATATGAGTTTCATGTGCTTCATGGGGACTCGGTTTAGTTGGATTAGATGTTGACCTTTGTTGAGGAGCCAATGTCTATTTTATCCAAGGATGTGAGACGGTTGCATTCTCGAGACATTTCTATCATAATGAATCAATGCAAACACCATTCTATTGAGCAGGCCACTTAGGAGGTCAAGTCTAACATGCATAGTATTTACCTTTATATCTTTATCGATTTAGGTATTTTCTTGCTTTCTTTTGAGGATGAACTAGATTTTTAGTAGTATATGTTGTAATGAACTTGGTTTGTGAATTTTCCACTTAAATGTTGTTTGATCATTTTGTCCTTGCTCGTAGTTGCTACGTATTGATATTGAGGATTGTGGATGGTTGGTCCAGTTCTTGAGGTGATCAAATATGAATTGTGCAAGTTTGTGGCATATATATGCTTGAGAAGTCATATAGTTGTCTTCAGTCAACACTTGTTGCTCTCAGTGTTGAATGGAAAAACGGATTGTGAGAGTAGATCCAGAATATCAAATTTAGATTGGTAGCGAGGTTGGATTGATTTTGGGACTTTTATACTTTATTTTGACCCTTCATTTGGAAAAGTGTGAACCCAGGGTTAATTTTGTGAAAATGACCTTTTTTTGAAAATTGAACATCAACATTGATCCAGAACATCAAAATTAGCCTAGTATAATATATGATTTATCTCAGTGGGATACTGATCAAATTATAATGATCTGATCGAAGCTTAGTAGGCATGCACCAAAATCAACATCAGTTGATATTTGGTGCATCCACTTAAGTGAGAGTTGTTGTAGAAGCCCAAGACTACTTAAGTGGTAGCCTCTTTAACGGCCAAGATTCTCTTAAGTGGTAGGCACTTTAGCGGCCTGGTACCTCTTTAGCGGTAGTTTCTTAAGCAACCACATAGCCACTTAAGCCATAACCGTTGTATATAACCCTTGTTCTTTTCTCAATTTTTCTCAATTTTTGGACCTGCAAAATTTCGAAAAGGCAACTTTTTAGGGTTCAACATTGATTTTTTGTGTGGGTGACTTCTAGACTCATAATCCCACTATTTTTCATTAATTTTATCTTCAAAAATCACCTTTAAATCATGATATCAAAATAAAAAATTGAGAGTTTTATTTGTAAAGTTGACAAGGAGCATTCTACGTTTGGACCTTCATTTTAATTCGTTTTCAAGTGGGCTTTCTCATATAGTTTCCCTAACACAACCCAAACCAGGGACTAGTCGTGTCGGACATCTTAAGTTCAACAAAAATTGGACACCACCCCCAATACCCCACCATTAACCACCTTATGCCCCATGTCGGGTGAATTCCGAACATATAACAAGATAAGACAATATAAGTTTAAAGATAATAAAGTAAGTCTATAACCATAGCCAAATGGCCACCACCAAATATCCAACCAATACCAATCTCAATGCAAATACCAATACCAATGCAAAAACTAATACCCACACTACGCATGCCCATAGTTATTCGACAAAGCGTCTAACCAAAATAAAGAAATATCCGGTCGGGACATTCCCATGACTAGACAAAACCAATTCCAATGAAATAACAAAAATGAAAAGAAGTCCAGAGCATGAAATAGAGTGTTCCCGAGTATAAAAGCTCACCACTTGAATCTGACTAAAATTTGTCCCCGAATCCTAGTCACTGGGCATGAGGAATGGCAGTATTGTTGGAACATGAATCACGTGAAGATGCAGTGCCCAAAGACGGTTAGCAGGATAAACGCTAGCATATGACTCAGGGAAAAAGATAAAATAATGCCATCATTGAAAGCAAAACAAATAACCTTATACAATCGCATATATACATATATACCATTCCGGGGTAGGGAAACAAAGTTTATCATGCATTTAAAACCTTAATCTGAGTTTTCCAGCTTGGCCATCCTAAAACCACCCATGGGCTATATGGGTTCAGCTCTCCCTGCTGAAAAGACCCCAGTGCGTGTTAGCCACACAACCAGAGAAATGAACTTTTGATGACTAGTACATCCCCAAGAGATAAGTGTGACATAATGCACATAGTCACCAAGACTACACTCACATTGGCAAACGTGAGTTTCCAATGGCGGTCCCCCTGGGACCTCCACCTTTTATGGCTTTGCTACTCAACCCTCTTCAAGCCCAATTAAACCTTCCACACATAACCCAACAATTTAACAAGGAGTTTTTTAATTCGGCATTAACTGTTGGTACTGTCACACAAAAATTAGAGCTTGCAAGTCTATTACCTTATGCCATATAAACCATTTAACCAATTTGACTCCATCTTTTCCAATAAAACCAAAACCATTTATAATTAAACCATGGCCACCAATCCCTTTCCAAAATCATGTGAAACCAACCAAAACCAATTCATGATTTGTTAACCATTTATGCAATGCAAGGTTCCAAGAATTTTCAAACTATGTGCCAAAATCATTCTCATTGACAATTTCACAAACAGGTTGAGGGCATTCCATTAACAAAACCAAAATCATCATATTTGGGGTTCAACCATAATCCCTCAATTAAATCACCATTATCATGCACCCACATGTGCAAAACCATAATTAAAAACATGAAAACCCACAGTTAAATCATGAGAAACATTAATCAACCACGAATATCCAAACCCCCCCCCCCTCCAAACTTTATTTCAAAACCATAGCAATACCATGAAAACCATACATTAAAACACATGTTTTTGTAAAATAGATAAGGAAAGATTCACATGCCTTAGACACCAAGAACTATGGAGAGAAACCTCCCTTGAAAGCCTTAATTGATTATCTTGTAGAAACCCTAGCTTTTTCTTGAATAAGGAGTTTGAGAGAGATTTCAAGAGTGTTTGCATAGGAATAATAGGTTAATGAGGTCCCAAAAGGTTTTTTAAGTCATGGCCTCAAAAGGAGTTAAAAAGGGAAATGACCAGAATGCCCCCAACTTAAAGTTGTAAAATATTGCAGGTGGTTACGAGTTGACCCCCATGACTCATGACCACAACATACGACTCGTACCTTTAAGTCATCACCAAGATAGTGGGTTGGACCATACACTATCCACCATATGACTCTATGATACCACTCATTACCAGAACATACGACTCACAAGGTCCAGCCATACCCAGGAAAAAACCCAAAGGATACTAGACAACATACGACTCTACTTTACGATTCATCACCTATCCTCATGGCTCTTAGTGATCCATTCATACTCAAAGACAAGTCAAGTCACTAAGTTACTAATATGAGAAAGGATTGACCAAATGAACTATCACCACCCCTAATGACTTATACTGCCCTAATCGTAACCATAGCAGAATCCTAACCACCATCCACTGGGGTCACCTAACCCATACCCACACCATACGACTCATATGGTGAGTTATTACTAGTCGCTCAAAGCTCAGGAAATTTCCAAGGACCAAAACCCAGGATGTTTCCATTCTCCCCCAATTAGATCATTCTTCCCCAAATGATGGACCAAATCATTGACTAGCACGATTAGACCCCCGAACATCTCTACTCTTACCTTTAATAAAGATAGAAAACAAAAATGTTTGGAACAACACATACCTTGAGGACGATCTTCCAGAACCGGGAACAGGAAGGGATACTTGGGCTTCATGTCCTCTTTAGCTTCCTAAGTAGCCTTCTTAACCTATGGTTCCTCCTTAGAACTTCACAGAAGCTACTTCTTCGCAACAAACAAACCTGTCGATCTAAGATTTTGGTCGAGACATCCTCATAAGATAAAATTCCAAAATACAAACATCCTTGATAGGTATAATCTGCAACGGATCACCCACACACTTCATAAACATGGAAACATGAAACACTGTGTAAGTGGAGCTCAAGCTAGAAGGAAACTCCAACTCATACACAACATTGTCAACCCTTCTCAAACCCAAATATAAACCAACATACTGAGGACTAATCTTCCTCTTCTTCCTAAACCGCATCACTCCCTTCATCGAAGATACCTTCAAGATAACCATATCCCCTACCTAAAACTCTAACTTCCTACACCTTACATCTGCAAAGGACTTTTGGCAACTTTGGTCAGCTTTAAGCCTATCCACAATCACCTTCACCTTCTCCATGGCTTGATGAACTAAATCCGGGCCAAACATCTCCGCCTGAGCAACCTCAGACCACCTAATAGGAGATCTAAACCTCCCACCATACAAGGCCTTAAATGGAGCCATCCCAATGCTAGAGTGGTAGCTATTATTATACGCGAAATCTATGAGAGGCAAATTCTCAACCCAACTACCACCATAGTCAATCACACTAGCACGAAGCAAATCTTTCAATGTCTGAATAGTCCTTTTCGCTTGCCCATCTGACTGTAGATGGAAAGTCATACTATGACTCTCTTTAGTCCCCAAACCTTTATGAAACGATTGCCAAAAGTTCAATGAAAACTTCGTGCCATGATCCGAGATGATAGAAACAGGAACCCCATGAAACTTTACAATCTCATGGAGATACAACCTCGCATAATCCTCTACTGAAAAATTTGTTCGCACTTGTAAGAAATGAGTAGACTTTTTCATGCTATCCATAATGACCCAAACCAAATTAAACTGATTCAAAGACCGAGGGAGAATAGTAATGAAATCCATATTCATCACCTCATATTTCCAAACAGGAAACTCAATTTCTTAACATAATCCTTCGGGCCTTATGTGCTCAACTTTCACTTGCTAGCACACTATGCACTTAGCTATAAAACTAGCCACATCCTGCTTCATATTGTTCCACTAATACATCTCCTTAAGGTCATTATACATTTTCATTGAATTGGGATGAATAGTGCAGTGCGACTCATGAGCCTCAACTAAGATCCTCTCTCGTAATCTATCTATTTCGGGAACACATAACCTCCCTTGGTACCGTAAGGTACCATCACCACTAATCTCAAAGGCCATTACCTTTTGCCCATCTTCAACACCCTTGATCCTCATCAATATAGGATCCAGCATGTGCTTTTCTTTTATTTCAGCACCAATATACGACTATGCCATCTTCTTCACAAACACACCACCATCATCAAAGTCCAAGCGGTAAATTCCAAGGATAGCTAAATGGTGAATATCCTTTACTAACTCCCACTTTCCTTCATCCATATGAACTAGACTTCCCATGGATAACCTGCTAAGAGAATCAGCAACCATAGTAGCTTTACCTAGATGGTAATGAAGACTCAAGTCATAATCCTTGAGCAGCTCAAGCAAACTCATTTGCCTGAGGTTCAACTCTTTCTGAGTAAACACATACTGCAGGCTCTTATGATCTAAAAAAGATATCCACACGCACTCCACAAAAATAGTGATGCCAAATTTCTGCACAAATACCACAACTTATAACTCCAAGTCATGAGTCGGATAATTCTTCTCATGCACCTTCAACTGTCTAGAGGCATAAGTTATTACCTTGCCATGCTGCATTAACATGCACCCAAGCCCCAACTATAATTCATCACAGTAGACTATAAAAGCAACAGTGTCGTCAGGCAAATTCAAGACTAGAGTCAAAGTCAGCTTATCCTTCAACTTCTCAAAACTACCCTCACAAGCATTAGACCACAAGAACTTTACCTTCTTCTGAGTCAACTTAGTTAGTGAGGCAGCGATAAAGGAGAAACTTTCTACAAACCTCCAATAATAATTGGCTAAACCTAAAATGCTCTGAATATTGATTGGAGTTATAGGTCTACGCCATATTTTAACCATTGCAACCTTCTATGAATCCACCATAATCCGTTCTCTAGAGATAAAAAGACCCAGAAAAGTAATAGCGTTCAACCAAAATTCATATTTCAAAAACTTGGCATACAATTGGTAATCCTTCAGGGTCTGCAACAGAATGCAGAGGTGATTAGAATAATCCATCTCGCTCTTAGAGTACAACAGAATATCATCTTTGAACACAATAGTAAACAAATCCAGAAACTAATGAAAGACCCTATTCATCAAATCAATAAATATCGTTGGGGCATTAGTCAACCCATAAGACATAAACAAGAACTCAAAATGCCCATCCTGGGTATGAAAGCCAGTCTTAGGAATATCCACCTCCCTAATATTTACCTGATGATACCCAAACCAAAGATCAATCTTGGAGAAAAACTTATCACCCTAAAGCTGATCAAACAAATCATCTATCCTTGGAAAAGGGTACTTATTCTTTACCATCACCTTATTCAACTGCACATAATAAAAACACATACAAAGGGAACCATCTTTCTTACCATGAATAATACCGGTGCACCCCATGAAGACATACTAGGATGGATGAAATCCTTTTCTAAAAGATCCTTTAATTGATCCTTAAGCTCCTTCAACTCAGCTGAAGCTATTCTATACGGGGGAATAGAAATAAGATGCGTGTCCGGAATAAGATTTATCCCTAAATTAATCTCTATATCGGGAGAAACACCAGGAAGGTAATTAGGGAAGACCTCACCACAAGGAAGAAATATAAAGAAGGACCCTCTGAGTTAGAATCATTAACCCAAACAAAATAATAGAGGCATCTTTTGGAGATTAATCTTCGAGCTCTAAGATATTATATAAAACTTCTTTTAGGATCTAAGGAACCACCCTCCCGTCAATAACCGACTTATTAGAGAATTTAAAGATGACCTTACGAGTTCGACAGACTAAAGATGCATAGCATGAGTGCAACCAATCCATCCCTAATATAATATCAAAATCCACCAGGTCTAATTCAAACAGATCCACCAAGGTCTCCCAACCACCCACAGATACTGCAAAACCTCTATAGACTCTTTTAGTAACCACAGAATCACCCACCAGGGTAGAAATAGAAAAAGGGTCGTGAATACACTCGGGACTGAAAACAAAATGCATAACCAAAAATAAGGTCACATTAGAAAAAGTGGACCCCAAATCAAGTAAATAGTACACATCATGGGAAAAGAGTTTCAACATACTAGTAATAACTTGAGGTATGCCTCAGACTTCTGACAAGTAGTGAGAGCATAGGGTCAATTCCGACCAGTGCTGGAGCCAGATGGTGCACCCTTTGGTGCCGGAGCTAAAAAAGAGGTGACTAGAACTTTGTTTACCCCAGAGGCAACTTACCTATAGAAAAGTTTTTAACCATATACCCTGGCTAACAATAGTTGAAGCACTTATCATTTCCCTAATAATAGTAACCCTGATACAATCGACAATAAAATTTGTAAGAAGGATATGATAGAGATGATTGGGCCCTACTAGCCAAAGATTAGGCACCCTATGCCCTAAAATTGTCACCACTCTGAAATCATTTATTAACAGATAGCTATGGGTAGGGAGAATTAGCTATCGAGTGAGACCCAAAATTACCCCATTTTTTGGACCACTTTTCACCATTTCGGCCACTCTATTGTTAACCACCACCATGTTTAGAAAATCCTAACTTCTTATTCTTTCTCTCCCCAATTTCAGCCTACTTTTTCTTCTCTTCTTCTACCTGCTGCATATACACAATCAATCTAGAGATGTCCATATCCTTGTTTAATAACACAGCCTTATTCTCCAAGATCAAGTTTTGGGATAACCCAGAAGAGAACTTTCTCGTTTTAGCCCTCATGCTAGAAACCAAGTCTGGATCATACCGTGATAACTGTTGAAACTTCAAGGCATACTTCTTGACTGACCTCTTACCTTACTTCAAGTCAACGAACTCTTTTTATTTTGCTTCCCTCAGCTCTTGAGAAAATAAGCGGTCTAGAAAAGCACTAGAGAAATCATCCCAAAGGGCTGAATCAGCATCATCACCCCTTGATTGCTCCCATTCTTCATACCATTGTTATGTTATATCTTTCATTTAGAAGGAAGTAAATTCCACATCCTCCACATTAGTAGTATGCATAACATAGAAGATCTTTTCTATCTCATTGATAAAACCTTAAGAATCTTCCTCAACCCTAACACCAATAAATACAGAAAAACTTACAACTCAAACTGGCCAACCCTTGTGGCCTCAAAAAAGGGAGTAATAAAACCACCATGCTCAGCCTGAGAAGCTACCAACTGAGCTAATATATGGTTGGACTGACGAAACTAAGTATTTATCACATCAGCCTGAGGAGCTCGAGAAGGACTGGAATGGACCGGTGGAACTCTAAGAGGGCAATCAGGAACTGGACCCCTAGATTAGGTTTGGACCCCATAAGTAGAGTGTGTCCTATAACATTATCCCCAAGTAAAGTAGAGGAGTTTCCAGGAGCTTCAGATTGTCGGAGAGGCAAGATCTGAAAGGCGAACAAATAGGAATTAGACAAAATTAAGGACCTTAGACTCTACATCTTGAAAAAAACACAAGAAAGAGAAACATTCCTAAATTCTTCATAATCTCCCCTTATGAGTGTGGTGTACTACATAACCTTAAAAGAGACTCTACTCAATACGACTTTGTCAGATACCCAATTGACCATGAACCTAAGGCTTTAATACCAATCTGACATGACCCAAACTAGGGCCTAGTCATGTTAGACATCTCAAGTCCAATAAGGACCAGAGAAAACCCCCAATACCCTATCATTAACCACCTTATACCCCATGTCAGATGAATTCCAAACTTATAATATGATAAGTCAATATAAGTTTAAAGACAACAATGTAAGTCTATTACCATAGCCAAATGGCCACTACTAAATATCTAACAAATACCAATACCAATGTCAATACCAATACCAATGTAAACATTAATACCGATACCGTTATGCCTATAGTTGTTCGATAAATACCCTAACCAGAATCAAGAAACATTTATTTGGGACATGCTCCCGACCATAGCCAAAACCAATTCCAAAGAAATAACAAAAATAAGAAGAAATCCATAGCATGAAATAGTCTTCAAGAGTATGACATCTCACCACTTTAATTTGACTCAAAGTTTTCCCTGAGTTAAGTCACTGGGTTGGAGAAACGGTAGTATGGTCGGTTCTTGCATCGCATGGAAATATAATGCTCAAAGATATTTAGCAGGGTAAATGCTAGCATATAACTCAGGGATAAAGATTAAATAATACCATTATTCAAACTAAAACAAATAACCATATGCAATCACATATATACATATATACCATATTGGGGTAGGGAACAAGGTTTAGCATGCATTTAAACCTTAACTTAGGTTGTGTAGCTTGGCCTTCCTAAAACCATCCATGGACTATATGGGTTTAGCTTCCCTACTGAAAGGGCCACAGTGCATGTTAGCCACACGAATAGAGAAAAAAACTTGGGATGACTAGTACATCCCCAAAAGATAAGTCTGACATAATGCATACGGTCACCAAGACCACCCTTACATCGACAAATATGAGTTGCCAATGGAGGTCCCCCTAGGACCTCCACCTTCTACGTCTTTGCTACTCAACCAATTTTTAGCCCAATTAAACCGTTCATATATAACCAAACCATTTACTAAGGAGTCTTTGCATAACGTATTAACTGTTGGTATCGTCATACCCAAATTAGAGATTTCAAGTCAATTACCTTATGCCATATAAACTATTTAACCAATTTAACTATATCTTTTACAATTAAACTAAAACCATTTATAATTGAACCAGGGCCACCAGGGCCTTTCCAAATCATGCAAAACTAACCAAAACCAATTTATGTTTTGTTAACCATTTATACAATACAAGGTTCCAAGAATTTTCAAACTATGTGAAAAAATCATTCTCATTGATATAGCAACCCAAGACTGCTTAAGTGTTAGTCTCTTTAACGTCCAAGCTTCTCTTAAGTGGTAGGCGCTTTAACGACCTGGTACCATTTTAGCGGTAGTATCTTAAGAAACCACTTAGCCACTTAAGCCATAACCATTGTATATAATCCCTCTTATTTTCTCAATTTCTCTCTATTTTTGGACTCCAAGATTTCAAAAAGGTAACTTTTTTGAGTTTCAACATTGATTTTTCATGTGGGTGATACTAAACTCATAATCCAATTATTTTTCATTAATTTTATCTTCAAAAAACACCTTTAAATCATGATTTCAAAATAAAAAAATTGAGGGTTTTATTTGTAAAGTTGATAAGGGGCATTCTACGTTTGGACCTTGATTTTAACCTATTTTCACATGTTTTTTCTCATGTAGGCTCCCTAAAATGATCCGAACCAGGGACTAGTCGTGTCGGGCATCTCAAGTCCAACCAGGACCAAAAACCACGCCCAATACCTATACCAATATCAATACCAATGCAAACACTAATACAGACACCGATCTTTCCCATAGTTGTTCGACAAAGCCTCTAACCAGAATCAAGAAATATCCAGTTGGTACATACCACCGACCATAGCCAAAACCAATTCCAATAAAATAACAAAAATAAAAAAAGCCCATAGCATGAAATGAAGTCTTCTAGAGTATGGAACCTCCCACATCAATCTGACTCAAAGTTGTCCCCGGATCTAAGTTATAGGGTAGGATGAATAATAGTATGGCAAGTTCCTGCATCGCGTGGGGATACAATCCATAAAGATGGTTAGTGGAGTAAACACTAGCATGTGACTTAGGGATAAAGATAAAATAATCCCATCATTAATACCAAAACAAATAACCTTATGTAATCAAATATATACATATATACCATACCAGGGTAGGGAATAAGGTTTAGCATACATTTAAAACCTTAACCTGGGTTGTGTAGCATAGTCATTGTAAAACCATCCAAGGGATATATGGGTTCAAATCCCCCTACTGAAAAGGCCCCAGTACGTGTTAGATGCACGACTAGAGAAAAGAACCTAAGATGAATAGTACATCCCCAAAAGATAAGTGTTATATATTGCATACAGTCACCAAGACCACTCTCATATCGACAAACGTGAGTTTCCAATAGTGATCCCCTTAGGATATCCACTTTCTACGGCTTTGCTTCTCAACCCTTTTTAAGCCCAATTAAGCCTTTCATACATAACCAAACCATTTAATAAGGAGTTTTTTAATCAGGCATTAACCGTTGGTATTGTCATACCAAAATTAGAGTTTGCAAGTCTATTACCTTATGCCATATAAACCATTTAACCAATTTGACTGCACCTTTTCTAATTAAACCAAAACCATTTATAATTTAACCATAGCCACCAAGGACTTTCCAAAATCATGTGAAACAAACCAAAACCAATTCATGTTTTGTTAACCATTTATGCAATGCAAGGTTCCAAGAATTTTCAACGAATGTGACCAAATCATTCTCTTTTACAATTTCACAAATAGGTTGAGGACATACCGTAAACAAAATTAAAATCATCATATTTGGGGATCAACTATGACCCCTCAATTAAATTACCATTCTCATGCACCCACATGTGAAAAACCATAATTAAAACATGAAAACCCATAATTCAATCATAAGAAACATTAACAAACTATGAACATCCGAAACCCCCAACCTGTATTTCAAAACCATAATAATAACATGAAAACAATACATTAAAACACATTCCTTTAGTAAAATAACAATGATGTAAGAGTCACATGCCTTAAACACCAAAAAGTATGGAGAGAAACCACCCTTGAAAGCCTTAACTAATTATCTTGTAGAAACCCTAGTTTTACCTGAAGAGGGAGTTTGAGAGAGATTTTTAGAGTGTTTTATTGGGAATAATAGGTTAATAAAGTCCCAAAAGTTATTTTTATGTTGGGGCCTCAAAATAAGTTAAAAAGGAAATGTCCAAAATACCTCAACTTAAAATTATAAAATGTCGTAGGTGGTTACGAGTTGACCCTCATGACTCGTGACCACAACATATGACTCGTACCCTTGAATCATACCCAAGACACTAAGTTGGACACCCATACACTATCCACCATATGACTTCATGATACTACTTATTACTAGACCGTACAACTCACATGGTCTAGTCGTACCCCAAGATAAAACCCAAAGGGATTAGACACTGGACAACATATGACTCAACCTTACCATCTATAACCTATTCTTATGGCTCTTGATTAGCCACTCATACTCAGAGCCAAGTCAATTCACTATGTTATTAATTTCAAAAATGATTGAGAAAATGAACTGTCACCACACCTAACTATTCATACCACCTCAATCATGAAAATAGTAGAATCCTAACCACCATTCACCGGACTTTCTACGACTGTGGTCACCTAACCCATACCTACACCATAAGAATTCTATGGTGAGTCATTATTAGGACAGTGAGCTCAAAGATCAGAAAATTTCCAAGCACCAATACCCTAGGTGTTTCACTCCCATAACCTTGAAAATGTATTTTTGAAAAAAAAAATAATTTTTCCCCTTTTATTTTGAAATGCATTTTGACCCCCACCCGAGTATGGGCAATATAGGAATCATTATCTTTCTTTTAATGTGTAGATGTTATATTTGAATATTGTAGTTGGATTTGAGGTCGTTCTAGAGGAAAAGACTCCATGTTGAAGAACATACACCGAGATTTCATCTTATCGAGGTAGGTTATTACTTAACTTCTTTCAGACTGAGCTGGGTAGTTAATGAGTAAGTAAAACATGTTATGAGTTGGGGAAAATAACTATGGGACTTATATTGTAAGATTATTTATACTATTGTATGCCCGTGTGTGAGCTTATTAACGTGTGCCATCTGATATTATGTATTGCCTATGTGGGGGCTTTATTTTACATTATTGATCTTATTTTTGCATCTAAATTCCTTTAAATCTAGATAGGATGCATGTGCAAGGGCTTATTTTATTAATATAGGCCTTATTTAAGCATTGGTTACTTTTTTCATGATAAAATAGCCGAGTTAATGGGTTGATATGATATTAATAATGTCTTGTATGTATATTTATTCTAATGGTACCTAATTTGAGTTGACAATCAAGAATTATGGACATACTGAGTTGATTTCTATGCTCACTTGTATATATTCTGTGTTGATCATTATTTGAGTTGATTGTAAGTATTATATCCTTATTTCATACATATACATTCATGAGATACTGATACCACTAGAAAATATAAATTTTGAAAAGAAATGAGACATTTTTATGAAAAATGATCTTTATAAACATGAACTGGATAGGATAGTAGAGATTGAGATATAAGATACAGTATAGTACAGTAAATGGGTTACAAACCTGCTACCCCTATTGGTCATGCCTGATAGTTGCGAACTCGGTGGGTGTATACATAAAGTCATGTGACAACTTTTAGCATTCATTCCATCCATATTGCATTACATTGCATTGTATACATAGCTTGCTTTCTTTCCTTAGTTCATTGATTTATGTGTGGTTTTCATGTATATTTTCCTCTATATTTTTGTTGTTATTACTTTTGTATACTTATATATGTTAGAACTATTAGTGGAGATGGTGTGAGCTACCGTTTGGGGCTTTTTTAATTGCAGGTGATGTGCTTATAGTATATCTTAATTATTTTATATTTTACTTTGCTCAGTCGGTCTTTAACTACTAAGTAAAAATGTAGAGTACAAACTCCTACTGTGTTCTTTGGGTGTAGATCTTAGCATAAGTATGACATGCGGAGGTTGAGATCATTTTGGTGATTGATGATATTCAAGGTACTAGGCCGTTCTAGCGTTTAGGTCAAACTTTCGGACCTCACTCTATCTTACTTTTCTGGTGTTCAAGGCAAATTTTGGAATCTCACTCAATCTTACTTATGTCTTTATTTGGGTCAAAGACATATTTTATACTTTCAATTTCATATTTGTACTTAGATTGCTCTTACATTATGACACTGGATTTTGGGTTGTTTATGTTTTTTTAGACTTTTGTGTAATATGTGTATATTCCATGATTGTCCTAAATTTATTCTAGAAGTCTCACTTGTGTTTATGTTAATATCATTTTTGTTTCTTTTATCAATTTGTGTGATCAGCGTACTTGTCAAACTTGAATCGTGACAAGTGCCATCATGACCTAGTTTTTGAATTGTGATACCTTTTCCCTATTTAATTAATTCTTGAAAAGGTGTTTTAGGTTGAGCTTCGAGGCAAACCATAGAAAAAATACATCAGAAAGATCATAAGTCATAAGCCCATTAGCTTAGGCATTAAGCAAGTTTTTATCACGATCCAAAAATTTGAGGTAATGATGATACCAATCCCGATCAAGCCTTTGTAGGTAAGTCCAACACTAAAAGATACTATACAATGAAAAGAAGGTATATAATAATAAAAACATAAGACTTTAGAATAAAGTTAAGCAAATTTGACCACAGATGAATATCTGAATTATATAACTCCAATCTCTAAAGATCTAGTGCGATGAGGAAGAGCAATTTTAAAACTTACAAAAGTAAGAACACATAATATTTGTGTCTGAAATAAATTAAAGACATAAGAGAACTAGAGAAAACTAGAAAATGATGCTCCGTACAGAGAGCTCACCTTGACTTTGAAATCTCAAAGCTGTAAAATAATAATCCATGATAGCACTCGAACTATGATTTGCACCGAAAAGGTACAAAAAGTAGGAGTAATTGTGTTTCACTTATACTTAATAGACATCATAGGTCAACCAATAAAAATAGAAAACTAAATAAGTAAAGTGAACTATGAGTAATGATTTACCCTACGAGCAAAAAAGTCCCAACAGCTCAAGTTGCACGACTTCTAATAGTATAATAATACAATCTCAATAGTAGTACATTGATATCTACACCACAAATAAAAAGTATAATTCTTTCATGATTCAAACCAGGGCTTGGCCTTGACGGGTTTCTCAAGTCCACCATGGACCAAAGACTATCCCCTCGACCTAACCTAAAGAGCACAATAATAATAATAATAATAATAATAATAATAATAATAATAATAATAACAATGCATAAGCCAGTTAAACAATAATAAGAAGATGAATACATGACTCAATAAAACTAAAAGTCAGAACAATAACCAACCAACCCACATCTATCCACGAAAGCCTCTAAACCAGAATAACATCTAAATTGGGACATTCCCCCGACTATGTCCAAAAAAAAATCCAAAATTTTTGAATCAATAAGGAAAGAAAAATGAAATAATAAGGCCTTCCAAAGGATGGAGGATCATCACATCAGAGTAACTCAACGAATGTGCTAATCTACCTAGCGCTACACAAAAGCAACAGAAGTGTTTTTAGACCCTGCTTCATGAAATGATGTAGTGTACTATGACAGCCAGTGGGATAAGCATCGACATGTAACTCAACGAAAGTGATAACATAATGTCATATGCAAAATCAGTCAAAATCACATGCACACATTCATATGTACATATATAGGATGTCGACATAGGTAAGGGTCATGAAAATGAGAGTTTTAAATTCATTAACCTAGACTATGTAGCTCAATCCATCCTAAGGGCACCCATGGGATATATTGGTTAAGCTCTCCCTGCTGAAAGAGTCCCAGCGGTGTTAGCCGCACGAACCAAGAAAATCCGAGGAAGGTCCAGAGAATCCATAACTCCCATCATTTCATTTATATATATATTTATATATCTATATAAGTGTGAACTAGGCACACGATCATAAAAAACCCCACGACGGCAAATATGGTTTCCAGTAGTGGTCCCCCCAATACCTCCACCTTCACGATGAGCTGCACAACTTTCTATAATCCCAAATTAAAATAATTTTTGCACATACAATCAACGAGTACCCAGGAATTATTCATTAAGGCATTTACCACTTGGTATCGTCATATCAATATGCTTCCAAGATAAATTAATATGTCAAACTATTCACATTGACTCCCAAGTTCCATTAAAATTCAATCCATAGCCACCAAGGCCAACCAAATCTATTTTTATATCCAATTATCCATTAATGCAATGCATTGAGTCCAAAAGCAAGTTAAACCATGCAATTTTTCATAATAGAAATCAAACTCACAGAGTGGGTTGAGGTTTATGCAATTTCGAGCCAAAATTTATCCAATTTGGGGAAATCCACGTCCCTCATTCCAACCATTAAAATATTATATCAATTCAATTCCAAAAATATTCATTTAAAGCTCGAATAATCAATTCAAAACATGGGAGAAGTAATTCAACCATTAATAACCAAAACCCCTCAACCCAATTTCAAATCCCACAATTTAAATCACATGAAAAACCATTCAATTCATTCCATAATGTAAAATTAAAGTTTAGAAAAAAGAAACATGCTTGAAACACATAAGAATTTGAAGTCAATTTGAAGTTTGGAGCCCATATGATGAATTCACAGTGGAACCCTTAAGCTTTCTTGGGTGGAGAGTTAAAGATGAATAAAGTAGAGTGTAATCCTTGAAAAATGAAGAAAAAGGGTCCCTTTTATGTTTATAAGTCATGGAAAGGGTGAAAATACCAAAAGTCCCTCACCCTTAAGTGGAAAAAAAAAAACAAATTGGACAAAAGTTAACCCTTGGTGTGGCACGTTGTTATCGCGGAGGTTATCCTCCGTGCCACGCCATTATCGTGGAGGGTAACCTCCGTGACATAGTGATATCATGGACCCTCACTACCTCGGGGTCTTAAAATTACCCTGAAGCTTTTTCAAAAATTTCGAAACATTTCCAAATTACCCTTTTAACATTCCTAAACACAATTCAAGTAAAAAAAAATGATATTACAAACATGGGAGGGTCAAAAATAAAATGTTCAAAATTTTAAGGGCTTACAAATTCATAATATCCTTCTTATAAAAGAGATGAAAAAGTATTACAACACAAGAACATGGTATGTAAGCAATACTCAAATGTTCATCTCGTATACACCCTTTGAGACTAAACTTCCACGATAGGTCACATGGGGACTCACAACCCATATACTAACCACTATCTCATCAATCAACCTTGTCCGCACTTTCCTCAGCTAAGGCATTTTATAAAATGATACATTTTCTTTCGTAAAGTAATCTAAATTTTAGTGTAATATTAGTTCTAAGAAAATAAGCGGTGATGAAATTACAGGCAATGTTGTGATTTCGCAGAAAATTACATGGGATGATCCCCATAGTAAGTGACTTTTTTTTTTGTCTCCTACAAGAAAAGTCTTAAAAGATTAGCCTTCCTTTTTATGTATAGAACAAGAACTTTTTTTCTCCTTTAGACCTCAAATATTTTTGTGCGTTTCACGTTCATTTGTCTCTTAACTTCTATTTTTTTTTCCTTGATTTTTAATTTTTTTCCTATTTAAAATCATTTTTCTAAACTTTTATTTTCTTTTGTATTTTATTTTTTCTTCTCATATTTTTTTCTCAAACATTATTTATTTTTTGAAAAAGGGCCAAAAGTACCTTTCAAGTATTGATGTTGATTTAAAAATACCCTCAGTTAATCTATAGGGTCAGAAATACCCTTCAAGTATTGAAATTAATTCAAAAATACCCCTCTATCAACCTTTATGACTCAAAAATATCCTTGAAACTAACAATTTTTTTAAATCATAATTAAAGATTTGAAAAATATTGAGATTGGTTCAAAAATAGCCCTCCATCCACCTTTATGGCCCAAAAATACCCTTTCAACTAACGATTTTTTAAGATCATAATTAAAAATTTTGTTAAATGTGTGGCAATTTTTTATTGATCGAAACTAAATTAATTAAAATGCTAAGCCCAATCCGGACTCAACTAAAACTACCCAATCCAAATCCAACAAAATAAATCATAATTTTGATCAATGAATGGTGTGAAGTGGTCTCTTACAGGGAATGCACTTGCCAGTGGTGGCAAGACAATTTGATGTATATAAAAATAAATAGTGACAAATATTTAGGAAAGAATGTAGTATGTTTTTTTTATACAAACTAAATGTGTTACTTATAATAAAATGGAGGAAGTGACAAGATAGTGTTTCCTAAGACGTGGCATAACCAAGGAATATCCATTAGTTTTACTATCTAACATAGAGAAATATACATCACAAAGAAATATCAAACTAACATTATGATTAGGGGATCAATTATTCACAATATTACATTAGACTGACAGATTCTAAGTCAAAAAAGTTCCTGCATTTGATAGCAAAGTTACTCATACTAGCGGGTTGTTCTAGTTGGGGAAAATTTTGCACCATTTGGGTCGGGTGGTTTAAGTTGGGTCTAGATTGGACTTAACATTTTAATTAATTTAGTTTCAACCAATAGAAAGTTGTCACGTATTTAAAAAAAATTTAAGTTATGATTTAAAAAAAACATTGGTTGAAAGGGTATTTTTTTTCCATAAAGATGGATGGAGGGGTATTTTTGAATAAATTTCAATACTTGAAGGATATTTTTGACCCTTTTCTGAATTTTTAATTGTGATTTTAAAAAGACATTAGCTTTAAGGGCATTTTTGAGTCATAAAAGCGGATGGAGAGGTATGTTTAAACCAATTTCAATACTTGAAGGGTTTTTCTTGGCTCAATAAGTTAACAGAGGGTATTTTTGAACCAATTTCATTACTTTAAGGGTATTTTTGTCCCATTTTAAAATTTATATTTCTTAAAAAAAAATTATTTGTCAACCTTTATTTTTGGCATAATACATAAATATGCCCTTTTAACTTGCCCTCAATTCAAATCTATGACCTCCAACTTTGGGTGTGCACAAGTAAGCATTTAAACTTGTATTGAGTTGAACAAGTAGACACATATGTCCTATGTGGCATAATACACATAGGACGTCATGTTGGACAAGAAGTGGTCTTGTAGGATGCCACATAGGACATATGTATCTACTTGCTCAACCTTATACAAGTTTAAGTGCCTATATGTGTACATACAAACTTAGAGGTCATAGATATATTATGAAACTAAGTTAAAGGGCATGTTTATGTATTGTTCTTTTATTTTTCTTTTCTTTTATTTTTTTCCTCATTCTTTCTTTTTTTTTTTCATTTTTCTCAAACTTTATTTTTATTTTTTTCAAACTTTATTTTTTTATTTCTTCTTCTCTGTTTTTTTTCTCAATCTTTATTGATTTTTTCCTTCTTTTTTTTTTGTCTCAACTTCTATTATTTTCTTAATTAACAAAAAGTTGGGTAATCCACAAAGAGGATCATTTTTCTTTAATATCGATGTAAATTTAAAGTAGAAGTGTCTCATTTATTAGGCCACTTAGGCAATTGCCTAGGGCCTCATATTTACCATGTAAAAATAGCATGGCAGAATTTGATATATGGATTTTTATGTAATGAAGACTTTGGAGTTCTTGTGGATGGTGTGTCATATAGGTACTTTCCAGCTTCTCGAGGGATGCAACAAGGGTCCCAAATCCAGCCTGTTGATTTTTGCTGAAGAAGTGCTAATGGTATCATTCAAAGCGATTACATCTTACCTCGCTTCGAGATCATCCCCAACACTTTCCTATTTTCTTTTGATAACGATGTTCTAATATTGTATAATATCTATAAACAGAATCATAAGAAGCAAAAAATCTTTTTGAAAAGAAATAAGAAGCTGATTGAAACGTTGTAATGGCCAAAAGGTCAATTTCTTAGAAAAATATTTTATAGTTCAGAATAAAATTAAATTACTATGATGAAACCGTATGAGCATGAAAAATAGATGAATTAGTTGAGAAAAAGTGAAAATTGCAACTTTTTGTGGATTATATACCAAAAATATAGCTACTATGTGTACTCTGTACTTTCTATTTACCCTTTTAGCTTTTCCTCAACACTCATTATTTTAATGTGATCAGCATATTCAGTCAAATAAAATGGCTTGTTCCTTCCCTAATGCATATATTTGTTATAGAATAATGTTGACAGTTCCAATTACGATTGCCTCAGTTGAAAGAAGTTTTTCAAAATTAAAATTGATAAAGTCTTACTGAAGATATCAATAATATCTCAAGAGAGATTGAATGAATTGATATATGTGTATGTTTGTATACATATATATAGATATAGATATAGATATAGATATAGATATAGATATAGGTATAGATATAGATATAGATATTTATTGAAATGTCACATAAAATTGATATGTTTCAAAATTCAATTGACATATACATTGTAGGTTGAAAAAGAATTATTAGAAAGTATTGACTATAAAAATATTATTAATGATTTTGCATCTCAAAAATCTAGAAAATAAATTATATATATATGCCCCTCTTTAGAGTGTCGTCTTTGGCCCCCGATATGGTCGAGACTCCCTTGACTTAAAGGGTGTTAGTTGTTGTTAGGAAGTCTTTTAGGATAAGTGTTACTTCCACTGCAAGAGTTATAAAACATCTCATGAATCAAGACACGGTGTAGTATGTTAACTCTTACTTGTAGGGTGTAACTTATTTTTTAAAAGTTCTTGAACTATGTCTTGCCTTTATGGAAAGATTTACACAGCATCTCATAAATCAAAACACAAAGTGGTAGTTTCAACTTTTTCCCATAGGGCATAACTTATTATTTTTAAAAGCTCTTGAGCTAAGTCTTGTTAGGCAACACTTATAGAGTATCTCATAAATCTAGACGCAATGTTGTAGTGTCAACTCTTGCCCATGGGGCTTAACTTATTTTTTAAAAGTACTTGGATTAGGTATTGTCTCTAAGTCAAGAGTTATAGAATATCTCACAAATCAAAATACAATGTGGTATCGTAAACTCTTTTATATGGGGCGTAACTTATTATTTGAAAGTCCTTGGACTAAGTCTTGCCTCTAAGGCAAGAGTTACAGAACATATTATAAATCAAATTACAATGTGGTAGTGTCAATTCTTGCCCATGGGGCATAGCTTGTTATTAGAAAGTCCTCGGGCTATGTCTTACCTTTAATGTAAAAGTTATTGAACATCTCATAAATTTAGACACAGTGTGGTAGTGTTAGCTCTTGCCCATAGGGTATAACTTGTTGTAATTTGAAAGTCCTTGAGCTAAGTCTTGTCTGTAAGACAAGAGTTATAGAGTATCTTACAAATAAAAATATAATGTGGTAGTGTCCACTTTTTCATGGGGTGTAACTTATTTTTTGAAAGTCCTTAGGCTAAGTCTTGCTTCTAAGACAAGAGTTATAGAGCATCTCATAAATCAAGACACAATGTGATAGTGCCAACTCTTGACCATGGGGCGTAACTTGTTGTTTAAAAGTCCTCGGATTAAGTCTTACCTTTATGGAAAGAGTTGTAGAACATCTCATAAATCATGAAACAATGTGGTAGTGTCAACTCTTGTCCATGGGGAATAACTTGTTCATTTAGCAAGCTAAGTCTTGCCTCTAAGGCAAGAATTATAAAATTTCTCATAAATTAAAACACAATATGGTAGTGTCAACTCTTGCCCGTGGGTCATAACTTATTCCTTTGGCAACCTAAGTCTTGCCTCTAAGGCAAGATTTATAGAATTTCTCATAAATCAAAACACAATATGGTGGTATCAACTCTTACCCATGAGGCGTAACTTGTTATTTGAAAGGAATCAAAGAAAAGGAAAAAACAAAAACTGGGAAAACACAAAAAATAAAGAAACAAACAAAAAAATAAAGAAACAAACAAAAGAATAAAGAAAAATAAAGAATGATGAAATTTAAAAAATAATAAAAATAATCAAATAAAAAAAAGAGGAAAAATAGAAGTTGAGGGGAGAAAGGAAAAAAATAAAGGCTGAGAAAAACAAAAAAAAAAAGACAAAAAAAATAAAGGTTAGGAAAATTTTAAAAAAAATCAAATGAAAATAAAAAAGATAAAAATATATTAAAAAAATAAAAGTTGAGAAGAGAATAGGAAAAAAAATAGGTGAAGGTTGAGCTTTTTTTTTTTTGTTATCAAAAAAGAATAAGAAAATAAAAATCAAAGAAAAACTAAAAAAGGGAAAAAAAAAGTTGTGTTACAAATGTATTTACATTATAGTGAATGTTATTAAGAATAGAGTTAAGATATATTTGATATCTATTAGATATAAAGTATCTATCTTTTAGAGAGAAACTAGGGGTATTTTTCCTATAAATAGAGGGGCTTTGTTCATTGTATCCTCAATCTTATGATCTGTCACTCCTCAAGAGAAATAAGAATTACTCTCTATTCTCTTTATTCTTGTTCTTATTTTCTTTATATTTCATAACACGTTATCAGCACGAGTCTCTAGTTTTTTTTTTTAAATAAGGTCATAGTACACGTCGTTCCAAAGATATCGACAAAGGCATACTTGTTGCCTTATTTCTATGCGCAAAGGATAAAATCTTTTTCATAAAGTAATATGCAGGTGCTATTTCTTTTGAAATTAATAACCTTGATAAATCTGATTATTTGTGGATATTTGAACAAAAGGTATGTGGTGTTTTTTTTTTGTTTCTTATATTTCAAATATACAAGTTGCATAATGTATTATGTCAATTCAAGTTGCCCTTTTGTACATATACAGATTCCATTAATTTATTTATTTGGTTTGCCTTTATGTTTTAAGAAAAGCCAACTTATGTTATATTCTATGGACTTCGACAATATATCTTTAAATATATATTTGACCTATTATACTCTTGATTAATGATAAGACGGTAAATTTAGTTTCATCGAACAAAGAGTAAGACATCGGATTCGGGTTACAGTAAACCACCTTCTCTGCTTGAGGTTCTACTCCTTCTAATTGAACACATACTACAAGTTCTTATTATCTAAATAGATGTCTACATACACTCTATATAGGATAATAGCACCAAATCTTCAAAGCAAAGACCATAACCGCCAACTCTAGATTGTGAGTCGGGTAGTTCCTCTCATGAACCTTAAGCTGCCAAGAATCATAGGCCACAACATTACTATGTTGCATCAAAACACAACTCAGTCCCACATAGGATGCATCATAAAACACAATAAAACCATCAGTACCCTCTGGCAGCTACAAAATTGGTACAGAAGTCAACTTATCCTTTAACTTTTCAAAGTTACCCTCATAAGCATCGAACTATAAAAACTTTACCTTTTTCTGAGTCAACCTCATCAATGAAGCAGCAATAGATGAGAAACTCTTCATAAACCTCCTATAATACCCAGCCAAGCCCAAGAAGCTCCTAATGTCGGTTGGAGTCATGGGTCTAGGCTATTTCTTAACTACCTCAACTTTTGGTGGATCACCATGATCCCACACTAGAAACGACATGCCCAAGAAAAGTCACAGCATTCAGCAAAACCTCACACCTAGGAAATTTTGCATATAGATTCTGATCCTTAAGTCTATACAACACAATTCGGAGGTGATTAGTATGATCCTCCTCAGTCTTAGAATACACCAAGATGTCATCAATAGAAATAATAATAAAAAAATCCAAAAACTATCTCAAACTCGATTCATAAGATCCATAAAAGTAGTCAGAGCATTAGTCAATCAAAATGACATCACAAAAAACTCATAGTGACCATAACGGGTTTGAAAAGCAATATTGGGAATATCAACATCCCCAATTTTGATTGATGATAACCTAAATGAATATCAATCTTAGAAAAGCATCTAGTACCTTGAAACTGATCAAAAAGGTCATCAATCCTAGGAAGAGGGTACTTATTCTTTACTGCCACCTTATTCAGCTGACAATAATCTATACAAATCCGACAATACATATCTTTCTTACGCACGAAAAGCAGAGGATCATCACAGTGAGAAACACTAGAACGAATGAACCCTTTATGAAAAAGATCTTTTGATTTCTTCTTTAGCTCCTTTAATTCAGTTGGAGCCATTCTATAAGGAGGAATAGAAATAGGATGAGTATCCGGTAGAAAATCAATCCCAAAATCTTTTTCCCTATTGGGAGAAATTCCAAGAAGATTATTGGGAAACACTTGAAAAAACTCGTTAACAATGGGGACAGATTACAAAAAGGATCTTTAGAGTTAGAATATTTAACCTAAATTAGATGATACATACACCCTTTTGAAATAAATTTCTGACCTCTAAGATAAGAAATAAACCTTCCTTTGGCACTACGGAACTCCCCTTCCATTATAATATCGACTTATTAGAGAATTAGAAATTGATCTTTCGGGTCCTACAATCAAGAGAAACATAGCACGAGTGAAGCCAATCCATCCCCAATATAACATCGAAATCCACCATATCTAATTCTTTCAAGTCCACCAATGCCTCTCTATAAGATATAGACACCACACAAACCCTATAGATTTTTCTAGCAACTATAGAATCACCTATTGAAGTAGACATAGAAGAGGAGTTAAAAATAATTTCAGGGCCAAAACCAAAATTTGCAGTCTCATAAGGGCTCACATAAGAAAGGGTAGAATCCAGATCAAGAAAATAATAAACATCACAGGAGAAAAGCTATAACATACCAGTAACAATATCTATAGATGCCTCAGATTCCTAAAGAGTGGCAAGAGAATAGAGGAAATTTTGGCTAGTGTCGGTATTAGAAGTATCACCTTTTGGTATAGGAGCTGAAGATTTGGAAACTAGAACCTTATTAGACCTAATGGCAACCTTGTATGAAGAACAATCTCTCTACATGTGACCCAACTGACCATAATTGTAACATGAATTCCTCCCCTTATTATAATAATAATGATAAAGCTTCCCATGAAATCAACAACGAAGGTAAGGTGGGGCTGACAAGCTCCACAAGCCAGTGACTAGGCAATTTGTGCTTAGGACCACTACTAGCTAGAGAACAATGATCATCTAAAGGCTTAGGATAGGGAGCACTAGCAGATGAATATGAATTGCCCTAGTTTTTCTTCTCGGTTCACTGTCTATCATCTCTCCCACTATTTTACTAACCCTCACCCTGCTTTGAATATCTAAACTTCTTATTCTGCCTTTCTCCAATCTCTTTCTATTTCTTCTTCTTATCCTCTACCTGCTGCATATAAATCATAATTCTAGAGATATCCATATCATTGTTCAACATTGCAGCCTTACACTCTAATACCAAGTTGCGAGATAACCCATAAGCAAATTTCCTAATTTTTTATCTCTAGCTAGATACCAACACTAGAGAAAAAAGAGAGTTACTGAAATTTCAAATCATACTCTTTCACACTCATCTTGCCTTGCTTCAGATTCACAAACTCCTCAGTCTTAGCATTCCTCAGTTTCTGAGGAATGAAATAATCAAGATAGGCACCTGAAAACTCATCCCATAATGCCAAATCAATATTATTACCTCTCAACTTCTCCCATTTCTCATACCTATGTTAAGCTATATCTTTTAGCCGATATGCAACAAACTCTTTACCTTCAGAATCGGTAGCATGTATCACTCTGAAAATCTTCTCTATCGCATCTATAAACCCTTGAGGATCCTCCATAACCTTAGATCCTATAAAGTTTAGGGATTCAACCCCATGAACTGTACGACCCTAATGCCTTAGATGAAGGAGTAATAAAATTGCCAATCGAGTAAGAAAATGAATACATCGACTGAACTCCGCATTAGAAATTTCCCCTAGAGGCATCTAATCATAAGCATCACCACCCCTCAAAGCCTGAGAAAGACTAGTGGAACTCTTAGTGGAGCAACACAATTAGGAGCAAGGATCCTAGACCTAGTCTTCACTCCATACATGGGGCGATACCGCGATAACTATTGAAACTTCAAGGCATACTTCTTGACTAACCTCTTTCCTTGATTTAGATCACAAACTCTTTCGCTTTTGCTTCACTCAGCTCTTGAGGAAATAAGCAGTCTAGAAAAGCACTAGAGAAATTATACCACAGGGCTGAATCAGCATCATCACCCCTTGATTGCTCCCATTCTTCATACCATTGTTATGCTACATCTTTCAGTTAGAAGGTAGTAAATTCCACACCCTCCACATTAGTAGCATGCATAACATGGAATATCTTTTCTATCTCATTAATAAAACCTTAAGGATCCTTCTCAACCCTAATACTAGTAAACAAAGAAAAACTCAACAACATAAACTGGCTAACCCTTGTGGCCTCAAAAGTGGGAGTAACAGAACCACCATGCTCAACCTGAGAAGCTACCAACTGAGCCAACAAATGGTTGAACTGTTGAAACTTAGTATTTGTCACATCAGCCTGACGAGCTCAAAAAGGACTGGAAGGGACTGGTGGAACTCTAAGAGAGAAATCAGGAACTGGACCCCTAGATTAGGTTTAGACCCCATAAGTAGAGTTCATCCCATTAGCATTATCCCCAAGTGGGATAGAGGAGTTTCTAGGAGCTTCAGATTGTTGGAGAGGCAAGATCTGAAAGGCAAACAAATAGGAATTAGATGAAATTAAGGACCTTAGACTCTATATCTTGAAAATAAAACACAATAAAGAGAAACATTCCTAAATTCCTTAATAATATCCCCCTTATGAGTGTGGTGTGCTACATACCCTTAAAAGAGACTCTACTCAACACGATTTTGTCAGACACCCAATTAACCATGAACCTAGGGCTTTGATACCAATCTGATATAACCTAAACCAGGGCCTAGTCATGTTGGGCATCTCAAATCCAATCGGGACCAAAGATGTCCAATCTTTTTCTATTTTATTCTTCTTATTCTCTACCTACTGCATATAAACCATAAGTCTGGAGATGTCCATACTATTGTTCAACATTGCAACCTTACACTATAATACCAAGTCACGAGATAACCCAGTAGAAAATTTCCTAATTTTAGATCTCTAGCTAGACACTAACTCTAGAGAAAAAAGAGACAGTTGCTGAAATTTCAAATCATACTCTTTCACACTCATCTTGTCTTGCTTCAGATTCACAAAGTCCTCAGCCATAGCTTTCCTCAGCTTCTGAGGAATGAAATAATCATGAAAGGCACCTAAAAACTCATCCCATAATGCTGACTTAATATTATTACCTCTCAACTTCTCCAGCTCCTCATACCTCTGATAAGCTATATCTTTTAGCGAATATGCAACAAACTCTACTCCTTCAGGATCAGTAGTATGCATCATTCTAAAAATCTTCTCTATCTTATCTATAAACCCTTAAGGATCCTCTATAACCTTAGAGCCTGTAAAGGTTGGGGGATTCCACCCTATAAATTATACATCCCTAGTGACATCAGATAAGGAGCAACAAAATCAACACGATCTAACTGATGAGACTGAGATGTCACTAATTGAGTAAGCAAATGAATATATCAAATGAAATATGCATTAGAGATATCATTGTACTATGTATGTGAGATACTTTCCTAGTTGTATTTATGCATTTAATCTAGAACTTGCCCGATTAGTTTTGTTTAAGTTGTAGGATAGTCGGTTAGGACAGGATCATAGGTTATTTTTTATTTAGTCCATTCTTAGCCTATAGAAATATTCAAATTTTAATAAGTATCCCTTGATCCCTGATTTGAGCTTACATAAACCTATTTTTTTATTCTTACCTTTCACCTTTCCGGTTTAGTTACAATGAACCTATTTTGGCCCTGGACCTTTTTGAACATTGTGCACCTTAACTCAGACAATTGCCTAAGTAGAAGATCTCTATCATAAGGGTGCATAGTTAAAAAATAGGTATAGAAGGTTTGATTAAGAGAAGAGAAAGTAAGGTTAGGTGTGGTAAAAATTATAAAATACAAAAGAGAAAGTGAAAAATAAAGAAAAAAAAGAATAAAGAAAACTGCACCCAACCTGGATGAGCGACAAAAGAGAAAAGGGTGAAATAAGGGAGAAATAAAAGAGAAAAAGGTGGTTGAAAAGTGGACCCCAAAGGTAATTGTAGTGTCAAGAAGGTTTATTTACTAAGTCCTAAATATACCATACCAGCCGCCACACCTATAGTACAAGTCAAATAAAGACCTAAAATGATCCTAGTCTGACTGTTCAAAAAACTAAGGTAAAGAAAACAAGGTCAAGCCTATGGTATTTTATGCATATTGATTGGAACTTCTTTTATAAGTCTGAGTGTCTCGTTATCATCCTCGCATTAACATGCATAATCATACTATGAGAGTGGTACTTTTTTATTATAAGGGTACATGGGTTTTGTTACTAGTTGCTTATCTGTCCGGGTAGTGTAGTAGTATATTCGCTTGATTATTTGTTAGTAATATAATATCATGGCTTGATTCATTTGTGTCGCATTGGTGTGCTACATAGATCCACACAGTTGATTTTGAAAAGATTGAAAATAAGAGAGGGTAGAGAATTTTGAGATTAAATTGAATTGATTGCCCTAGGTGCCTTTTGTTTTCTTAGTTAAGCATCATATTATTTTTTTATTATGTTATTTACCTGAGGACATGAAAACATTATAAGTTGAGAATGTTGATATGCCATGTTTTCATGCAACTTTTAATACTTAAAACTATGAAAATAAGCAAGTAGTTAGGTCATTTTGTTAGATATGATGTGTGTTTGTGTTGCAGGAAAACAAGGTTGGAAGTGAAGTAGAATAAAATAAGATAAAAAGATTTAACAAGTGAAGTCATTACCTGGACTACGAGTTATTGGGTGACTAAATGACTTATTGTCTAAGTCGTCAAGTGAATAGTAGAGAAATGTGAGTTGAAGAATAAAGAGGATATTTGCTATGACTCATAAGATTTGACTATGAGTCGTATGTAGGATCGTTCTGAGAAAAATTTAGCCAAAGTTCAACAAGTATACAAGTTAATGCCTAGTGGAGACAAGGTTGGTAACAAGCTGTAAGGCCTGACTATGACTTATTGTGAAAACTATTCTGAGTATTTGGAGATAGGACACTGAAAGCAAAAAAATAACTAGAGTGACAATGAATTCAGCCAATGACTCATATGGAGACGTGATGAGTTGTCTAAGTGTAAAAGGAAGATAGTGAAGCTCACAACAAGTCATCGTCCGTCCGGATGACTCGTTGTCTGAGGCATAGCCACTGCGAACCTTATTTTCCTATTTTGTTTTTCTTAATATTTTTAGGTTATGTTGAGAAACTATAAATACCCCTTTGATGTTTTGTATTAGTTTACACACTCCTTGCATGCACAGATCGCATGCACAGATCTATATTGATTGAGTGCATGCACAGATTTATATTGATTTTGAGATTTGACTTTTGATCTTGGATTCCATTATTCTTGGTTTTTATGGTTGATTATTAATTTGAGAGTTTAGGTTTTGCTCTTAAATTAATATGAGATTATTCTTATGTTTTCTTTTTATGAATTCAATTGTTGTTCTTACAAACATGAGCAGCAAAACAACCTAATTAGGGTTGTGGGAACCCATGCAGAATAAAAAAGTAGAAAAAGTGCAAAGTCATTCTTTATCAGTGTTTATACATATATTGTGATCTTCTTTGCATTGATTGATTTCTTACTACTGTAGAAATTAATAACTTGAATGTATTCAATACTTACTCCACAATAGAGGTAAAGATTAGAAAAAGAGGATCATAAAAGTAATTTGAGGTTGCCAACCCTCTTCTAATTATCTTGACACCCAAAAAGACATAGTTAATAAAGGATTCAAGATAAGGGTTAGTAAGGAAACACTCTGAGACTCACAAGGAGAAGGGTAAAATTTACCAACGGCATTCACAAGATGATTGGTGATTCATTTCTTGTATGATTCTGTATGCTAAGCATTGAGATAGATTAAAGGAGCACGATAAGTCTATGAAGTTAGGAAGCCAGGGGAATACATTCCTAGTATTCATCTCATATCGATTTCTACCTGAGGATATCAAGACTTGTTACTACTTTACTATTTTCTACAAAATCCCCCAATTACTTTTCTACACTTTTCGACCACTTTACCAAGTTCGTGAGAGATATTCAGTATATTGTATGTGGATTAACCCCAACCTTCATTTGGATTCTTTATTTGACAGTGATTATGTTTTACTTTATTGGACGTATAATTTAGGAAACATCAAGTCTCATGGATCTAGATATTTTATCCATCCATGTGTGATTAAGGTGTGTCATAATTTAAAGAATCTTAACTAGTGGGGTGGTATAAAGAAGGATATGTCATATTTGGTAGCCCGTTGATTATGTTATCAAAATATAAAGGTTGAGCATTAGAGATTAGGTGGTTTTCTTCAGTGTTTTCCCATTCCTGAGTGAAAGTAGGAGCAGATCACTATGGATTTCATTATTGGGTTGCTTCGTACTTCCTGAGGTTTTGACAGTATTTGGGTCATCATAGATCGCTTGACAAAATCAGCCTATTTTATTCCTATTTAGATGTCTTTTACTGCAGAAAGGTTATCCCATACCTATATTTATGAGATAGTTTATCTTCATGAGGTACCCATATCTAATATTTCATATAGAGGTTCAACGTTCTCTTTTAGCTTTTGGTGGACTTTTTAATAGGATTTAGGTACTCCAGTTGACATTGGTATGACTTTTCACCTTTGTACAGATGGTCATTTAGAGCAGACAATCTAGGTTTTGAAAGATATGCTCCTTGCATGTGCTACGGATTTTTGGGGTAAGTAGGAGTATTATTTTGCTTTTGTGGAATTTTCTTATAGTTATAGCTACAATTCGAGTATAGATATTGATAACGCTCAACTTACACATTAATTTAGTGCAAGACAGTCATCGTCAATATATTTACCCAACTTTAGAATTGAGGTCGAATCCAGAGGGAACAATGTGAGTGGCAATTAACTAATTTGAAACTAAAGTTATAAGTTGAATTCAAACAACTGATACAAAAAGATAAAATGGGGGTTTTCAACAAATCTTAAGGTTGTAACTTGCTTCAGAACTCAAAGCCAAAATTTTAGTAGTTCGAATCAATGATAAATAAAAACTAGGATTGTGATCACTATGATTACTAATCCCCATTAAATAATAATTTTAGCATTGGGTTCTCATGACTTGCGGGAAACACCAAATTATCAGTTTCGACAGTCCATCTAAGTGTTTCTCAACCTACTTAGATGTTGAACTCCCTAATTCTCTCGAACTTAGGAAATCATTCTATTCATACTGATTTTATCTCAAGTTGATCAATCTTGTTACATCATTAATCATTAGATGACAGCTTAACCTTCCCAAATCCTTGTTGATAATTCGCTGCCTTTAGTTTATGTCTTAGTTTGAGCAAATCAACATAAGGAAGGATTTATTATTTGCAACCAATAAATAACAATCATAACAAAGGACTTATCAAGATGTCCCCACAATAACTCAAACCCTAACCAACTATTAAATCCATGTAGGAATAATCATAGATCCCATAACCCTAGTTGTGGGTTTTAGTGCCACGTAAAAAAGAAAGAGATATCAACAATTATATTCATCATTCAAAGTAATTAAACTTACAAAATATGAAATATGAAGTTGATTCTCTTCTAAGTTCAAGAGAAAATTCCCACAACCAAATAAAAGAGTTGAAAATTGAATTCTATGTTTTTAGCCCCAAAAAGAAAAGTAAAACCCCTCGGAATATGTTCCAAATGTTCTAAGATGATCAAGATAATGAATGAAACCCTAAAAGATGCTATTCATATACTTCAGACTAATTATGAAAACAAAATCATAGATCATAGCTTTTTTCTCGGACAGATGATGTCGTGGGTGATGGCTTATCAAAAGTCTGCTGACTTATCAGGAATGTCATCAGCTCCTCTTCACTTTTTACAATCTCTACCTTAGCATAAAGATGAGGCATGACGGCTTATCATACCTTTGACAACTTATCATGGATGTCGTCACATCTTTACTTTAATTTCTCAAGGACTGCTCAAGCCTGACGAAGAGCCTGATGGACTATCACAGATGTCGTCAAGAATTCCAACTGAAGCTCATTCTTTGTCTAAGGCTGACGGCAACTCTGATATCTTATCACAATGCTGACAACTTATCAGACAAGTCGTTAGTTATATGATACGCCCAAATTACACCTCTCTTATGAGAGAGTAAGCGGTCGTTGTCAAATATATAACCCAACTAGGTTGGGGTCGAATCCCACAGGGAATATGCTGCTAATTAAGTTGTATATAGATTAGTTAACTTTTAATCATTTGATTCCGTAAAATAAATAAAGGGATTTGATTCATTTTACAAATTAATGGTTTCAGTTTAACAAGATGAAATATTTGTAGTAGTATTCAAATTCAGAGCAATAGCAAGCTAGGGTTATGTCCACCTTATAGTTTTCAATACTTTCTAACTATGGACGTTACGAATTCATACATGCATTGTGTTTACAGAGAAACGTATGGTATTTAGTAACATAATCCTAGTGTTTCTCAACCATCAAGGACTAATTCACTTTAGTTCTCTCGAATCAAAAGCGTTTACCAAAAAGAATACGAAATCTCCAAGTAGTTAATCCTGCTAAGGCATTAACTTATGAAATAGCAGTTGGTAATCTTATTTTCTTGTCACTACTCTCTTTCCCGAACAACAACCTTTCTTTCGAATAAGTTGCGTTTTAAGGCATATCCTTTATGTTTGCAACCACGAGAATTCAAAATAAGCGAAGAGAATATGATATAAACAAGTCAATGCATAATGAATTCAAAACCCAAAGTAATAGATTGTATGCTACAAGGCTTCCATAACCCTAACAAATAAACTTAGCTACTCATGAATAAAACGAAAATCATCATAAATATATTCATCATACCAAAAACTATTAGACGATCTTGGTGTGCGAATGGTGAAAGTAAGAGAGAAGAAACGTTTTTCTCTCTCGCCAACCTAAGCCGCTATTCTCCTATCTTTGAATAATATAGAATAATTGAATAATGAATAAAAATTCAGCATTTAACCCTTTTAATAATCTTTTCTCTCATAATTGCCTTCTAAGTCCCTGAACTAATTATAAATGACAAACTAGTCTAGGACATATTTTCTAGGCACCACATTTGGTCCAAATTGCTGTTCTCTCTTGTGTCATATGCCATTTTGCATTTCATAGTCCCATAATGTCTTCATCTACCTTATTAATGCCTGAAATCATGCTAATCACATCGGTTAGCTCAATTACATAGAAGTAGAGTAACAACATAAGAAACTAGGCACTTTGTTCTCTAAACATAGATAAAATATGGATAAATTATGGTGCTTAGGCATATAAATACACCCAATATCATTATACTTCCCTCTCTACTTACTCAGAAATCAACTTTTTTACTTCCATTATTGTTGGTTCTCTTGTATCATGACTTTTACTGTAATATCTAACAGAAAACAATCAAAAATGACAAATATTGCTTAAGACTTTGCAATTATTCTTAGTTAAAAGCCTTAAATGTGTTAGCATCAGCTCACACATCAGATATGGCCCTTCCGAGGCATTGTATAGTAGTCATTGTTGGTCTTCTATTGGTTGGTTTTAGACTTTTGAGGTTTGACCCCGTAGTACTAACTTGCTTCGCAAGTATTTGGATACAGTTCGGGTGATCAAGGATAGGCTTTGGGCATCTCATAGTAGGAAAAGAGTTTTGCAGACCGTATGCTTCATACCGTAAAGTTTGGTATTGGTGATAGGGTCTTCCTTTGTTTGTCTCCCATGAAGGGCATGACATATTTTAGGAAGTAGGAAAATCATAGTCCAATGATGAGATTTGGGAAGTGGGTAAATCTTATACCTATGTATATTGGACCATTTGAGATTCTTTAGGTAGTTGGGGAGGTTTCTTATGAGTTGGACTTACCTTTAGGATTTTTAATAATTTATTTAATTTTTTATGTATCTATGCTTCAATGCTATATTCTATATGAGTTTCATGTGATTCGTGGGGACTCGGTTCAGTTGGACGAGATGTTCACCTTTGTTGAGGAGCCAGTGTCTATTTTAGCTAAGGATGTTAGACGGTTGCATTCTCGAAACATTTCTGTCATAATGATTCAATGGAGACACCATTCTATTGACAAGGTAACTTAGGAGGTCAAGTCTAACATGTATAGTATTTACCTTCATATCTTTATCGATTTAGGTATTTTCTTGCTTTCAATTTAAGGACGAACTAGATTTTTAGTAGTATATATTGTAATGAACTTAGTGTGTGCATTTTCCACTTCAATGTTGCTTGATCATTTTGCCCTCCTTTATAGTTGCTTCATATTTATATTGAGGTTTGGGAATGGTTGGTACAGTTCTTGAGGCGTAACTTGTTATTTGAAAGGAATTAAAGAATAGGAAAAAAAACTAGGCAAAAACAAAAAATCAAGAAAAAAACAAAAAATTAAAAAAAAATAAAGATTGATGAAATTTAAAAAATAATAAAAATAATCAAAGGAAAAAAAAGAGAAAAAAGTAGAAAAATAGAAGTTGAGGGGAGAAAAGAAAAAAAATAAAGGTTGAGAAAAACAAACAAAAAAGACAAAAAAATAAAGGTTAGGAAAATTTTAAAAAAATAAAATAAAGAAAAAATATAAAAATATATTAAAAACATAGAAGTTGAGAGGAGAATAGAAAAAAAAATAGGTGAAGGTTGAGCTTTTTGTGGCTTATCAAAAAAGAATAAGAAAATAAAAATCAAAGAAAAATTAAAAAAAAGGAAAAAAAAATAAAGTTATGTTATAAATGTATTTACATTATAGTGAATGTCTATCAAGAATAGAGATAAGATCTATTTGATATCTATTAGATATGAAGTATCTATCTTTTAGAGAGAAACTAGGGGTATTTTCCCTATAAATAGAGGGGTTTTGTTCATTGTATCCATAATCTTATGATCTCTCACTCCTCAAGAGAAATAAGAATTACTCTCTATTCTCTTTATTCTTGTTCTTCTTTGTTTTATATTTCATAACTCGTCATCAGCATGAGTCTTTAGTTTTTGTTTAAATAAGGTCATTGTACACGTCGTTCCAAAGATATCGACAAAGGCATACTTGTTGCCTTACTTCTATGCGCAAAGGATAAAATCTTTTTCATAAAGTAATATGCAGGCTCTATTTCTTTTGAAATTTATAATCTTGATAAATCTGATTGTTTGTGGGTATTTGAACAAAAGGTATGTGGTATTTTTTTATGTTTCTTATATTTCAAATATACAAGTTGCATAATGTATTAGGTTAATTCAAGTTTCCCTTTTGTACATATACATATTCCATTCATTTATTTATTTTGTTTGCCTTTTTGTTTTAAGAAAAGCGAACTTATGTTATATTCTACGAACTTAGACAATTGATCTTTAAATATATATTTGACCTATTATACTATTGATTAATGACAAGACGGTGAATTTAATTTCATCGCACAAAGAGTAAGACATCGGATTCGGGTTAGAGTCCCGATGTATCATGATGAAAAAATATTGGGTTTTAAGTCCCATCAATTTATGCCTAAGATGCCTTTATATGGATAAGACGTCGAGTATGAATCTCAATGGCCCATATCGATGATATTATGATGGCTAAGTTAAAATAATATATTTTTGATGAAAAGACATGAAATCTGTCTAAAGAATATGCTCCATTCCAAGAAGTGAATATGGTAGCAATATATGATAAATCTGAAAGATGACAATTTACTCCATTCTTGAAGTGAATGTGGTAGCAATATAGAGAAATTCTCTCTATCATATTTATGCCTCGATTTTCTCCTGAAGTAGCAATATCATGAAAGAGGTTATAAGTCTATCAAAATTTGATAGACTTAGGGCACGATTATGTTTCATTCCTGGGAATGAGGATTTCGATTGTTTCAATACAAACGTGCATGATAAGTGATGATTTTACCACTCATTCTCACTAAATATTTGTGCTCAATTTTGAATGAATGAATGAGACATATTAGTGATAAAATGTACTAATACCCACTCTTTGCAGGAATAGAGTTGAGGAAATCAAAAGATGTGGAGTAGAGCATAAACTGATCAAAAAGGAGCAAGAAAAGTGCAGCTGAAGACTTGGAGCAGAAAGGCCTCAGGTACTGCGGTCGTAGTCTACTGACCGCAATCACAGAATTCAAGAAAATATCATTCAACCGCGATCGTAGAAGTTACCCATGGTCGCGTAACCGCAGTCACAGCTAGACCCACGTGATCACAAATTAGCAAAAGAAATCAGCCCAAGGAAAAAATTGGAAATGCACGTGGCTGATCCAATTTTGACAAAAAGGCTCAAACCCTAGCATCATATATCATATTCTATATTCCCCAATTTTTAGGTTTAGCTCTTAAGTTCACAGCCTCTATTTTGGAGAAGAAAATATTGTATAATTTTTAGGTGAAGAATACATTGGAGACTTTCTAAGTGGGATATTAGCTCACTTCTATTGTTGATTTGTAGTAGTGCCAAGTTTGAAGTAACATTCACTTAAGCTTCAATAAATCACTTCAATGGAGATTATGGGTATATCTAAGCTTATTTATCTTATGTGTAGCTAGATCTCTCTCGGGGTTATGTGTGAATAGGTGTTAAAGTATGTGTGGGTTGTTATTGATTAGCTTCTATTTAGTAGTTTATTTTTATGAGTTTTATCATTGATATGTTAAGTTGGTTGGGGTTTGATGGGTGAAAGCCCCAAATACCCACATGGGTATGATGAGTGAAAGCTCCATGCTCTAGAAAACCCAAACCCATCTTTAAAATAAGGGTTTTGGGTAAAGTTTAGGAATCCATATCATCCTTGAAAGAGTGATGTGGAGAACAACGCAATGATAGACAATTGTGTGTGTAGTTTGTCAAATTTTCACCATCTTAGACATAAAAGTGAATGTGAGGTTGACTATACCATGGGTATCATCCTAGAAATAGGGATGCCTAAATTAAGGCTGTGGTTACCAATTGTTGAACTTACCTATTAGGTATTCGAAAGAATAAATGGGTGAAAGTTAGGTGTTTTGTTGAAAGACTAGCATCAAAATCTATAACCAAACTTACACGTATTTGACTTACTAAATTGATGTTGATTGCTAACACCCATATATCACTCCCTTAGTAATGCATAATCCCAAGATCCGTACATACCTGTTAAAACTATAATTATTCGTAGACCAAAATTTATATTAGAGAAAACTAAAAAGAAACATTAGTGTAGATACCTATGTCCCCTATTTTTACCTTTTTGTAACATTAGTTTGAATTTAACTTGTATCTATTATTTTAAAGTAACTTGATTGCCATTCGTATTGTTCCTTGTGAATTTGACTCTGACTCCAAAGTTGGGTAAATATATTGCCAACGACTGCCTTGCACTTAAATTAATGTGTAATTTGAGTGTTATCAAAAAAAATAGCACCGTTACCGGGGAACAATTTAGCATATTAAGTTTGTTTGAAATTTTAGTTACTTTCTTGAATTCAAGCTTGTATATATTTATTTGTGATTTTTCTTTGTATGTGGATTTTATTTTATTTTTACTTTTCTCTATGGCATCTCCTAACAAATATGATATTGGTAATTGGGAATCCTAGCGTGACGACCCATGTCTAATCTATGAAGAACCACACTTCAAACGAGATTGTAAATATACTTCCCAAAAAGAGATAGACCCACCGTCTAAATCTTATAGGGATTATAGGTGCTCGTTATGTAGTGGTCGAGATAGACATTGGGATGATTGTCCAAATGCCCCTTCTCCCTTTTATACTAACTGAATTGTTAGTTCTTCTTATGAGATTGATAGGTCTTATGATGAGAAGAAGGAGGGGCAACAAACTGGATCCATTGGTCTTGGAGAAATTCTTCAAACTATTTTGGATCAGGTAACTATAATCTGGGAGAATACACAAGACTTACATCAATCCTATGGGGTGTTTGAAAGGGAAAATATCAAGGCAAAAGAATTGGGCAAGGATATAATTCTTGCAAACCTCAAAACCATGCCCATTCCCAAGAGGAGGTTTTTCGAGAAGAGAAACCAAGCTATGATGATGGGCATGGTAGCAAAGACTCCTCGGTGACTTCCCAACCATCCGAATCATACGAGGAAGAAGAAGCGAAAATTAAAAAAAAATGATACTAGAGTCAAAAGAAGAATCTATACAAACCTCTTATGGTGACTCTAGCCCATTTTGGGGTACAAATGCTTTGGAGGAGGCTAACCCAAAATTAAGAGTAGGACCTTGTTCAAACCACTTTTCAACATATTTCTTAGAGGATGTGATGAGGATCGATCCTTCTGAACAAATGGTGATTGTTGGGTAGACGGAGTCCGACTCGCATATTTTGGAGTTTGACATTCCAAAGGAGCACATGGAACCCCATCCATCAATGGCCAAGATGCTCAACTTTTGAAGTACAAGGAATGGACTATTGATGCACTCACTTTTACCTAAGGAGCCAAACCAAAAGTTTGACATAAATTTATCTTCTGTCTCTCTACCACTCATTGCACATTAAACGAAAGTTGGGATGGAGATTTCAATCTTCTAAGTGTATGCACAAAAGGATTGATGAGGGCGTCATTCTACGATGTTAAACTAAGCGCCCGATGGGACGCACCCCATCATGCCACAAAAAAAAACACATATCCTTTTTAATTCATGCATAGTAGAGTAGATTTTTTTTTATGCATGTATAAACCATGAAATATTGGTGTAAAAGGAATTTTGATTGAATTTGAAAAGGGAACATGTGAAATAGGCAAGTTGGACTTAACAAGAAGTGCAGGAAACCCGATTGTTTGGTCTCAGTTACTACGATCGCAGTTCATGCCACCATGATTGCAGAGGCAGTGTGACTGCAACCGCGTAACTAGGACCGCGATTGCGGTTAAATCAATTTAAATAACCATCCAAATGCCCATTTTTCCCATGCTTCTTTCTCAATTTCTCTCCTCTCTAATTTTTGGTATTGCATTGCCTATCCAAGTGTCAGTTCATTCCATTCTCATCATAAAACTTGGTATGTTGTCTCTACTCCCTTGTTCTCAATGTAATTACATGCTTAGAACTTATAGTTTAAGGAAAGGCCTGCAATATCTTTTTCAATACTAAATACATTTTTGTTTGAAATTGTGGCAGTGGTTAGTTGCTTTAGTTGGTGTACACATTGATGGGGAAGTCTTTAGTACCTAGATTTAAACCTTGAACGGTTGAAATAAACGTGTACACCATGTATTCAATTCAATGCCCCTATGAAATCCATGTTAAATTTTTCAAGGTTAGGGTTATAGTTATGAAGTCTAGGCTTAAGTTCCTTAATCATAATGTTTACATGCCTAGTTGAACATAAAATTGGGGATAAAATTATGGCTTTGGTGTTAACTGCAAAACTGTCGACTATGGTCTCAGCTATTGCGATCGCGGTCCCGATGACTGCGATCGTGGTAACTAACCTGCGTTCGCCATACCTGAGGGCAGTGTTTGCAGAGATAAAAAATAATTTACAAAGTTGTTTCCTCCCCTAGAACCCTCTAACACACTACTACATGAGCCTATTTGGTTAATCTAGCAGGTTTTTGAGTGTGATAGTGATAATGATGGTCTAGAATGTCTTGTTTCTAGGTACTAAGCCACCTCAGGAATGGAAGAATTTGACAACAATAGATTCATGACCCTACAATGTCCAAACTACTATAATGCAGACTTGCACAGAATAAGTTGCTCTCTAAAAGGGGAATCAACTTAGATAAAGTGATAGAAAAACTCCCAAGTTTTCATGCTAGACTTAATTAGACCGGGTAAATGTATTTTTCCCCAAACCCCTATGTTGATAGTGAGCACTAGGTACGTGAATTCTATGCTAACCTAAGTGTAGCCTCTTTCACAAACTCGGTAATGAATATTATGGGAAGGCAAGTAAACTTCAGGATAGAGTGAATCAATGAGGTATATGGGCTCCCAACTGCTGACATGGAGAAGTTTCATGCCAGATCATGTGCACCAGGGACCTGGATGGCAGACATCTTATGTGCTGGAAAAGAGGTTCCTTGGGCCACCACCAAGAGAGATATTCTAATGAATGATTTCATAGTTGAGGCTATGCTTTGGTTAAATATCATTTGTCAACGAGTATCGCCGTGCACTCATATGACCATTATAAAAGACAAGCAAGCTCAGATAGTGGCCTTTCTTCTCTTGGGCATCACCTTGAATATGGGCGAGATTGTGCATTTAGAATGGAGGTACTTCAGAAATCATGGAGGTACACATCTTCTACTCCCTTCTCTTATCACGGAGCTATGTAGAAGAGCACAGGTAAAAGAGTATGCTATAGGTTCCTGGGTGTCCCCAGGCCCCCACATCTTCCTACTCAAATTTAGAGGTAAGGGTGCCCCAGTTCAAAGCAAGAACAGGGAGATGGAATCGAGCAAATCAGCTCAAGATGACATAAACACTTGTAGACCCTCATCAGCCACTGCCTTCAATGATATCTCAGGTCAGAAGTAGGTGGTGAGAGAACTATTATCCAGACTGTCTTAGGGACCAGGGGAGTCCTCCACCGCTTACCACTCGTACGTACCTCAGTTGGACTCTGAGAAATACAAGAAGAAGAAAAAGAAGCAAGGAGACACGGTTGCCCATTTGGAGAGAACTTATTCAGCCCTAGCTGTATCACACAAAGACCTCAGGGATTCATATAAAAAAAATAGTGAAGAGAGAGTAAAATTGAGATAAATTTTTCAATAAGTTGTGAAAGGGGGTGAAGGGCATCTTCAATATGCTCAAGCCCAACCATCGACTACCTTCACTGAGGATGGACAATGAAGATGAGGCCCCTGCTAATTGTCCTACTGATGATACTAAGGTTGATGGATCAGAGTCAATGGGAGAGGATAGCTCTTGATGCATATTCAGGGAGACCCTTTTACTCTTGTTTACTCATACATGCAGTAAGGACACTGCATTCTTTTAATTGGGGTTGCTCGTGGATGTGTATTGTTTTGGTGTTGTGCATCGAATATTTCTGCTGATGTTGTGTTGGGATGACACTCTGGATACTATTTTTATTTTTTTATTGGGGAGGCTACATTTTTGGGTACCCTAATGGTGCCCACATTTTATGGATTATCATGTGGTTTTTAGTTTTAGTTTTTCTTTTACTTTTATTTTAATTTTGATGATACTCGACTACCTCTGTCCTATGGTAGATTGAGTGACAACATTCTTAAAGGTAAAGCATTATGTTTGGGTTTTGAGGCATAGGTGTAGGGGATATTTGAGTACCCGTAGCATAAATATCAAAAATGCAAGGAAAGTCTGAGTACCTGTGGCATTGTATGTTGTAAAGTTGGGGTCACTTTATACACCATTGGTGAAGTCTGAGTAGTCATATGGTAGTTTGCCCATTTTAAGACTAAATGTGAGACTAAGTCTTTGGTTGTAGCCATTATTTAGAAAATTGTACGAGAGGCTAATGCAAAATGAACAACTCCCTCTGTCCAAAACTTTTTGAAAACATCAAGGGCATGGACGTGAGCAATGTTGTAATAAAAATTTTTCTCTTTTTGTGGATTCATAAATTTTGACTTATGAATAGAAATAGATAATCCCATTTTGTCTTGCGTGGGAGGGACATTTAATCCCCCTTGGCAAATTTTACATCCCATGTGTGGTGAGATTTTGGTATCCATCTCTTGTACACTTGTGTTATCTAGAACTTTCCCCATTAGTCTTTCAAAACTAATTTTGATTGTATGTGGTTGGAGAAATGATCTTAGGCCACCTTTGTGATTTTGGAATCCACTCTAGCCTAAAAAGCCTACCCATCATAATTATAATCTCTGGTACCCACTTTGAGCCTTTGGAACTTTTTTTGACAAACTCATTACAAATTATAATCCATTCTTTTTATCCCTCTTTTGAACCAAACCCTCTTTGAACTTGAAAATGTAACTTAAGTCTAAAAGCCTAAGTTGGGAGTGGTAAAGGTTGATGAAATGAAGTGTGAGGCTATAAAATTGTTAGTGAAATGCCGAATGAGCCTAAGTGTTGAAAATAAAGGAATAGAAAAAAAAAAGGATCCAACAAAAGGAATGAATTGCACGGAAGTTGCAAGAACAAGAAATAAAAGAAAAGTGGTGAACACAAGAAGCGAAAAGTAGGCATAAGAAAAGAAATAAAATAAAAAAGAATGGTCCTTAGTCAAAAAGAAAGATTGAAAAATTCTGATGTAGATGTTTAAGAAAGGGTGTAGCATATTATTCCCAAATGATATCCTAACCCTAAACTGAACCTACATTTCAAGCTTAGAAAGTCCTTTGAGATCTCTAACCATGTATTTTCTTTATAGTGACAATTGAAAATAGGGGCAAGCTTATGGTATGAAACTTGTTGCATAGAGATTTCTTTTGTGAGAGAGAGAGTTATTGAACTTAAAACTCCTTGTTGCATTTTTGGTATCTTGGTGTGTAGAATTTTCTTTCTTTGTGAGGATTGGCATGTAAAACAATTTGGGATGGGTGATTTTTTTTAACTTTTGAAGAATAAGGTAAATGGAGTATAGTTAAGTTGTGGTCAAGAGGAAGCCACCTCTTAAGTATTAGTTGTTGTTGCTTGATTGCTCTTTAAAGTCTTATGAATCCTTGAATGTTGCATCTTATGATAAGGGGTGTAGTGGAAATTAGCTTAGCCCATATGTAATGAGCTACTTGCGGTTGCAACTAAATTTGAAGCCATGGTGAGCTTTAAGGTATCAAGTGTGGGCATAGAGAATTGTTGTCTCATGGTAAGAGGTAGTGTTTCTTGAGGACAAGCAAATGCTTTGAGTTGGAGGTGTTGATGAGTGATGATTTTACCACTCATTCTCACTAAACATTTGTACACATTACCTTATTTTGAATGAATAAATGAGACATATTGGTGATAAAATACACTAATACCCACTCTTTGCAGGCATAGAGTTGAGGAGATCAAAATATATGGAGTAGAGCGTAAACTGATCAAAAAGGAGCAAGAAAAGTGTAACTTAAGACTTAGAGCACAAAGGCCTCAGGTATCGCGATCGCAGTTAGCTGACCGTGATCGCGGCAGTCAAGAAAAAGTCATTCAACCGCGATAGCAAAAGTTACCCGCAATCACGTAACGACGGTTGTAGCTAGACCCATGCGATCGCGGTTTAGCAGAAGAAATAAGCCCAAGGGAAAAACTGAAAATGCACATGGTTGATCCCAATTTTGACAAAAAGACTCAAACCCTAGCATCATGTATCATATTTCATCTTCCCAAATTTTATCGTTTAGCTCTTGAGTTCATAGCCTCCATTTTTGGAGAAGAAAATACTGTATAAATCTTAGGTGATAAATATAGCAGAGACTTTCTAAGTGGAAGATTAGCTCACTTCTATTGTTGATTTATGGGAGTTCCAAGTTTGAAGTAACATTCACTTGAGCTTCATATAAATCACTTCAATGGAGATTATGGGTATATCTATACTTATTTATCTTAGGTATAGCTAGATCTCTCTCTTGGGGTTATGTGTGAATAGGGGTTAAAGTGTGTGTGGGTTGTTATTGGTTAGCTTCTATTTAGTAGTTCATGTTTATGGGTTTTATCATTGCTATGCTAACTTAGTTGGGGTTTGTAACGCCCCAAAATCGGGTCCCGAGATGTCACATGGTACTTAGGATCACAAGTGACCCCAAGCTAACCCTTCTATTAGCATAACTCATAAGCAACTGAACAAAAAGTATAAATCTATACAAATCTGCGGAAAATAACTCTTTTCTGAATATGATAGATACAAAACTAAATTTACAAGATTACAACTCTACTTTTACAACCAAAACTGAAACGGAATACATCAACTTCGACTAACGTTCTATGAAGCCTATACTAGTACTGACTATCGGTAGCTGGGTCATGACTCTCAACTATCCCAACTCAATACGACTGAATAAAGAAAATACAACACTATTAGTTCTGCATAACTGACCCAAGCCCTTGAATCAAAAGGACTCATCACTTACTGACTGGATACCACGAACTGACTGGATCTGAAGGTGTATACTATACCTTGTACCTACATTTCGAGAAAATGTAGCCCACATATGAATATGTGGGTCAGTACCATAGAAACGTACCGAGCATATGGGGATGCAATGCATATATAAAATAATATCTTAATATCATCTCAGTTTATAAAATTATGTATGCTGATATAAATGACTCACTTAACTCGAATTAAATCATCGAAATCATGGATGAATTATACATGTAAAGTAAAATAAGTGAGTCATTACAATAAGTTCTCGATTCACTTCTTCCTTGGTTTCAAACACATAGAGTAATCAAGTTTCAAAACAATTCTCTTTAGAATATATAGTCTTTAAATCTTTCGAGAACAATGACTTTCTCAACCTCAATCTTTCAAGCAATTATATTTTCATCTCAGATGGAAGAATACACACACACACTGGGAGTCTCTTACAACCGACATAAACCATGTGAGCTACATGCAGTCTAACGTTCTACCCACGTTGGGGAGAGTCGCCCTACTCCTTTCCATCGGAGTAGGACCTTAAATCATCAATCCAAACCTAGTGATCACTATGTAAATCAGCCTCAGGCTCACATCCTACGGGAGCACATAGTTCTAGGTAAGTACCAAAATAGCTATACCTTCTGGTCGGTCCTAAAGACTACTCCCGAACTTAGCTCAGATCTTTTCAAAAGAAAATCCACTAATAAACAATTCAACAATTCACAACGGGAGCCATCTTGCTACCCTTTTCATAATAATCAATAAAAGTGGATTTTTTTTCTCATCTCGGGTTCAAAAACAATTCTTCCGCAACCATCAAGGTCAAATCATTCAAATCTCAAGGTGTTTATAACACATACTTCACAAAATAATAATCTTAAATAGAGTTCAAAACCCATATATCAATATCATAATAAAATCTTTCAAAGTTTCATACTTTATGTCATAAGCAAAAAAATAATCACTTAAAAATCAAAATTTCAGCTTTATAGGCAACCATATCAACATTCTCATGAAAACACCATAAGTCATAAATTCATATATTCGAATTCGTAGTAAAGCATATCAAATCATATATCTTTGTAAAGAAAATTACCTTTGGGCACAAGAACGAAAGAATGTTCTTGTTGAAAAACCTCACATACCTTAAACTTGAAGCTTTGAACGACTTTCTGAATGACGTAATGCTATTCACAAAATTTTGGGTGTCCCTCGTAGACTTCGTAACGGGGATTCCAAATATGTAAAAATTATAGAATTCTCATGGTTGAATCTCTAGTTATTGGGGTTTTTATGTTGAAACCCTAAAGGTTGTTCTTGGTGATTTTGAGAGAAAGTAAACTTATTTTGATGTTGTGGGAGTTTAATCCCGTGTTATAGACATATATAGGTGTGTTTTTGGCACTTGGAAGTGAGGTATGCGGCTGAAAACCCATGGCAGACCTTAAGGTGTGCGCTGCACACCTTATGGCAGACATTTAAGTGTACCTCGCACTCCCAATCGCACACATTTGATTGGGCGGCGCATTGCCCATCGCATACCCTTACTGCCTCTCACGAAAATGGGCATAACTTTTCGCTCGAGTATTGGATTTTTGGAAAATTGGTATCATTGGAAAGATAACTAAATTATCTACAATTTGATAGGTAGTTGGATGAAAATTTCCATGTATATTAAGAGATATACATATTTGAAGTAGTCCCTTGTAGAATTAGATATCAAATGTTAGATAAATCAATTGATCTTAGCTCAACTTGGCTCTAAATGATTTATATGAACATTGTTGACCTCAAGAGCACTTCACATACTAGGATAAATATCATGAAATCTATATTCACGTGGGAATCACTTGGATTAGAGCTTAGACGCGTAGGAATGACGGTTAGAATTCTAGTATGAAAATACAGGGTATTACATTATCTCCCCCTTGGAAACATTCATCCTCCAATGTGGATAATTAACCTGAAACACAGAGGAATCTTTGTCTTTAAGCAATTATGTGCAACTGATAGAAACTGAATCACTGGATCTCAAGAATAATGAGCTACTGAACTGATCTGCAAGTGCATGAATTCTCATGCAAATAACTATATGGCTAAGATAGAAACAAGATTATCAACTTATGAGTAAGCATTACGTTGCGCTGGATCTGATCTCATGAGAAAAGATGATAGGTTTATGGCATAAAAACTCGGGGTATTTCAACATCCCCCTCTTAGGATCATTCGTCCCCGAATGATAATAATTTGATGAAAATACTAGGAAGAGACTGTGATACTACATAGGATACTTACGAACTGAATCATGACTTAATATCTGAAACTGAAACTGATGCATGAACTGAGCTGCATTCATAATTTAATTGGACACAAACACATTGCCTCTTGGAATGTACATACATATAAGACTACGGATAGTAAGACTAGCTGGAAAATTAAGAATCTATAGGAGCTTATCTCCTTTCTTGATAAACTAGATTACAGGCTATATAGACTGGATCATACTGACTACCCATACTCAAATGGAGTACTTCTTCAGCACTTTTCTATGAAATTCTATTGACATTAGGGAGCAAAGAATTTTAGGCATGCTCTGAACAAGACATTTGACTAAAGAATTACAACATTGATATAACTCTATAGCATGGAATATAATTTATAACTCATAAACTAGGATAGGATTGCTAGGCCATAAGTAACACAACTTCTTACTTTCAATCTTAGCATCACTTCTCAAATGCTCTCTGAACTATACTATTCACCTAAATACCATACTCATTTGATTCAACTTATAATTCTCATATTAGCACTGGGAAATCTTTCTAGTATGGTCTAAACTAAACTAAGTTCTCTCATCATGATCAAGCCTAACACTAAATCACAAGATACAACATGCCAAACCACAATACTAGTCTAAACCACAAGGTTCAATATTCTATATCTTCTTAGAGCTCACACCCTAAGCAGAACATGCCTTACCACTTCAATGACTAATTTAAAGCTCTTGATATAGATTCACTAGTGCATATTGCGTTCATCATCTTACACCTAACATGACACTCAAGCCTATCATTAAAAACCACATATAACTTTAAGGAAAATACCCCTAAAGGTATACTTCGCATATTCTCTAAACCTTTATCAACAATAATTTTCTTGCACTATTCTTAAAAACATACACACAATTTCTAACTAACCATGACATGTATCAAAGACTTGGCCTCAATCTTACTTTACACTTTATCCTTAGATAGAAAAGAATAAATAATATTTCTTAATGAGGGTCATCAACTCTCTCACATCTAAACCATTGCTTATCCACTATCATCACCACTATCTTAACATAGGAAGAGATCACCAAAGGGCTAACACATATGAACCAGAAGCATGAATACTACAATACACAACATTAACACTTATCTTTGTCCTGAGGAATAAAATATCAAAGGTATGGATTCATTAAAGAAATCTAAGCTGAGGACATGCATGATATAATGCGAACTTCACTAGTATCATTAGTTTAAAAACTGGTCATACTCTGAAACATGAGTTTATACTTATCATGAGCTATTCAACATAAGACTAGAGTTTATAGATTCATGAGAGATAACTCGTATCACAGAGTGAAGCTATTACATGTTTAATAGAAGCTGAGAATGGGCTTGAGCATGCATGATGGGTATAAGCATAGGCTGATGGCATGGATTTACCACGCAAGTGATGGATTTGGTGTTGTAATGACTGAAATCCAAGGAATACTCTAGAGTAAGAAGGGATCACTATCTCATCATAACTCATTATTGACATGTATCAAAATCTAATTCTCAAAACTTGGTTTGGTTCTTCACGAACCATCTCCCCCTTAGGTCGAAGCTAGTATTCTAAGCATGTTGGTCTACTCCATATCCTCGATATTAAGCCATAATTTCATCATTATATTATCTACACATAAATGTTAAACTCACAAGAATAAACTAATTTCGAACTTACCGACTTCATTCTTGAACAACCCATCCATATTCCATCCTTAACTTTCTAGCTTCAATAATCATCATCAAAGACTTACACTTTCATTTGCAACCATACCTATATCTCTAATCAAATAATCATAGCCTACCAAGATCACACTTCTATACTTATATTTTTTCCAAATCATACTTAAAAGGCTCAATATCTTCAATCATAACTCCTTAACTTAGCTTTCAAGAACATCATAAATTATCTAACTAGCCTTTCTCCACCTAGCAACTCAATGTTACTCTAACCACTTAATATGCAATAATTCTCAAAAAAATACAGCCCCATAGTACCTTGGGTACACCTCTACATCATACTTAATTACAAACACATGATCTTACACTCTTGCATACACTGTTTAGGCCTACTAGATCACCTCCATATCACTAGCAGCAACAACCGACCATCAACTGCTCAAACTCAATATCTAGAGCTAAACATGATTTACAACCCAATCTCACACGCAATTCTCCCTTCAAAACTATAGAACACAACATTAAGAAAGACTATTACACAATGACAATCGATCATAATCATATGGACTATCTTATTCATAATCCGTTAACACAACCTCCTTCTTCCCATCATTACTATTTACCCATCTTCACACCAAGTACTTCCATCAAAACCTATATTTTCCTAGCACAACAAATATCATCAATAACTTTTTTCATACTTCAACCAAACAATAATCCACCTTAACTAATAATCTCCTTCTCTAACTTCACTAAACTAACAAACAAGGGTATATCACTTCATTACTAATTCAATCATAAGAAAAAATTCAGATATACATATTCAATAAATCGCCCTTACCACCTTTCTTGTCACTACACTTCTAAACCCAAACTTCCAACCAACACAAAAACAACAAGATAAACAACAAGTTTCTAGCGAATCGAATAGGCCTCACGCGACTTTACTAGACTTTAGTTTTGTGTTTTGAACAAGAAAATTACATGAATAACAAAGCAACTATGCTAGTGAATCAAAATAGGACCCACACGGCTTCTCTAGACTTTGATTTTTCACAAACACAATGATAACAAAATTACATAATACTAGAGATAGAAACTTGACACACAATATTTAATGATCGAAGAATACACCTTACTCTGTCTTAATTGAATAACTCGTAAGAACGAGGGCATAACTTTAAATTTGAGGGACTTATAACACACTAGAAGGCTCCTCTCAAGCTGCTTGGTGTAACTTCTGAAACTTCTGCTAGCAAATATAAGAGCATTATCAGGGGAGGAACTAGAACTTGTTGATCGTGCTATCTCAAGAATACTACATAGATAGGGAAGTATATATTTACATTACGGATTCTGGGAGGAATCTAAAAACACATCTAACTTGGATTTAGAGCACGATTTTTACAAACATGATAAAGAAATTCAATCTTTGAAACTCAAAAGCACTGAGGGGATACTTTCTAGCTCTCTTACAATCCCATAACTATCTATGGAGACTTAAGCTTACCTATTTCTGATACCTTGAAAATGAGGCAGAGTTGGCCAGAATAGAGTAAGATGAGAATTTATATAAGTTTCTTAGAGAACCTTTTTATAGCGCGATCTTAGACTTGAAAGAATAGAGACATTTCCTAAATACCCTGTAGCCTCTCGAAGAAAAGTACAGACATCTCCATACCATCCGTAAGACTCTACTAAACACGGCTTCATAGACACTCTAGGACACTTGAACTCAGTGCTCTGATACCAAGTTTGTAACGCCCAGAAATTGGGTTCCGAGACGTCACACGGTGCTTAAGATCACAAGTGACCCCAAGCTAACCCTTCTACTGACATAACTCATAAGCAACTGAACAAAAAGTATAAATCTATTCAAATCTACAGAAAATAACTCTTTTCTGAATATGATAGATACAAAATTAAATTTACAAGATTACAACTCTACTTTTACAACCAAAATTGAAATGGAATACATCAACTTCTACTGACTGTCTATGAAGCCTCTATTAGTAATGACTATAGGTAGTTGGGTCATGACTCCCGACTATCCTAAATCTATACGACTGAATAAAAGAATACAACACTATTAGTTCTGCATAACTTACCCAGGCCCTTGAATCAAAAGGACTCATCACTTGCTGACTGGATACCACAAACTGACTGGATCTGAAGGTGCATACTATACCTTGTACCTACATTCTGAGAAAATATAGCCCACATACGAATATGTGGGTCAGTACCATGGAAACGTACCGAGCATATGGGGTTCATGCATATATAAAATAATATCTTAATATTATCTCAATTTATAAAATTATGCATGCTGATATAAATAACTCACTTAACTCGAATTAAATCATCAAAATCATGGATGAATAATACATGTAAAGTTAAACAAGTGAGTCTACAATAAGTTCTCAATTCATTTCTTCTTTGGTTTCAAACATATAGAGTAATCAAGTTTCAAAACAATTCTCTTTAGAATATATAGTCTTTAAATCTTTTGAAAATAATGACTTTCTCAAACTCAATCTTTCAAGCAATTATATTTTCATCTCAGATAGAAGAATACACATACACACTGGGAGTCTCTTACAACCGACATAAACCATGTGAGCTACATGAAGTCCAACATTCTACCCACGTTGGGGAGAGTTCTCCTATTCCATGCCATTGGAGTAGGACCTTAAATCATCAATTCAAACAATAGTGATCACTATATAAATCAGACTCAGGCTCACATCCTCCGGGGGCACGTAGTTCTAGAGAAGTACCAAAATAGTTGTACCTCCTGCTCGGTCCTAAAGACTACTCCCGAACTTAGCTCAGATCCTTTCAAAAGAAAATCTACTAATAAACAGTTTGACAATTCACAACGGGAGCCATCTCGCTACTCTTTTCATAATAATCAATAAAAGTGGATTTTTTTTCCCATCTCGGGTTCAAAAACAATTCTTCTACGACCATCAAGGTCAAATCATTCTTCATCATCTCAAATTATTCAAATCTCAAGGTGCTTATAACATATACTTCACAAAATAATAATCTTAAATAGAGTTCAAAACCCATATATCAATATCACAATAAAATCTTTCAAAGTTTCATACTTTATGTCATAAGCATAAAAATAATCACTTAAAAATCAAAATTTCAGCTTTATAGGCAACCATATCAACATTCTGATGAAAACACCATAAGTCATAAATTCATATATTCTAATTCATAGTAAAGCATATCAAATCATATATCTTTGTAAAGAAAATTAACTTTGGGCACAAGAATGAAAGAATGTTCTTGTTGAAAAACTCCACATACCTTAAACTTGAAGCTTTGAATGACTTTTCAAATGACGTAATGCTATTTACGAACTTTTGGGTGTCCCTCGTAGCCTTCGTAATGGGGATTTCGAATATGTAAAAGTTATAGAATTCTCACGGTTGAATCTCTAGCTATTGGAATTTTTATGTTGAAATCCTAAAGGTTCTTCTTGGTGATTTTGAGAGAAAGTAAACTTATTTTGATGTTGTGGAAGTTTAATCCCGTGTTATAGACATATATAAAGGTGTTTTTGGCACTTGGAAGTAAGGTATGCGGCGCACAACCCATGGCAGACCTTAAGGTATGTGTCACACACCTTATGGCAGACATTTAAGTGTGCCTCACACTCCCAATCGCACACATTTGATTGGGCGGCGCATTGCCCATGGCACACCCTTACTGCCTCTCACGAAAATGAGCATAACTTTTCGCTCGGGTATTGGATTTTTGCGAAATTAGTATTGTTGAAAAGTTAATTTAATTATCTACAATTTGATAGTAGTGGGATGAAAAATTCCATGTATATTAAGAGATATACACATTTGAAGTAGTCCCTTGTAGAATTGAATATCAAATGTTAGACAAATCAAATGCTCTTAGCTCAACTTGGCTCTAAATGATTCATATGAACATTGTTGACCTCAAGAGAACTTCACATACTAGGATAAAGATCATGAAATCTATATTCACTTGGGAATCACTTGGATTATAGCTTAGACGCATAGGAATGACGGTTAGAATTCTAGTATGAAAATACGGGGTATTACAGGGTTTGATGGGTGAAAGCCCCAAATACCCATATGGGTATGATGAGTGAAAGCTCCATGCTCTGTAAAACCTAAAGCCATCTTCGAAAAAAGTGTTTTAGGTGAAGTTTAGAAATCCATAGCATCCTTGAAAGAGGGATATGGAGACCAAAACAATGATAGATAATTGTGTGTGTAGTTTGCTAAATTTTCACTATCTTAGACATAAGGGTGAATGTGAGGTTGACTATACCATGGGTATCATCCTAGAAATAGGGAATCCTAGATTGAGGTTGTGGTTACCAATTGTTGAATACACCTACTAGGTATTCGAAAGATTAATGGGTGAAAGTTGGGTGTTTTATTGAAAGACTAGCATCAAAATCTATAATCAAACCTACTCATATTTGACTTACTAAATTTATGTTGATTTTCAACACCCACATATCACTCCCTTAGTAATGCATAATCCCAAGATCCGTGCATACCTGTTAAAACTCTAATTATTCGTAGCCTCAAATTTATACTAGAAAAAACTAAAAAGAAACATTAGTGTAGATACCTATCTCCCCTATTTTTACCTTCTTGTAACATTGATTTGGATTTAACTTGTATCTATTATTTTGAAGTAACTTAATTATCACTCACATTGTTCCTCATGGATTCAACTCCGACTTTAAAGTTGGGTAAATATGTTGATGATGGCCGCCTTGCACTTAAATTAACGTGTAAGATGAGTGTTATCAGTGTACTTGATTGTGATGGTATCCCAACTCAACTCCAAATGAGGAAAAATAACTCAAATCTACTTATGAAGTAGTAAATTTGAAAATTTATTCTTGTAAAAGTAAATGTGAAATTTACGAAAGCAAAAAGCCATATGTCATGGTAAACTTGATGTTTACTAGTATAAAAGTTCATAAATTGACATGAACGATTGCGATATTCCAAAGATGTGCATACTGAGTATTTAACATATATTGAAGAACTAGAAGATTCTTCAAGAATTATTTATGTCGCTTGTTCTCATGATAAGTTGGTTGGACCAACTAATATTGAGATTGGATTCCTTAAAATCTGAAAAGTATAAGAGGTGAATATGGGTCCATTCATCTGTCATGTGATCTATTAAGATGCATCAATATAAGATGATCACTTGTACGTTTATTATCAACCTGCAGTTTGACATTCATAAAGTTTCTTGCTCAATGAATTTGAATTAGGAGAATAACTTTAAGATTGTGTAATCAAGACAATTAATCTTGATGGTGATGGTTTTACATTGAAGGTCTTTGCTAAATAGCTAAATCATTGCTAATGGAAAAAAGCATCATATGTTTGTCTAAAATTTAATATTACATACAATAGCACTTGTATGAATTAGACCAATAGATTATGATTATTTCTTCCCTCTCAATTGGTTCAAGGTCATGAACCAAATATTCCATCTAATAATTTTGATGTGTGGTATATGATTGATGAATTTAACATGATGCTCAAAGATGGATTCCTCAAAGAAGATAGAGGATGTATGTTAGTTTTCCTAACATAAGGGAGAGATTATAAGTAGCCATGAAATAAGGAATTATCATCAGATCCTCATTCAAAAGATAATTCAAGTCAAATGTCGAAAGCATCTTAAGCTGTAAATGCTCCTGTTTTGTGTCCCTAAAGGACAATGTCTATGCATGCATGAAGCATAGTAGATCAATCGGCTCCAAATAAAATAATCCTTGAAAAGGATAAGGAGCAAATAATCATAATAAGAAGGCAATGTGCTCTTGAAGAGCCTACGACATAACACTTCAAGAAACCTTATGAAAGGTTCAGGTACCTGAAAATAATGAAGTGATGAGATCTCAAAGTGTTATGTCGCATTGTGAACCGATATGAAATGATATATCAACAATATCTTTGACACAATATTGGCGCAATGTTGTGAAAGATTACGAGGATCTGAATTCTACGTTTATCAAGCAAGCTGACGTAGAAATATTTATCAAGTGACATGAAAGGATACATCTTGGTAAGTGTAAAACTTATTTGATTTGCAGTTCAAACACTTGAAGATGTCATATGTGAAATGTTTAATATAGTCACTTGACAAAATTTAAATGAAAACTTTTAAGGATTCAAAATGTTTGAAGCATATAAAAGTTTCTGAGAAACTTATTTATAATCCTTATATTGTATAAACTTATAGCTTAAAAATTATTAAAACTCTTAGAGAGTTTCTCAAGCAATAAACTATTTGTTGACATAAGAAATATACCGAATTGAATTTGTTATGAAGTACCATATTTTAGTGCAATTGGTGCACTCATGTATCTTGCAAATACTACAAGGCCTGATGTAGCCTTTTTTCGGTTAAATTATTAGCAAGGTATAGTTCTGCTCCTACTAGGAGACATCAGAATGACATCAAACATATGAGCTTATTTTATTCTAAAATATTGTAGTTTCGATCTTATTGGTTATGTTGATGGTGTATAAAACTCGATCTCAAATTAGCTATGTGTTCATATGGGGGGTACTACCATATCTTGGAGATATATAAAGTAGTCTATCATAGCCACTTCATCAAACCATGCTGAGATAATAGTTATTCATAAAGCAAGCCGAGAATGTGTATGATTAAGGACTATGATACATCTCATTCGAGAAAAATGTTGTTTGAAATGTGATAATGTACCCTCAATTCTATACGAAGATAATGCAGCATGCATAGCACATCTTAAGGGAGGATTCATAAAAAGAGATAGAATGAAGTACACTTCATCAAAGTTTTTCACGCACATGAGCTACAAAAAGAATGGTGATAGTAACATGCAACAAATTCGTTCAAGTGACAATGTGACTAATTTATTCACCAAGTCTCTTTCAACTACAACTTTCAAAAAGATGGTGGACGAAATCGAGATGCAAAAGTTCATTGATGTTCTCATCAGGGGGAGCAAATGCACGTTGTACTCTTTTTCCCTTTCAAGTTTTTGTCCCACTGTATTTTCCTTGTAAGGTTTTTAATGAGGCAGCCGAAATGTGTATCATTAGAGATGTTTACTCTTTTTCCTTCACTAGATTTTTTTTTCACTGAAATTTTTCTAGTAGTCTTAACGAGGTACATTATCTATTAATTAGACATTCAAGGAGGAGCGTTATAAATGTATTTACATTATAGTAAATGTCTATGAAAAATATAGATAAAATCTATCAAGATCTATTTGATATCTACTAAATTTGAATTATCTATCTTTTAGAGAGAAACTATAAGTATTTTTCTTTATAAATAGAGGGGTTTTGTTCATTCTATCCTCAATCTTATGATCTTTCACTCCTCAAGAGAAATAAGAATTACTCTTTATTCTTTCTATTCTTGTTCTTCTTTGTTCTATATTTCATAACAAGTCGAAAGATAAACAAGCATAAGAGCTGTTAAAAACTATTTAAAGTAAAGGGTAAATATGTATTTATTCTATATAAAAAAAAAAAAAAAAGTAAGGCTAGTTTTATAGTATTTTTCTTTTAATGAAAAGCCACTCTAACGGAGGGCTGTACACCAACGACCAAACACGTCTTTGCAATATTTTAGGGGCGGGGTTGCTGTGTGAACATTTTATTTGGTTCATTATAAAAGTTAAAGACAAATTTAGTAGGAGCGTTTGAAAGAATTTTTAGTCATATTTTTTCTTTTATTTTTCAAATTTACTTTAACTTCAACTTGTGTAAAAAAAAGAGAAAGAGTTTTGTATCCTTTTGAACATTAGTCTTTAACTTTTATAAAAGATCAAAAGATATTAAAAGCTAGTAAATGTAATTAGACATACGATACGTTGAAAAAAAGACCCTGATCAAGAAAACCTCTACTTAAAAGGAAGCAATGAAGAGTTAAAAAGGCTGCATATTTCTTCTTCCTTTTTTCTTTTTTTTTTTGTTGTTGTCTTCTATTTTTTTTTAAAAAAGAAAAACTTTCTTATCTCCATTTTGACTATAAAAAAAAAGGGAAGAAACAAAATTCCCAAGATTTTACGAAGGATTGTTTGGTTGACAAAATACTTATACTTCCAATAATTCGTATTCGGATTGTGTAGAAATAGATCTGGCTAAAGTTATAAAAACGAAATTCAGTACTTGTCTCCATTTGTTACACGAATCCATCTACTCACTTTTTTACAACTGACCCTTAAACTTAATAAAACACAATTATATTGAGTTGACCAAATAGGTAAATAAAAGGGTTCAGGTGAAATGGAAAACAAATGTAGGGTCTCGTAGGCTATTCCACCATATATATTTTGAGGCAGACTAATATGGTAGAGGGCATCCTAGAAGCACACGGAAGGAAATCTATGGATCTGTTGTTAGAGAGAAGCAATCAATAAATCTATGGATCTGTTATTAGAGAGAAGCAATCTATATAGATTTGAAGCTTCTTCTAGCTACTTTCGTAACTAATGCTCTAGCTAAAGATGCTGCCGGAACTTGCATCAGTTCCCTTTTGTAGTTACTTCGTGTCAAAATAGTTGGCACGCCATTTGTCTAAAAAAGAAAAAGGGTCAAATATGTCTCTAACTTTGCGAAAAGATCTAAATATACCCTCTGTTACAAGTTTGGTCCATTTATGTCCTCGCTGTTAAAGTTTGGAAGCATAAATACCCCTTTGAAAGTTAAATGACATGCTGAAAATTTACAAGTCCCTTTTTCCTTTTTCTTTTTTAATTTTAATTGTCACATAAACAAAATAATTGTCACATTAAAAAAAATAAACCCACTCAACACTTGTACAATCTAAATTCGATCCATCAATTTGAATCAATCCATGACCCGACCCAAGATCCACACCCCCTTTAACCCCTATACAAGACACGGACTAGATTGTCTTTAAATGGAAAAGCACATTTACAGGTAGGACTAGAAACTTGATTAGAGCTGCACTCAGTCGGCAAGAAATTATCTAGGGGGTTGAATATGTCTCAGGTTGTTGAGTTTCGATGCAGTAAGTTTCTGTCCCTTCTCCTCTTTTCTTGCAGAAAGGATTGACTACAAGCCTGAAGAGGGAATAATTAAGGAAATGAGTTAATAACATGATGTAATCAAGTCTAATATAGAATAATCATATGTCACAATAAGCTAGGCAAAAGAACTGTCCAACATATATATATGGTGTTTCATATCAACTTGGAGGTTTATGGCTTGAAGAATCATGGAATAGAGCATACATTATCTGAAAGGGATACCCTGGTCTTTGAGGAAATGATTCAATAAGATTATTTTGCACATCAATGAGCTGTAACTGGTTGCTATATGTGGTTTCAATTTCACGTGTGGGTTGAACGAGATGGAACAAACTTGACCTGAGCACGTTAATGACAGAGCAAGTTTAGGAGAGATGCAGCAAAAAGGAAGGGATAAAGAGTTTCCTCAAAGCTCCGGCTCTCATGTTAGCTTCTTTACTAGGTATACTCGATTAGAATTTACTAGATTTTCTGGCCAAGACTTCAGAATTTAGTCGTTCAAAGTTGATCAGTTTTTAGTATTACAAGGGTTAAAAGGGGTGTGGATCTTGGGTCGGCATGGGCTGATTCAAATTGATGGGTCGATTTTAGATTGTAGAAGAGTTGGGTGGGTTTATTTTTTGTGATGTGGCAATTAGTTTGCTTACGTGGCAATTAAAATTAAAAAAGAAAAAGAAGAAAATGGCTTGTAAATTTCTAGCATGTCATTTAACTTTCAAAGAGGTATATATACTCCTAAACTTTAACAACGAAGGCATAAATAAACCAAACTTATAATAAAGGGTATATTTAAACCTTTTCGCAAAGTTTAGGGACATATTTGATCCTTTTCCCTTCTAAAAATACTTATTTCAAAATAATTGTTACTTTAAAAGATCCAATTAACATTTTTTTTTTCAACTTTATTCTTAACATTAGTTATTCTACAGTCAAGAGGTAGCTAAATAGCTAAAAATTAAAAAATTAATAAGGAATATATTAATTAAATTACATTCTTAATTAACTTTTCCTTAAAAATTGTGTAAAATCAAAATCTGCCAACTATTTTAAAACGAAAGGTATACGTTAACAACAACAACAACAACAACAACAACAATAATAATAATAATAATAATAAAATGAAAAATAAAGTTAGACTAAAGTTAAGCTGGCTTTTCGTGAAAACTCACCTTGATTAGGCTTAACTTTGATTAAGAGCCCAGCATACATTTTAGACTTTAAATTTGAAGTTTTAATTTGACATTTATATTTATTTATAATATTTGGATAAAACTTTAATTTCAATTTAAAGTTTTGATATCTTTTTAATGATTCATTCTTACGATGAAGGAATTAGGCATATCTCCAAATTATATTTGTCAAAAATAATAATCACACGAATGAGGAAAACCTAACCTTAGCTAGATAGTGAAGGTTGGGAAAATCCACCTTATAACAGAACTAGTGAAAATATCAGCGCTTCGCGCAGTTATGAAATATATTATTTTTACAGTTATGAAATAATTTCTTAATAACCTTATAATTCATTTTGAATGTAATTTTATGCTTTAAAAACTTCTACAGAATTTTCCTCTTTCTATAGTGGTACTTGGCTAGCTACTCATTCATATAATATTCATATTTCAGGCATACTAATCTTTACACATTAATAACTATTTTTAAAAAGATCTTTTGACATTAAGATTAGGACAGTTAAAGAATATACAAAATACAGTGTCATAATAAAGGCTAAGGGCTCATTTGTTTGCACTTAATGGAGGTCTGAATCTGAATGGTTTAGACTTTAGACCATTAAGTGCATTTGTTTTTTTATTAAGATTTTAGCTCTTAGTAGGTCTGAATAGGTCTTAGTCATTCAGATCTAGAATCAAGTCTTAATAGGTCTAAAGAGGTATTCTGGTGTTAGATAATATTCATTGCTACTCTATTTATAATCATCAGTCACCACATCTGCCATCGCCACCATTATCAACCACCACCAACCACTTCCACAATCGACAACCAACATCGCTACTAACCACTATTGTCAATCGCTACCGCACCTACTACCTCTATTATTCTAATTATATTTACTGCCATCACCACTGTCAACAACACCACCATCATTAATCACTACCGGTCAATCCCTACTATCGACCAATTCATCAATCACAACTAGCACCACTGCTAACTACCACTAATACATCACAACCTCCACACATTCTTCGACGACCACCGCCATTGTAACTAGTAATGCCACATCTACCATCACTTCAATCACTATCATCGCTACAATTTATCTCTACTAACAACCATCTCCACCATCACAACTAACAACATTTCCAACTAGCACCAACACATCGTCAACCATCATGCATTCATTTTTCATCCTTCACAATCAACACCTCCAACTACTAATATCAAGAAACGTCATATCACAAGCACCACCACTATCAACCGCCACTATCATAATAGTTACTATAATATTAGTCATCACAACTATCACTACTAACATTACTAATCACTAACACCAATCATTGTCACCGCAACCACCATTATAAATCATCTCCACTATTACTAACAAACATAAAAAAAAAAAATTCAATCAAATAAAAATTTTGTTGTATTAAATTGCATATTTTTCTGATATATAATTAATTTTTTATTTGAATTATATTTTTTATTTTATTATATATACAAATTAAAAAAAATTCACATTCAGATGTTAAAAAACAAATAGTCTTCATCATTCAGTTTTCAGATCTAGAGACAACTTCTTAATCATTCAGATGTGCATTTAGATTCAGACGTCTGAATCTTAAAAAAAAAAAAAAAAAAAGTTAAGCCTAAATCTAAAAATATGTTTGAAAGAAATGGTAAAAAAATTAGAAAAGCTAATTAAAGAATAATAAATACATATGTGAAGAACTAATTACTTCCTATATATTCATGTAATGTAATGTATAATTATGCTACCTGTTATGGTCATTAATTGTCTAATTGAATTACACTAAATGCTATGCGCAAATGAAAATTTATCTCAAAAAGATTTTAAAATGAGAAAGTAAAGATATAGCAAGTTAAAAGTATAAAAATGAGAAAGTTGAAATATTTAACTGAATTCTTAATATATTTTCAAAGTGAATAATTTAAGTTGCATGAGTAATATTAAACATGCATTTTTCTTTCATTTTTTTGGTTCAACTTTTATCCTAATTTCTTTCCACTTCTCCATCTTCCCCAATAATATACCTTTTGGGATAACTTGTGCTTACTAATTAAATACATGTTAAAGAATAAATTTTAAAAAATAAAATATCCAACATATACTTACTAAAAAAATCTTGATAGATATTTATCAACCTAAGAGAGAGGTGGTAATCATGTCAAGAAACTCAGAAGTCCTAGCAAGCATGCTGGAATAAAATTTCAAGAATTCAAATTCATGTCTAATTTAAATTTTAATTCTTGATATGATGAGATTAAGTTTCCTAAGTTAAATATCATTAACTCCATCCCTACTCACACGTCATATAGAACAAGACCTAAAACTTTAGAAAATATTATATTAGTTCAAATCATTGTTATCCTTTTGCTACCATGTTTTCAAAGATTCTAGACTTTTTATCACTAATCACAAGCTAAAAGTTGAATCTTAACATTGTTATGAGATGATTTAGAAACATAATTTTATTTTGAATAAAGATCAAACATTGTTAATTACGTACTTTGCCTTGGAAATACCAAGGGTACCATGATATCTTGATTGGTGTCTTAATTTTGTCTATGGGTACCATGATGTCTTGATTGGTGTCTTAATTTTGTCTATGACATATCTACTTGTTGTAACTGATACTACATAATTTGTATCTCCGCTGCAGTTATAATATTATAATTTCAGAAACATATCAATTATTTACTTATAAATTAGTACGTACTTTCTTCTTTTCAATTTATGTGAATCTATTATTCTATTTGACGAGCACAATATATTTAAAAAATAAATAATAAAGATTTTGGAACCTTATAAGATCATAAACAGATAAACATGTCATACACTTGTGATTTATGTTGCAATAACTTTTTAATTCTCATTAGGATAAAAAAATGTATTCTAATCTTATTAAGTTTTTAATCAGCATAGACCAACTCACCTATATATCCAAACTCTAATTCCACTTTGCATAAACTCTTGAAAGATTGACAAAATCGTGTCAGGTGAATCTAGCCAATTTGCATGTATAGATGCACCGAATGGTAAAGTAGTATTAACAAAATTATTATTGAAATCTAAATTAATTATTCCTATTAATTAAACTGCTCAATGTGAAAAATAATTACTTGCAAGAACCACATTGTTGGGGTATTCCTCTAACATGGAGTGCTTCTTGCACTTCTGCAATATTCAAGTATGAATCAACATAGTCTCTTGTGCACAGATCGTACCACGCCAACTTGAGTGCCCTCACAGTTGTAACATTGACACAAGTTAAGAATTCAAATAGATGAAAACCTCATTATAAATACTTCTTTTGATGCAACAAACTACAATTATAATATGAAGAAAGAACTTGTTTTGATCATAAATAATGAAATAATACTATGAAATAATAAATTATTATATATATATAAATTACTAATATGTTTTCGATGAGAAGAACTGCAATTATAATATGACGAAAGAACTTGTTTTGATCATAAATAAAGAAAATAATACTATAAAATAATAAATATTTTTTATATTTCGTACAACTTTTGGGATCTCTAATGGAAGAAGAATTATCTAGATAGAAGAGAAGATGAAAAGTGTAGAGTTAACATTAGTTAATGATATTTCACAATTAACATGGCCTAATAAAAAGAAGAGTTACAACCATTCATTATTATATTAGTACATGCTAATTGTCTTAAAATTAAATGAAATAGGTAATTGATGGATAAGTTTTAAAAGTAGAAAAAAAATTTAAAAATTGACAAAAAAGATAAATAGGAATACTTGCTTGTGAGACATGCCACATAGGATTGGCTATTGATCTCCTTTATATATATATTAGTGAAACTATCCACGTTTCGTGCGGTTATTCACAATAATGATATTGCATATTAAAATCGTTCAAATTTCATTAATAGTGAGACATTATTCGCATTGTTAGCGTATATATATTAAATTTTCATCTTAAAAGTTAAAATCATAATTTTAAATATAATATCCCTAATTTCATCTCGAATGAAATTTTTTTTACTATACCATCATACAAAAGCTTATACTTAATTTTTCTTAATCTGTTGTAATTAAGCGATACATCTAGCTTGCAAAGAGTTTATTTTATGTATTGAGAGCTTTGAAAATTATGTAGAAGCATCTCATCACTTTAACAGAAAAGTTTCTATTAAAAAATCTTATCACGATATCAACCTATCAGGATCTCCAATAATTCTTTTAATGACCTCTTAACAAAGCATTTGTTATGGGTAATAAGCAAAAAATTAATAGCTAACCTCTTCACATTATCTTGGGTAAAAATTTTCTGTAACTTTCAAATTAAGGAATCAAAAATCAGTAAAATATGTTTAAAAAAATCTACCAATGGGATATGAGAGAAGAAAAAAATAATCTTATACCGTCAAATAATACATGTAATTGTTTGTTTGTGTATTTTTTGATTGCTATCACATAACATCATACAAATAATTGATTTGCTAAAAAAACAAACTTATTTATTACAATAAAATGCTATTTTAAAGATGATTATTATAAAACAGAATAACTATACAGGTACTAAGTTAAATCTTGATGGTTAAATCAATTTATCATCATAACTTCAAGATTACCCAAATGAAAATTTCTTCACATGAGATTTTTTCTCTCTTCTTCTATGCAGGCAAAATATCATGCGAAAAATTAAGAAAAAATTATTTGCATGCATTAACATGACTTTTGAATATCTCACAAAGAATATTAAGTTGCATCCCCATTTCTCATGCAAAGACCAAATTCTCTTATTAATTCCTTGATCCTCTCTTTACCTTCGATGACTTGTCGAGAAAAATAAATATAAATCTCGAGATTTAAATGAAAATTAAAATCAACAAACATGAAGTTTCAAACAGTCCATGTGTTTTTTTGATTTCTTCTTCGCTAGTACTTTTTGTCACCAATAATTGACTTCCAATCCTTTATTAATTTTTTCTCTGTAAAGTAATGCGAGGGCATTTAAATGATAAACCAAACACTTCATATTCTCATCTTAACCTTAAAAAATCATAATCATCTGATTAAACAAATAGATAATTATATTAGATCTTAAAAAGAGACGTCGACATTCGAATGTCCCATTCATCAACAAAGAAGTTGAAAAGACAAAGCACGTTGAAGCAAAAAAATATATATAAAATAAAGGTTGGAATGGTTGTCTTTAAGAGAAATTATTAATTTTTCTTGCGTTATTATTTATTTTTGGAAATGCAACCATAATTATTTGCGAGGATTAAACTTCAAAAAGTAACAAAATAGATAAATATATTTTTCAGTCTTTTAGATGTGGCATGTCACCCGATCTATTTAATATATACTCAATTCTAAAGCACAATTAGATTAAGAAAATTTAAAAGAGAAAGGTATAGAGAATACATGAATGAAGATGTTTGTATAGATATATAAAACATTTAAGATCTCTAACCTTCTTTTCTAATCTATATGGTTAGTAGTCATTTGTGAAAATTGTAACGGAGTTAGTAACTGGTAAGAAGAAGTAAATCAATTGTAATGAATAATTAGACAAAAAATTTAGGAGAGAAAGATAAATAATTCTAACCATAAATAGATGACGATGCTTAAGGAGATAAAAGTTTAAGATATCTAACATCCTTCTGTTTCGATTAAGAAACAAATGCAACACGTCCATCATCTAATTCACACAAGGTTTCTAGATATATATTTTTTGGAGACTGCATATAGATGTTTAAGACTATTTAATTGATAGAATCCTTTCAAATTCTATAATTAACTCATGCACATGTAAAGTTAGTAACTAAAAAATATGCATTATAATAAAAGAAGAATTTACTACCATATATATTTAAGGTAGGAAAAAGAATTTAAGAATGTAGTAAATGATAGTTCTAATAAAGGAAGAGATTTTCTATACTTTTTGAAAGATTACATAACCAAAAAATAGAAGAAAAAAAACCCTCAAAATTCTAAGAAAAAGATAAATACTAATGGTGGCCAATGAACCATGCCACATCACCTTGTTCATATTCTTTCTTTATATATATATAAGATCGAGTTCGAATGGTGTCTTGTCTAATTGACTTTGGCGTTCAAATGTATTTAGAAGTAATTGATTGAGAATGACTTTTTTCTTAGGAACTCATAGGGAAATTTGTACTTTTCGGGTATATATATTGGCAGGGATGGAGTTAGCTAATAATGAGGCGGTTCATCTAAATTTTCTTCGGTGGAAATTTGTATTATTTATACAAGTTTAAAATTATTTTTCATGTATATATAGCAGACGTTGAACCCTTTTCGACTAGTTCTTTTATTCACATTTTTTTATTTTGAATCCCCTTAGTTAAAATGTTGGTTCCACCACTATATATTGGATAAACTCATTTCATGCAATATATAATCTGCAAACCACACATGATGGGATGTAAAAAAAAAATACTAAGTAATTCAGTTATGATGATCATCGCATTCCCCAGCGAAATTGATGTCTAACCTCCTTTAGGACATATCATTTGTACCATTTCAACCACCTCATAGGTTAACCACGAATGTTGCTATTTAAGAGGCGAGGTAAACATAAGGTTTAATATAAGTGTACAGTGATTAGTGATTACAATAAGCATATTAGTGGCCAATCATTGGAAGATAAATGAACCCTACTACAACTATAGCAAGATCATATCCTACATTTACTTTCCCAAAAGCCAAAGAATAAAGAAAAGAATCAAAGCAAAGACTGTCCCAAATTACTCCCCCCACTATATGTTTTTCTTCATTTTTTCTTATTTTTGCATCGAAAAACTCTACTTTGATACTTTAATTTTTGTTGATGGATTCATACCTACCTTTCCACATTTCATATTATGATTATTTTCTCCTTTTTATCCCACCAATGCTTAAAACAAATCTGACCACCTTCACTTTTATGCTCAAAATCATCAAAGACTGATCAAGACCCAGATCATAAATATTATATGGCGATTATTCAAGATATCCTCCTCGATTTCAGCAACTTTGTTCTACTCTATTACTCTTTGTTGTTTCGATGGGTACAAATCTGTATGTTTTCTATATAAACTTCAAACTAAGTTCAAGAATGAGTTTTCAAGAACTATAATAAAGTTCAATATCTTCAAACACAAGTTTAAATGAATAATCAAAAGAACTATCAAATGAAGTGTTTATCAACTATTAAAAAATGAAAATGAAGCAGAAATTTAAGAACCAAATTCACCGACTTCACGGTGTGTGCTTAAGGAATTTATTCTCCCCAAGTACCCAAGTTTATGGAATCTTTCCTCCCAGGATAAAATGGTTCACTTTCTGAAAGTAACAGTACCTCAAACTTTCAGAAACTTCGAACTCAATAGTTTGATTATCAGAAGAGAGTTTTTAAGAAGAAGAAGAATGTTTGAAACTCTAAAAAAATTGTCTTTACCTGAGAAAAAATTTATGTATCTATAGCCATTAAGGTGGTGCTTCATGAAGAGAAGCAATGGTTCAGAAAGGTGCACCCCTTCATAAAGGTGCAGCTCTTTGAAAAAGGTGCAACTCTTCGGAAAAGTCACAACCATTGGAAAAGTCATAACTATTCAATCCGAAAAGGTGCCTATTCAAATTGCATTCTTTCTCTTAGTGTCTTTTCAAAAAAAATACCACCTTTTTATTTTTCATTCACACCTCTTAATAACCCAACAATCCCCCACATGAATGGGGAATGACCATCTTATCAAAAAATTTACGGATAAGTATATGATCAACGAGCTAAGACTGATTGCATTTGGATAAGTGGGTTCCCTTTGAAATTTTCACAGTGAGCATACATCAGATGCACTCAGTCAATTGATAGATTTGATATCTTTGAACCGTCGAACTTTACTGTACACCTAGACAACACATGTCACACAACCAACCTTTCACCATTTATGATTCTCACAGTTTTGTTAGTTTTAGCCATGAACATGTCCTGATTTCATGAGAGTGTAGAAAATAGGCATTTACTAACATTCTCCTTGAAGCAGCTTCCACTTCACCCTCACATAGGCGATTTCTAAATGTTCAATCCTATAGATTAAACTATTTGGTCAAATCTGCCAAATTTATGTAACCATTAAAAAGCTTCACACCATAAACCTTATCCTTGTTTCCTAAATATTGTCTACATCAGGAGAATGAGTTGAGTATATTGAAAATTTTTAAACCGTCATTCATAACTTTGTTTGATCTCCTTGAATCTAGCTCTTGGGATCTCCAGTCTGCTAGGTAGAGTTACCGTCATACTGACTTGTCCTAGGTAAACCCATTCCCTTCAATGTTTTCTTAACTCTCTCTTTAGACAGGCCATTTATAAGTGGATCTGATACATTATCCTTTGACTTCACATAGTCAACAGTGATAATTCCACTTGAGAGTAATTCTCTAATGGTATTATGTCTCCGTCTTATATGACGAGATTTATCATTATATATCATGTTCTCTGTCCTACCTAGCATCGTTTAGCTATCACAGTGTATACATACTTGTGCCAATGGTTTGGGCTAATAAAGAATATCTTTCAAGAAATTTTGGAGCCATTCAGCTTCTTCAGCGGCTTTATCTAATGTGATAAATTTAGATTTCATTATAGAGCAGGAAATACATATCTATTTGGACGATTTTCAAGAGACTTCTCCTCTACCTAAATTAAATACATATACACTCGTGGATTTTACCGTATTCGATCCGGTGATCTAATTTGCATCACTTAATCCTTTAATTACCGTTGGATATTTATTATTATACAAAGCATAGTCTTGAGTGTATTTATGATACCCCAAAACTTTTTGCATTGCCATCCTATGAGTTTTATTGGGATTACTCGTGTACCGACTCGATTTACTAATAGCACATGTTATGTTTGGCTGTGTACATTTCATGATATACATTAAACATTCCAACATTCTTGCATACTCCAACTGTCACTTTCACCTTCATTTTTTTAAAGTACAAAGCTCACGTCTGATGGAGTCTTGGCAAAACCCAAATCCAAATACTTGAACTTGTCAAGTACCTTTTCAATGTAATGAGACTATGACAACGCCAACCCCTATGAAGTTTTATGAATTCTTATTCCTAAAACCACATCCGCAACTCCAAGGTCTTTCATATCAAACTTGCTCTCAATCATTTATTTTGCAGTATTTATGTCAAAAATGTCTCTACTGATCAACATATTTGTCACGCCCCAAAATCCCATCGGGCCGGACTGGCACCCGAAGCCGAGAAGGCCCGGGAGAACCCGTTCAAATACCTGTACTTTCACTTATATGTCACCAAAAATTTGGACAGCACTTCGTTGCATATAGAAGGGTCTAATTACCTGTATCAGCACAACACGCACAAATATATATATATTACGTAGCCGTCGGGGCCACCACATATACAAAT
>NC_061121.1:57081942-57097950 GCF_002878395.1 Capsicum annuum | reverse complement strand
TGTTGGATTTGGATGAAACCAATTGCATTGGAAAGAAGACTCAAAGATATTTATTTTGATAGGTGTTAGCTCTCCCATTTCATTATATTGAGGGAGTTATGATCGTTCAAAGTTGACACAAAAAACTGGCAGGCCTCAGTAGTTTACTATTCACAACATCCCGGCCACCGTTTTATAGTTTCGAACGTGCTCGATTATATCTGAAACTTATCCATTTTTGAAAATCTTTATATCGTTTGAAAGATTATTCAATAACCTTCGTATGGAACCATCGACGGGAAAATTCCGGTATAAATAAAGTCTATTCCTATACACATATAATCAAACTATACACTTGAAACCATCTCAAAATAATCAATACGCATACTTAAACTCATATATACCTAACTTAGGATCAATACATATACTCCAACACATATAACAATGGCTAATGCACGTAATTAAGTACGGAGTGTTACAATATTATCCACATGCAAACAAATAATGACCTTGTGATTTGGAGTATATTTAATGTAAACATATTTACCACGTTTGTTTATCTTAAATCAGTTTGCCAACATAGTTTGGTCAAACTTTGCATGCAATTGTTTGGGTGCTTGTTTTAGTCCATAAAGTGACTTAACAAGTTTGCACACCTTCTTTTTTTTACTAGGAACCACAAAAACCTATGGTTGTTCCATGTAAATTTCTTTATTTAATTCTCTATTTATGAATATTGTTTTCACATTTATTTGATGGATTTCAAGACCATATACCATCGCCAAGGCAACTAACATCCGAATTGATGTTATCCTTGTTATATAAGAGTATGTATCAAAATAATCAAGACCTTCCTTCTATTTGAGGCCCTTTATTACGAGTCTTGCCTTGTATTTGTCAATAGTACCATCCACTTTCATTTTCCTTTTAAAGATCCACTTAGAATCTAAAGGCTTTTTCCTCGAGGAAGATCAACCCACTCCCAAGTATAGTTGCTCAATATTGAATCAATCTCACTATTGACTGTCTCTTTCCAAAAGGATAAGTCTGAAGACGACATCGCTTTTTTAAATGTTTGAGGCTCATTTTCTAGGAGAAATGTTTCAAAATCTGATCCAAACAAAGTTGATGTACTTTGATGTGTACTATGTCTTGGATTCTCATCATGATGTACATTCTTTCTTGGTTCATCCTGAGGTCGTTTAGACCCTCCACTAGACTATACATGTCTAGTTCTATACGGATAAATGTGTTCAAAGAACTCATCCTTATATGATTCAATTACCATATTTTCATTGATATTCGAATGTTAGGATTTATGAACCAAAAATCGACATGATTTACTACTTTTAGCATATCCTATAAACACACAGTCCACAGTCTTAGGTCAATCTTTACCTTTTAGGCATAGGAACTTGGACTTTCGCTAGATACCCCACACTTTGAAATATTTCAAGTTGGGTTTTCTTTCTTTCCATTTTTCATATAGAATCGATAGTGACTTACTATGGGGCACTCTATTGAGTGGTCAGTTAGCTGTAAGGATAGCTTCCCTCACAAGTTTTGCGATAAATCCAAACTTATAAGTAAGACATTCATCATTTCCTTTAAGGTTCGGTTCTTCATTTTCGCAATCCTATTAGATTTAAGTAAATATGAGGCAGTAGTTTGATGGACAATTCTATTCTCTACACTTATTTCTGCAAAAGGCGATTCATATTCTCCACCCCTATCACTTTTTATTATTTTAATCTTTTTTCTAATTGATTTTCAACTTCTATTTTATATTTCCTAAACATATATATTGCTTCATCCTTACTATTTAGCAAATAGACATAATAGTACCTAGTGCAATCATCAATAAAAGTTATAAAATATTTTTTTTCAGCACGAGATAATGTTGACTTCATATCATAAATGTTTGTTTGGATTAAGTATAAGGGATTGAAATTCCTTTCAACGAACTTATATGGATGCTTAGCATACTTTGATTCCACACACATTTGATATTTTGATTTATTGCATTCAAAGCTTGGTAAAACTTCAAAGTTAATCATTTTTTGCAAAGTTTTGTAATTGACATGTCCTAATCGTCTAAGCCACAATTCATTAGACTTAAGCAAGTAAGAATAAATAGAACTTTTATTAATTTCAACAGTCATTACAGTCATCTTAAATAGGCCCTCGATAAGGTAGCCTTTTCCTACATATACTTTCCCTTTGCTAATTACAACCTTGTCAGAAACAAATGCATATTTGAATCATTTTTGGTCAGAAGTGATATGATAATCAAGTTCTTTCTCAATACCGGTATTTCTTTCTCAATGTCGGTATATAAAGGACGTTGTTAAGAGTCAACACTTTGACTGACATCATTTTCAAGCAGATTTTTCCCGTCCCTTCAACCCTTACTGTTATGGAGTTTTCCTTATAGATCTTCTTCTCATCTTGAGTCGGAGCATATGAAGCAAACAACTCTTTATTGGCACATACATGGCGGGTGGCACCAGAATCTATCCACTAATCTCTAAGATTTCCCATCAAGTTACATTCTGAAAGCATAACACATAAATCATCCATTTTATTTTTAGATTCAACTATATTGTCTTAGTTCTTCTTCTTGCGTTTCTTTGGGGCACGACAATCTACTGATTTGTGTCCATCCTTTCCACAATTAAAGCACTTTCCCTTAAATTTTTTCTTTGGTGGATTGCTTTATTGTCCAATTTTCTTCCGTTTCTTCGAGTTATTAGGGTCGTCCTTCACAATATTGGTGCCAATAATTACAGAGTTTTCTTTTGACTATTTGTCGACAGCTTTGCTATCTTCCTCAATGCACAACCTCACAATGAGGTCTTTTACTAACATCTCCTTTCTTTTGTGTTTCAAGTAATTTTTAAAATCCTTCTACAAAGGTGGCAACTTCTCTATTATGGTTGCCACTTGAAAGGACTCATTCACAATCAAACCTACATCAAAGGTCATGTGAGTATTAAAAACACATTTAACATGTTCAAATAAGGTATTTACTATATTCATACCTTCAACAAAGAGATCATGGATGATTACTTGCAATTCTTGTACTTGAGATACGACAGTCTTACTGTCAATCATTTTATAGTCAAGGAACCTTGCAACAAAGAACTTTTTAGTTCCTGCATCCTCAGTTTTATACTTTCGTTCCAACGCATTCTACAATTCTTTCGAAGTCTTCATTCATCTGTACACATTGTACATATAGTCTTGGAGGCCAGTTAGGATATAATTATTGCATAAGAAATTCGAATGTTTTCATGTCTCCATTACAACGAACCACTCCTTGTCTGATATTTCTTAGGAAAATTTTGGAGCATCTTTAGATATGAACCTTTGAAGACATAAAGTTGTCAAATAGAAGAACATTTTCTGCTGCCAGCGTTTAAAATCTACACCCAAAATTTTTGGGTTTCTCCGTAGGTGTCATTGCCGGCGTAATATTTATGTGTCTTGTTATAGCAACATTTGTTGCTGCTACACTTTTCACACCATCAGTAGTCATTTTTTGTCACAAAAAGACAATCAACTTAGTATATCAGAATACTAATTATAAAATTGTAACAATTTTAAACACCACTTGTTTTTAGTTTAACGATGAAGTTTTTATGTTCTTCTAATCGTTAACCGAATGACCTTTAATTTGTGATGAAATTTTTATATCTTCAAATCACTTGTTAAGTTCAAATAGAGTAGAAAACAGTAAGCTTTAATCTCCGAAAATCAAACAATACAGATTATAAAAGTACTTTAGTGAAAAGAAAATTTCACCAGACAAGCAAGAAAAAAAAATCTAAATAAATTCCTTAAGATTGTTGTTCTGACGGATACAAAATCTGTATGTTTTCTATACAAACTTCAAAATAAGTTCAAGAATGAGTTTTCAAGAACTACAATGAAGTTCAACACCTTCAAACACAAGTTCAAATGAATAGTCAAAAGAACTATCAAATGAAGTGTTTATCAATTATTAAAAAATGAAGATGAAGCAGCAATTTAAGAACCAAGTCCATCGACTTCACGGTGTGTGCTTAAGAAATTTATTCTCCTCAAGTACCCAAGTGTATAGAATCTTTTCTCCCAAGATAAAATAGTTCAATTTCTGAAAGTAGCGGTACCTCAAACTGTCAGAAACTTCGAACACACTCAATAGTTTGATGATCACAAGAGAGCTTTTAAGAAGAAGAAGAATGTTTTCAACTCTAAAAAAATGTCTTTACCTGAGGAAAAAATTAGGTATTTATAGATATCAAGGTGTTGCTTCATGAAGAGAAGTAATGGTTCATAAAGGTGCACCCCTTCATAAAGGTGCAACTCTTCGAAAAAGGTGTAACTCTTCAAAAAAGTCGCAACTATTGAAAAGGTCATAACCATTCAATTTGAAAAGGTATCTATTCAAATTGCATCCTTTCTCTTAGTGTCTTTCCGGAAAAAATACCACCTTTTCATTTTTTCATTCACACCTCTTAATAACCCAACACTCTCTTCATTCCAAAGAAATTTGCATCCTTTGTAGTTAATTTGACTATAATTTTTAAAGTTAAAATAGATTAAAATGATATTATAAATTTAAAATTTAGATAGGTAAAAACTATTAAAAAAATAAAACTTGACTACTTTTTTCATATAAATATATAATGAAAAAAAATACATCTTAAAATATTAATCAAATTTTATATTGTTTCACTCTTGAAAAAAAAATTGACAAGTATTTTTGGAACCTAAATAGTACTTCCTCAGTCTCACATTATCTTTCTACAGTTACTTAAAAATATTTTATTATTTTAAAACAAAAATAATTACTTTTTTTTTCATTCTATCCTTCGTAGTAATTGGTTTTAAAAATCTATAAATATCCCAATAGATTAAATATTTAAAAACTTAAGATATACTCTCTCTCTTTTAAAATAATTTTTTTTTCACAACTCTTTTAAAATAGTTGGCATATATAAAGAGAAAAGACATTTTTTCCCCCCGAACTTGTCCTTAAAACTCACTTTAGCACTTAAACTAAACTTCTGTTTGTTTACCTCCCTTAACATCTTTAAAATGTATTAATTTCACCCTTCAAAACTGAATACCACTCTCACACCGGAGAGTGTGTTACACTCGCCCACACATCAGCACCACGTCAATGCCACGCAAGCAAAATATTTTTAAATATACATAAAATAAAAATAAATATATATAAATATTTTTTATGTATATATAACTATTTTATATAGATATATATATAAATATTATATATATATATATAAAAAATATTTTTAAATATTTTAAATAAAAAAATACAACACCCTCCCTCCTTCCTTTCATCTTCTTCAAACCTGCAGATAATATACACAGGAGGAGAAACCATGAACAAGAAATTGAAGGAGGGGCCATGAGCGTACCTAGCTCTAACTTCCTCCACTTCCACTTTCCCACCAATCCTCTCCAAACTCAGCACCTCTGCTGGCAACTTCCGACAACCACCATCGCTGTCACCACCACGGCGGCTGCCACCACCAAAATTACACTAAAGAATTTCATAAATATTCTTGAAAAAAGGTAAAATATATATTAAAATGTATAAATGATGTAAATTTAAGTACAACCCAATTTAAGAAACACTAAAAAGATTGAATTTTTGTAAAACAATTGATGAACAAGAACAATAATAATAATCTTTATTTTGTCCATTGACGCAAAATCGACCCCCACATCCCTTGATTTCACCTGCGAACACCAGAAACAACATTCAAAATACTCCATCCATCACCGGAATTCACTGTTTCGGTGAACCATGTTGCAAGTTTTTCGGTGATTTCTTTTCTTTATCACATAAAAAATTAACTTGAGCAAATTCAACAATATACTAAATACAAGTACATGATCACAAAAACACATCAATACACAAAATCTCAAATTCAAATTCATTCATATTAACCAAAACACAAAATTTCAAAACTCCCAAATTTTCAATCTTCTACTCAAAATGTCTACAGAAATGGCATAAACAGTCCCAAATTCAGAAATGACATAGATGATATTCGCATGACATGAAATTCTTGGTCAAGAACCAAACTTGTTCATCAATCTTGAAGCCTTTTTTATTGTCGAAAAATGAAATTTTGAATCAATTAGGACTTGATAGGAAGGAGATTACGAAGAAACGGGATGGAGGTATGAAGAAGATGAAAAAATGGAGTGTTGGAGGTGGGGTGGGGGTGGGGGTGGGGATGGGGAAGGGGAGTGATGAAGAAGATGAAAATGTCTTCACGAAGAAGACAAGCCCTTCGATTTTCTTTTAATTTCAGCAATAAAGTGGCCCTTTTTAAATAATAATAGCAATAAAGTGGCCCTTTTAAAAAAAATCACTCGCCCTTTTTTTTTTTTGCACGTCAGTCATAGGGGTGAATTTAATTCACTTGAAAGTTGTTAAGGGAGGTAAATAAATGAAAGTTAAGTTTAAGTGCTAAAGTGAGTTTGGAGAACAAGTTCAGGGGGGAAAATATGTCTTTTCTCCATGTATAAATTTTACAAAATTATTCACGAAAACTTCTTTGTGATTTGACTAATATGACCCTATTATCTATTTAAACTTTATTACATGAATCTTGACCAATCTACATATAATAATAAAGGAGACATTATAGATTGCTCATGTGACACCTCTCAATGATCTCCATTTTTATTTTTCTTTTTTCTCATTTTTTAATCTACTTTAAAGTAATTTTTCTTTTTTTTTCTTTCATTTTTGTGTATTAGCTGGTCATTAAGTATGAGCATTAAAAATTCTAGATCAATAGCAAATTGATTATGATTATTATACCTATGACTATCCCACGTCCCATAGGGCTTAATTATTAGTAATTGAAAAATAAGTTTTACTGCTATTTAAATTTATTTTGCCTCTTCAAATCTACATCAGTTACAAGTTATTATACATTATATAAAATAATCAAAATCTTGATACACTTTTCAAGTTTTTTTTTTTTTTGATGATATCAATCCTCCTCTCAAACTGTGGTCTGATTTTTTCAAGTTATGAAAAATCTTTATTTTTTTATTTTTCTACTCGTGGTTTGATTTTTTTGAACCACGTGTATAACTATAGTTTTAGTACATCAGACTATCGTTTTTTATTTTTCAGTTTTAATTTAGTGACATAACTATATTTTCAATTTCCAAGCTTATATGATTGAGGTGTTGTCTGTGTTTGATATATAGGGCAGAAAATTATCAATATTTATTGATTTTCATGAACTAGACGATTGTAAACAAGATGAAACGGGGTACAGAAGATGAGGACCATAGCAGCACGGGCATTGAATCATTTGATCGACTGTTTGATGGGCAAAATCTGTGTCTTTTATTTCCCTTTGTCCAAACTTTCTTTAAAGTAATTAACAATTACTTGTGTAATCTACTTTTCTATTGTCTTACTAATAGGAAAATGGAGAGGTGATTCCTATAATTTCTATTTTTTTTCTGTGATTATATGTTTTATATTATAAGTTGTATGGTGAACTCAAAAACCTACTTGAAATCTATTTATTACTTTGCCAATCCTTACAAAAATAGAACCTACCCTCTCTCTCTTCTCTCTCTTCCTCTCTACCCTCTCTCTCGCTCGCACCGGTCACTGGCCCCCGTCGCCGTCGCCGACCGTCGGCGCTGACCCGGCCCGATCTCCGGGCCCGACCTCCGGCCCCCGGCGCCGACCTCCGGTGCCGCCCAAACGGCTCTCTCTCTCTCTCTCTCCCTACCCTCTCTCCCTCCCTCTCGCACCGGTCCCCGACCCCCGGCGCCGTCGCTGACCTTCGGCGCCGACCCGACCTGATCGCCGGCCCCGACCTCCGGTCCCCAGCGCCGACCCGACCGCCGGCCCCCCACCCCCACCCTTACCTGTCCTGTCCGTACCCCCTCCCCCAGCGGGGTACACCAGCCCTCCCCCCAACCTCGGCCTGCAGCCAGCCAGCCGCCGCCCGGTCTCCAGCCGCCACCCGCCGCTCCATCTCCAGCAGCCGCAACTCCAAGCGTAATCCAGTGACTTCTAACCTTTGTTATTTTTGTTATTTCATATTCCATTTTATTTCATATTCCATTATTAGTATTATGCTAGTAGTAGCCCCTGTACCTTGACTTGCGTGGAATTTGTGGACATTGTCTGTTGTCTGTTGTTGCTGTTGCTGTGGTCGTTTCTTCCACTGCTTTGGATTGAGTTATTAGCTAGGAACCTGTATTTGGGGCGGTGGGTGTTGAGTCCGGGGGTGTTTGCCCCCTAATTGAGTATAGTTTTGTTTCGGGAGTATTCCTTTGAATTTGTGTGAGCCTTGTATTTCCTTGCTGCTGATTTGATACTACCACCGTGTATATCTGTATATTTTCCTATACTTTCGTATAGTTATGGCTGTGGGCGGTAATGGGTGGATAGGGTCATGTCCGAGGGGGTTGGGGAGTGGGGCCGTGGTGGGGGCGGGGGATGAGGAGAGGGCGGGAGTGGAAGGGGGGGGGAGTGGAGGGCGGGACGGTAGGCTGAGGGTTGGGTCTTGGAATATAGGGACCCTTCAGGGTAAGTCCATAGAGCTTGTGAAGATTCTTAGGAAGAGGAGGATCAACATTGCATGTGTCCAAGAGACCAAGTGGGTAAGGTCTAGGGCTAGGGATGTGGATGGTTACAAGCTGTGGTACTCTGGGAGCGACAGGCGTGGGAATGGAGTTGGCATCTTAGTAGATGAAGAGCTTAGAGGTTAGGTAGTGGAGGTGAAGAGGATCAACGATAGGTTGATGACTATTAAGTTGGTCGTTCGGGGGTTTACCCTGAACGTGTGTAGTGCTTATACGCCGCAAGTGGGATCGGAGGGGGAGGAGAAGATGCGGTTTTGGGAGGCTTTGGAGGAGGTAGTGAGAGGCATGCCTAGTTCGGAGAAGATTATTGTAGTAGGGGATTTCAACGGGCACATCGGGGCGCTATCGGGAGGCTTTGGTGACGTGCATGGTGGTTTTGGTTTTGGGGAGAGAAATGACGAGGGGGCGACCCTACTGGAGTTTGCGAGGGCCTTTGGGCTGGTGGTGGTGAACTCGGGCTTCCCGAAGAAGGACGAGCACCTGATCACCTTTCGAAGCGCGGTAGCCAGGACTCAGATTGACTTTTTGTTGCTTAGGAAAGGGGATAGAGCGTTATGTAAGGACTGTAAAGTCATCCCGAGTGAGAATCTTTCGACCCAGCATAGGCTCTTGGTTATGGATTTGGGTATAAAGAAGAATAGAAAGAGGAGGACTAAGGAGTGTAGACCGAGAATTAAGTGGGGCGGCCTGACGCCAGTGACTGCGTGGGAGATAAGGAAGAGGTTGGCGGGAATGAGGGTGTGGGAGTATAGGGGGGACGTGGATAGTATGTGGGACAGGGCGGCAAGGTGCATCAGGGAGAATGCAAGTGAGGTGTTGGGTGTTTCTAGGGGCCGGGCCGGGCACCGTCGGGGGGATTGGTGGTGGAATGAAGAGGTGGAGAAGAAAGTGGGGACCAAGAAAGGGGCGTATGCTAAGTTGGTGGAAAGTAAGGACGAAGAGGAGAAGCGGGTAAACAGGAAAGAGTACAACCTAGCGAGGAAGGAGGCGAAGTCAGCAGTCACGGCAGCTAAGACGGCCGTTTTTGAGAGCTTGTATGCAGGGTTACATGAGAAAGGAGGAGAGAAAAAGTTGTTTAGACTCGCTAAGGCTAGGGAGAGGAAGGGTCGTGACCTCGATCAGGTGAGGTGCATTAAGGGGGAGGACGGTAGAGTGTTGGTGGAGGACGGCCACATTAAGAAGAAATGGCAGTCGTATTTTCATAGGCTCTTGAATGAAGAAGGGGATAGAGCTATTGTGTTAGGGGAACTGGAGCACTCAGAGGAGTGTCGGGATTTTAGCTATTGTAGACGTTTTAAGGTAGAAGAGGTTAGACAGGCTGTCCGCAGGATGCGAAGGGGTAGGGCGACGGGGCCGGATGAGATACCGGTGGAGTTTTGGAAGTTCGTTGGAGAGGTTGGTGTAAGGTGGTTGACTGAATTGTTTAATGAAATCTTCAGGACGACAAAGATGCCCGAGGCGTGGAGGCGGAGTACTATGGTCCCTCTCTATAAGAATAAGGGGGACATTCAGAGTTGCAATCACTATAGGGGGATTAAGTTATTGAGTCACTCTATGAAGATCTGGGAGAGAGTGGTCGAGGTGAGGCTGAGACGGATAGTGTCTATTTCAGAAAACCAGTTCGGATTTATGCCCGACCGCTCGACGACGGAGGCAATCCACCTGGTGCGGAGGTTGGTGGAGCAGTATAGGGAGCGGAAGAAGGATCTGCACATGGTGTTTATCGATCTGGAGAAGGCATACGACAAAGTCCCCAGGGAGGTGCTTTGGAGATGCTTGGAGGTGAGTGGAGTACCGCTGGCATATACCAGTGTAATTAATGATATGTATGATGGGGCGAAAACCCAGGTGAGGACGGCGGGAGGAGACTCAGAGCATTTCACTGTCCTGAAAGGATTGCATTAGGGATCTACTCTTAGTCCCTTTTTATTTGCGTTGGTGATGGATGTATTAACGCGGCGTATTCAAGGGGAGGTGCCGTGGTGTATGCTTTTTGCAGACGATGTAGTCCTGATAGATGAGACTCGAGGGGGTGTGAATGACAAATTGGAGGTGTGGAGGCAAACTCTTGAGTTTAAAGGGTTCAGGGTGAGCAGAAGCAAGACAGAGTATGTGGAATGCAAGTTTAATGACGTGAGGCGGGAGACTGAAGTAGTAGTGAAGATGGAAGCACAGGAGGTATGTAAGAGGGATAAGTTCAAGTATCTTGGGTCCGTGATCCAGAGTAACGGTGAGATTGACGAGGATGTCTCACACCGTATTGGGGCGGGATGGATGAAGTGGAAACTCGCGTCGGGGGTGTTGTGTGATAAGAAGGTGCCGCCCAAGCTTAAAGGCAAATTCTACAGGGTGGTAATCCGTCCGGCCTTGTTGTATGGAGTGGAGTATTGTCCAGTTAAGAACTCCCACATCCAAAAAATGAAGGTGGCAGAAATGCGGATGTTGCGCTGGATGTGTGGACTGACTAGAGGGGATAGAGTTCGGAATGAGACTATCCGGGAGAAGGTTGGTGTGACTTCAGTGGAGTGCAAGATGCGGGAAGCACGATTGAGATGGTTCGGACATGTGAAGAGGAGGGGCATGGATGCCCCGGTCCGTAGGTGTGAGAGGCTAGCGTTGGATGGTTTTAGGCGGGGTAGGGGTAGGCCGAAGAAGTATTGGGGCGAGGTGATTAGGTGGGACATGGAACAATTACAGCTCACCGAGGACATGACCCTAGATAGGAAGGTCTGGAGGGCGCGAATTTCGGCAGAGGATTAGGGCCAGTTTGGGTCGCTAGTGTAGAGAATTACTTGGTGGGGGTTTTATTCCTGTTATGATTCCGCCTTCCGTGTTCCATGTTTTATTACGAATCTGTGTGCTTTCCTCTGTTTTATATTACTTATGGGTGCCGTATTTATGTTATGTAATCTGCTTCTGTGCTTTACTATGTGTTTGTGTGGTATCTCGTGTGGTATCTCGTGTCTTGAGCCGGGGGTCTATCGGAAACAGCCTTTCTACTTCATCAGAGGTAGAGGTATGGACTGCGTACATCTTACCCGCCAGACCCCACTAGGTGGGAATACACTGGGTTTGTTGTTGTTGATGATTATATGTTTTATATTATGCAATTTTGAAGGCATCATGGATTACACCAACAATATATTCTACAAATAAAATTTGGAGAGGATAGTAAATGCTCATATCTTATCTCTAGCTACCTTATGAATATGATAGATTATCTACAATTAACAATGTTCTGAAATAAAAGTTCGATCGATAACTCATTTAAAAAAACATACAGAACTTTCAAAGATATCAACGTAAGTGATTTAAAAGATCTATTTATGTTCTTTAAGCTTGACTTTATAAGCACACTCTTCATCATCTTACTCTATCTCATTTTTTTCATTTCTGTTTGTTATTCTACACATTAACTCTTTCAATATTTTGTTAATTATTTAACCTTTAATCATTTAGCAGTTCAGTTCTCCTATAAAATAGTTATTAATTGATGAATATGTAGTTTCCTTTGGGCATTTTAGAGAGGAAAATCTGAATGAGTGATCAAAGAATTCGTCACTTGCTCTTATATAAATACGATATATTTGTTTCTTCTCGTTGTGATTTGTCTTTGAAATTTATCCTTTTTTCCTACTTTTTATCTTTTAACCTCACTTCTGCAGTTTAGACGTCACAAAATATTTTTATGTGTTACTCATTATTTAATAAGAAAAAAAAAAAAATTTCTTCTCACAATACTTGGCTCAGGTCTTAGATTTTGAAGTTGTGATTTTTAAATTTAAAGTTGTATCTGAATATGTAATTTATTTGAAAAAAATTTGAAGCTTTGTGAGTGAAAGTGAAATATATGTCAGAAATAGATTTGGGCCATATTTTTGTAACTTGAAAATATTTTGAAAACTTTTAAAAATTCGATCAATTTTTCAAACATATATTTAAAGATAAATTGATTAAAACTAATCCAAATTCATGATCAACCACTAGCTTAGTGTTTTCATTTTTTCCTTAAATCATTATTAGTATCTACTATATCCTTCAAAAAATGTTAAAAGATAACTTTTTAATTTGAATTTATGATAAACTTTTTGATATAAAAATATTTCGCAACACGTAGTAAATGCTTTAATCACCCTATGTTTCCCATCTATTCCGAATTTCATGTCATCAGTGAGATATTAAATCTTTTTATTTATTTAAGATTAAAATGTCTTCAATAACTTTTAGTTTTTACAAAAAGAAAATACTTTTAATGTTCATGTTTTAGTAAAATCATTAATTCACAATTTAATAGATTTAAGATTAAAATGTTTTCAATATTATTTAGTTCATATAAAAGAAAGCACTTTTAATTATAATGTATTAGTAAAATCATTAATTCATAAATTTAATAGAGTTTTTATGATCGCGCGAAGCATGATCAAGATCCCTGGTTAATATGAGAATTAATTACTAAGAATGTAGTCGAAAAAAAATGGTTAATTATCTATTGATCTTTTGAACATGTCAATTATTTTGAGATAAAAAATTTATCGAACATGTCCCTATATAAGATGGAGGTAGTACATGAGATAAAATTGTCAAAATTATCCAATTAATGTTATCTTAAAGGGCATGTAAAGAGAAGTGCAATAGATAATTTTAGACAAGAAGAGGACTCATCCCTCTATTCTTTTCTAGTTGTTTCATTTTGATTGGGTACAGAGACGAACTCAGAATTTGAAAGTGCAAGTACATCATTATCTTAACATAAGCGGTCGAGAATCTTTCAATGCCGACTGAGGGATAGTGCCGTGTATGAATGACTGATCAGTAGAGGTTTAAGCAATGAGAAAAATACAAACATATAGGCCAAATATGAATTTTAGGGTAATAAATAAACCCTAACTCCATAGCATAAATGAGTGCAGTAGCCCAGTGATAAAGGTTGTATTATCTAATAAAAGTGTCACAGGTTTGAATCCTTGCTACAACTTTTTGTTTTTAAAATTAACAAAATAAAATAAGGGCAAAAAAAAGACTACACTGTCAGATTCGATCCTGGGTTGCGTTAGTGAGAAACATAAGCTAGAACCAACACACCCAAAGTGCAATATTATCCACCTAATTTATATATTAGTTTCTTAAGGTATATACATGTATTTACAAAGAACTTTTTTCGAACTTAAGGGGTGCAGTGCACCCCCACCTTAACACGTGGTCCGCCTCTGATTGGGTACGTCCCTTAATAATTTTTTTATTCCTACAAAGTTAAAAGTAATTTTAGCAGTCCCTAATTAAATTTTCTACTTCCCCCATCCCAAATTACCTGTCCCAAATTTTCTAGTTTGATGTCCCATTTTTTTTTCATTAATCAAGAAGAGACAGAATTGTTTTTCCAAGTTTTACCCTTTGCATTAATTACTTTTTCTTCAAATTAAAATGTAAACATCATTTAATAGGGATACTATAGTAAATTAGGCATGTTATTAAGTATTTTTCTTAATCAATGTGCTATCTCAAATTGAGACGGATAATTTGAGACGGAGGGAGTACCTTTTAATTTTTTAAATCAATAATGATTACATTTATTACACAAGGACATAATAGAAAGATTGTGTTGAAACTATTTTTAAAAGGTTAAAAGAGCAACTATTTAGGAGTATAAACACACCCCAAATGGAACAAATAAGAAGAAAATGTAGGGAGTAGCTAGTAATAGAAAACATAATCTGTAGGGTGTGTTTAGTATGAAGAAAACTATATTCCATGGAACACGTTTTTCTAGAAAATATTTTATTGGAAAAGAAGTGGATTTCTTACTTATGTTATATTGTTTAGTAAGTAAACAGACGCTCTTATTCCAATAGCATTTATATAAAATATAGCAAAACGTTATGTGGCGGAATAGGGTTGGGAGCGGGGGTTCGGGGATGGTGGGGATAGGACGGTCAAGGGGTGGGGATCGGAGATGTTGGGTGGGTGGGGAGGAGACACCAAATTTGGAATGTTACTTATGAAGCTTGTTTTCCTTACTTTCATTAGATAAGTCATTTTCCTCATTTTTAGTAAACTTATTTTTCAAAATATTTTAACTAAACCAAACATGAGAAAATTAGAATACCAAATATACTCATATTTTCAATCCAAAGCTCAATTAAGTTTCAATTCACTTTTCTTCGTCTAAGTAGAGTTATACTCTTTGGGTGGTTTGGTAGATGACGTATGTAAAATTCTCAACATAAAATTTGAAATTAACTTAATTCAATGTTTGACGTGAGGTATTAACTAAATTTAAAAATAATTTTATCTTGTATGTACTAAAATGATGAAATTACTAGCTATACCGAGGATGAAATAAAATAGTAACATGAGATATTGGTCCTTATACCATCTGGTGTACCAAACGAGCCCTTCATTATTTCCTCCATCCCACTTTTGAGTTTATGTTTCCACACCGGCAGTATACATTTTCTTTTAAAAAATCAAATTGTGTTTGCCCACAATAACATGCAATCCTAGTATATATTAAGTCCAATATGATAAGGTGAAGATACAGTAATAATATGTTATTTATACCATGAGCATATATAACTATAACTCTATTTTTCAAGATTGAACAGTCAAAAGTTTAAGGAACACATGATCAAAAGTGTGTTCAATCATTCGGAAAAGGTGACAATGATGCTACACTTGGTTGCTGAGACCACTGTTGGAATGTTGAAGGTTGATGTACATTCATCATTGAACATGTAGAAAATTTTGAGACATCCAAAATAGTGAGATGTGGAGCGGGTTTGGTATGTAGGAAAACATTTTCTACAAAATATTTTTCAGTTTTTTTATCTTTGCTTGATTTAAATGTTTTGAAAAATGTTTTTCAAAATAACTTATTTTTCTTAAATATAAGAAAAATATCTTCCCTTCAAAAAGTAAGTAAATTTTTTTCAAAACTCTCTTTCAATTTCACTCTTAATTTGAAATGTTCATACAACGCTCAAAATAATCCACTCCTGCACCCCGACCCTCAATCCCCTACTACCTCGCCCCCACCCCAACCCTCTATCCCTACCCCCCACTCCACCCCTACCAGCCTCACCCCCTCCTCTCCAAAAAAAAAATAAAAAATTAATTTGTTTAAAAAATTCAAACTTCTCTTGCTCACCCCCTACCCTCCCCCTTTACCATCCTGCCCCCTCCCTTATAAAAAAAATTAAATTTTTTAAATTTGTATTTTAAAATTTTAAATATTTTTTCTTACCCAACGTCACCCCCTACTACCCCTCCCCCCCTCCCCAACTAAAAAAAATTTGAAATTTATTTTTTAAAAAGAAATTCAAAACTTTTCTTACCCCACCCCTATCACCTATTTTGACACCCACTACCCACCTACCAATTCTCCTT
>NC_061121.1:57080212-57081842 GCF_002878395.1 Capsicum annuum | reverse complement strand
CCCCCCCCCCCCCCCCCCCCAAAAAAAAAAAAAAAAAGATTTAGTTTTTTAATTTATCTTTTAAAAAATATTTCAAAACCTTTTTCTTGTCCTACCCTTCTTATCCTATTTGTTCTCATTATTTTTTGTTAAATATATATAAATACTTTCAGAAAAATATTTTCCTACTTGCATAATAAACACAAGAATATAAGTAAAAAACAACTAATTTTTCTAGAAAATGTTTTCCTCCCCATACCCAACACACCCTCAAAAAAATATTTTTCGCGGTCAAAAATTATTTTCTACTCTTTATCCAAATACTAAAATATATTTTCTGAAAAATATTTTTTCATTCACCAATCAAACACTAGAAAATAGTTTCTGAAAAATATTTTCCACTCAACTATTAAACATGAGAAAATAAGTAAGAAAACAACTTATTTTCCATAAAAAATATTTTCTAAAACAATATTTTTCATAAAAAATATTTTCCGTAATACCAAGCACACCCGTGATGAAAAAAATGTTGGATGGAGTGACTACTTGTGACAGTAAATCACAATAATGACTCGCACTGATTAATCTTCTTTTCTCGCGTTTTTGTAATGTTAAAGAGAATTTGTTATTCAATTAGTTGAAGAATATCTGTGTATCACTTTATCATTCAACCACTCTGCAAAAATTATTTCATGTAGGGGCGACGTACAATATATATGAGTTAGTTATACGTTCAGTCAAATCCAGTAAATTATTCGGCTCATATATACCATCTCTGTGTGTATAAGTAATATAGTACTCTTTCGATCCTAATTTATTTGGCATAATTCGAATTTTGAGAGACAAGTTTTTAAATTGTGATTGTGAATTCAGATGTGCAATCTTTAATTTTTTCAAAACAAAATTCATATGTGATAACTATATAAGTGCTATAACTAACTATAATTAACAGATCAAAACATCTAAGAAATGCACAAAAAATTCACGATATAAAAACATGTTTGACTCTAGAAATTCTAAAGGTGTCACTTAAATTGGTACAAACGGAATAATTTACATGTGCAAATATTAAATTGCGAACTCATTAACTTGAATGGTCATCAACGGATGCATACTTCAAACCCATAATGTTCAAATTTCGATCCGTCAATGATTTCATGATGTGCCAAAAGAACACAAATCATGAGAAGTTTATAATCTCATGATTAACGTGTTGATCATCCAAACATTAATGACAAAGTACAATAAAATATCTAAACAAATAATTAGGCTATGTAAGTTTCTATACTGATATAGCAGTCCCTCCTGCATCATAAGACAGAAGACATAATACAGCAATAAAACAGTAAAGTTAAAGTAGCTGAGCAAATGTTGGAATAAGAGATTAAATTCATGGTGAAAATTCAACAGATTAGTGAAGTATGCAAAGGAATGAAAGCCAACATGTTGCTTTCTCTCATAACAAAGCAAACAAAATTAAAATATACACCATTCCTTCCTGCAGTAAAGGACAACTAGAATATCTTTAGTTGTCTCTCTTTAATAAAGAAAAAAGCATCACTTTTTTGAATTCAAATACCCCCTCAAACTAAACCAAGAATATATTTAACCTACTGGAATGCCATAGCCCCACATGTATATGATTCTTGAT
>NC_061121.1:56969726-57077212 GCF_002878395.1 Capsicum annuum | reverse complement strand
ATCAAGAATCATGCTTTATATATAAAATGAAATATTCCCATAAGTGTTACCTTAGCTAGTGCTTGTTATCCCCATTTACTTCTCCAATATCTTCCTTTGGTTTCACTCAAAGAACACAACCTTAGTCTAAAAACAAGTCCACACCATCAGTCGAACTACTGAACTTAATCATTTGCTGTCATTTACTCTTCAGTTTTCTGTTCAGTTTTCTGTTGAGGTCCGTCCTACCTACCCTAAATACTCGTCTCAACCGAAATTCCAAAACAATGGATCAATTGAAACCACAACAACCGGTTCAAGCATATCCTAACAATCCAAACAATTCCCCTGACCAAGCAAACAATATCCCACTAACTCAATCTTCTTCTCCTAATGCATCAAATGGTTCATTTGTGAGTGTTTTTGTTGTCCTGGCTATAGTGTTTGTCGTATCCGTTATTGCTTGTGTTGTGGGACGCCTATGCAGCAAGAAAAGCAATGGTCCTAAGGCGAAGAAAGGTCAGGGTCAACCACAAAAACAAAAAGAAGGAAAGCATAATAAGCACAATGAGTTTCATACTAAAAGAGGAGGGGATATTGAATTTGGATTTGATAAGAAAATTGCAAGTTCTAAAGTGGCTGCACCACATGGAGATCATCATTATAAGGGGGCTAAGCCTTATAAGAGTAGTGGAGGTAAAGGGGGAGTTAGATTTACTGATAATCATATTGATTTCAAGCTTGGTCCGTGAAAATTTGTAAAAAAAAGAATGTTCAGAGGAACTCCCTCTATGCACTAATTACTTGGTAGTAGTTATTATTTTTATTTTAATTTATTAAATTTTAAGTTTCTCTATAACATGGAGAAGGGCAAGAGAAAGGTAAAGGAATCCGTGAGAATCACGCATCTATTGTGTGAAAAACTATCACCGATCAGACTATAAGTTCTGCTGGTAATTACTGATTAATAGTTGCTCCTTGTACTTTCCTTCTTTTTTTTTAGCTAGTTAATTATATTGTACCTTTTTGCCTGGTTTTTTGTTTTGTACTTGTGCCTAATGCAACATGATTTTGTTGTATTTTGGATTGTCAAAGTGTAGTATTTCAGTTCATCATCAATTGGAACATATGGTTGGGGTTCAAGAAAATCCAGAGTTGCTAGCTTATTTTCCAATTTCATTTGTGACTCTGTGCCTAGTCTCAAACATGACCCACACTTGCGGTAAAATATTTAGAAGTATGAGCGTTTACACTCAATTAATCATAGTTGACTACAAATGATATAAGAATACATACCACTTAATCATAATTAAGTGATAAACGTATATATAAAAGACACATGTCTTGCATTTATTGATCGAGTATAAACACCTTATGTGAGTAAGTTTTACCATTCGGTACCCTTTGCAATGAAAATAAAATAAATTAAATAAGAGAGAAAATTTAACTTTTGATTATACTATAAATTAAATAAGAGAGAAAATTTAACTTTTGATTATACTATAGTCAATGAATTTTATGGGATTAGATCACTTTAATACTACAAAAAATGTCAGTACATACATTACTTTATTAAATCGCAAAATCGCCCCTTACATCCCTAATAGAATATTTCCCCCAAATCATTTTCCCTTGCACCCCTAATAGAATATCTCCCCCCCAAGTCATTTTCCACCTCTCCTCCGTATTTTCCCTACTTTGCCTCTCTGTTCTTTATACTTGGCCATAGATCTTCGCGGCATCTTCTTTTTTATTTCACTTAATCAATGATTTAGAGTGTACTGCCAACCATTTTGAAATGCTATCAAAGTGGTTTTGTTTATTGTTTTTTTAATAAAATTCTAGTCCTGATTAATAAATTGGAAACACCAAGATAGCTTCTTTCAATCAAGCTTTTTCAATTGAGCGAACAAGTTTATGCAAGTACAAAGATTATCTAGGAACGAGCTTAATTGAAAAGAATTTGGTGCTGATACTATGTTCTAAAGGTAAAAGAAGTTTATTGAAAAGAAAGTATACAAAGTTAATTGATGGTTATAGATATTGAAATTTTGTGAACTCTATGAAAAAGTTGAATTTTTGTTAGAGTTTTTGGATATTTTAGCTAAATCTAGCTTGTTGACTACTTTATTCTAAACTCTAGATCACACCTATAAAAGGGGGTAAATATTCCTTAAAAGGTATCTCCAATATTTTAGAAATTCATGAAATATTCATAAAGATATCAAAACCCTCTCTTCTTGATAATCAAATACTTCAAGAAAATTCTCAAACCCTTCCTTTCATGTAGATTAAATCCAAATATTTCTACATTTATAAATACTCCACTACCAGCCCTCGAATTACGGAGAAATTCATATCAAATCAAAATATGCATACATTAGAGAAATACACTACTGATGACCCTCAAATTATAAAAAAAATTAAGACAGAAGAATCAAGGGAGGGACAAATTTATACCCACATCATTTATCAATAAAAAAATCAAATTGTGAAGTTATATAGAGATATTCTAGATTTATGAATATCTCATAAATTTGTGGGATATTGGAGGTTTTGATCTCTTTATGAATACCCATGAGTTTATGGGATATTCATAAAGATATCAAAACCCTCTCTTCTTAATAATCAAATACATCAAGAAGATCCACAAATCCTCCTTTCATATAGATCAAATCCAAAATATTTCTACGTTCGAGAAATACACCACTAATATCTCTTGAATTACGAAAAAATTCATATCAAATCAAAGTATGACTACATTCGAGAAATTTACTACTAACGACCCTCGAATTAAAGAGAAAATCAAGAGAGAAGAATCAAAGGAGGAAAAGATTTGTACCCATATCGTTTATTAATAAAAAAATCACGTTTCTTTATATTTTTGTTTGTGATTGATGTTCATTTTCCACAAATTAAATTATGTTGGAAACAAACTGGCACGTCCAGTGGGACTAAATTTGCCCTCCATCTCTTCTCTCATAAATCAAATATGTGAATTTGTAGTCGCACGCAAGATCATAAAGATGGAAGCTATATGAGTACTTCAAGACTTGTCTTTGAGTTTCATTAAGTCTACACTCCGACAAGTCTTGAAGTATGGGACATTTGTAGACATTGAAATTTTATGGACTCTACATGAAGAGTTCAAATTTTGTTAGAGTTCTTGAGGGAATACTTTATCCTAAATCTAGCTTGTTGGCTCCTCAACTTTAAACCCTAAATTACGCCTATATAAAGGAAAAAATATCCCCTTAAAGAGGCATCTCCAATATCTCAAAAATTCATGGGATATTCATAAAGATATTAAAACCCTCTGTTCTTGATAATCAAATACATCAAGAAGATCCACAAATCTTCCTTTCATGGAGATCAAATTTAAATATTCCTACGTTTGAGAAATACGCCACCAACGACCCTCAAATTGCAGAGAAAATTAATGTCAAATTCAAATAATACTCTGTTCGAGAAATACCCTACTGATGACCCTCAAATTACGAAAAAAATTAAGAGGGAAGAGTTAAGGGAGGAATAGATTTGTACCCACATCGTTTATCAATAAAAAATCATATTTCTTTATATTTCTATTTATGATTGCAATTTATTTCTGTCACTATAAAAAATTTATTGGAAACAATGGTATTTTTGTAAACACACATTATTTTATATAAATTATGTCTTGTATGTTATTTCTAATACATCAAACCAAATAGTGTATAAGAAATAATGTTTGCATAATTAATATCAACATTACTAATACAAGCATTACTAATACAAATATTACTTATACACTATATTCTGCACTATTGTTATACATTCTACCAAACGACCCCTAAAACTTACATAGATATGCCATACAAAAAAAAACTTGGAGTTTGTGAGTTGTCCCTCTATAAATAAACATTCCTACATATGAAAAGACCACACTAAAATGTAATAGAAAATTTGTCTGCATATTCCAATCAGTAGAAAACCTTGTAGCTCTTCCTACAATGACCTATAGAAGTCAGAACCTTCAGAACATACTATGTATAGAGGATTATTTTTACATTCACCTTTAGCAAATCAGTGAGAGAAACTTGGATTTGTTGGATTCTAGTTGAAATGTGAATGAAAAATGGATGGAATAAATGGAGAAAAAAAGTAAAATGTTCCTTCTGGAAGAAGTGTTCTCTCATATTAGTGGAAGAAAGAAGCTTGCTTAGCTTAAATATAGAAGGATTACTCAATGTTGTTAGTGAGACAAAAAGAAGACAAGCCTTGCACCACTGTGGTCCTTGCTGCTTGGCTCAACTCAGCTTCAAAATTAATTTGTCAAATGATCGAGAGGTTATCTTTTTCAACAAAATTCATTGAAAACTTAATTGTTAATAATTGCTTAATCCATATGTTTAATCTAAAACATTTCCTCCATTTGATAAAAATAAGCATATACGGATGCATATTGAAGAGATGCAATCCTGTAATTCACTACTTGAGTAAGGAAAATGAAATGGGTAGGCGAATTTGTCCATCTATGGACACAAATGCCAACACAGATCGCTTCACATATCATCACTCAATTTTCTATTTTGAGTAAAATGTGTGAACATATCAACTGCTGATACAAATGAATCCATATATTGACTTGTCATCCTAAAATAGTGCAATTTCTCCAAAACCTGTAACACCCTATAAGTTTACATGCCTTATTAGAGCTTTAAAATGAGATTATATGGCTTTTAAATTGAATAGAAATCATTTGGGATGATTTTGAATACATCAAAGAAAGTTTGAGCGTAGAACAGAGGTCTTCCACTACACCAAAGGAGGTTGGGACCTAGCCCCCACGTTGCATCACAACTCAAAAAGGTCTACTAGATCAGGCCCATAGTGAGGCTCGTATCGCACAACTTGGGTCCACGTGTTGGTTTGCACGTCGCGCCCTTCCTTTTTGCCTGATGAGATTTTATTTTTTTTTGTTTTAAGAGATTTTTGGTCCTTTTATTGGTTATTAATCATCCTCCACCTATACTAAATGATCTGAACTCCTTTTACATATTTCATTAGGTAAAACACATTCTACTCCTTTTTAAAACGCTAAGAGGCAAAATCAACTAGGGTTCAAGCTTCAAGATGTGAGATTCATGCTTTCTCAAATTCTTTCCTTCAAAAGGTATGTTTGAACACCCCCTTACATCAAACTATTTCATACAAGCTATTTATTTCAAGTAATTTGTATATGCTAAATGATGAATTGAAACTAAGATTGAGGATTTATTATAAAAGCTTGATATAATTTTTATTTTTTTTTATGAATGGATTAAAATCTTTATTTGGGGTTTTTAAGAATAGAATGGCTACTTGAGAATGATGAATCTTCATGTGTTAATTTTGAATGTTAAATGTATCAATATTTAAGCCATGGTTATGACGTCTCTTAATAGCTTTGATCTTGTGATCTCGTGTACCATTATGCAGAGACTCTAATCCTTGTGGTAAACTAGGATCGAGGGAATAGATGACGAGTTAATGGCATGCCTATATAGGTCGTGGGTATCATTTTCGAGGGATACCATCTAGCTCAGAATTAAAAAAAGAATTGAGTCAATATTTTACAAGAATGTTTTGAAGCTCATTAATAATGCCCATGTGTTTTTTATCTCTATTATCTTAATTTGTTTTCACAATGCTGTTGATTTCCTTATATGAAATATATGTTATTTTTTGATTGTTATGCATATCAATACATTCCAATTATTAACCGTCCTCGAGCGTCTATTTTGTTTTATAATATAGGTTTTGAGACTTAAGTTACCTGGTCCCTCACAGTAGTAGAACCTTCAGAAGCATCAGAGTTGGTGACCCATCCATATCTTGGAAGGTAGTTTATGGTCCAGATAGGGGACTTATCCCAACCTAGACAGTTAGTCTTTAGTAGAGGCTTCGTATATGAGATTTGGTTATTGTATTGTCATAAATTTTTTCACATAGTTTGATTATAATATTTTTCATTGAATGTCATTATATCTTCCACATTTTAGTTTCTTATGAATTATGCTTATGATGGTATGCTAAGGGGTCTCTCAGGCCCTCGTGCTTTGGGATGCTCGTTACAGCCAGGGCCTCAAGCCGGGTTATAAAAATCTTAGTGTCAAAGCAGGATTCAGGGTCCAAGGTGTCTATGAAGTCTTGTCTAGTAGAGTCTTGTTTATGGGTGTCTTATACATTACTCTTACAATTAGGAGTCTATCAGATATTTGGGAGATGTTTCTCATTCTTTTATACTCTAGATTGTGTAATAGTATTGTCTATAGAGAAGTTATCCAAATTCTTTCCTTGCTCTAATTTTATTGGCTATGTCTCATTGTCGAGGCGATACAAGTGCAAAAAACATAGATTTCTAATGAGGTGGTCCTTTCTAATTAAGTCATAAAAAAGGTTGTGAAACAACATAAGGACTTGAAAGGATTCCATTAGTGTAACAAGTGAATGGATTCTAGTGTATAGCTCTACCTTCATGAATTCAGTTCGAAGTAATAAGTGTATTCAATTTCATTCAAGAACTTTATTACAGACGTCTCCCTTAAATGGAAATATATATATATATATATATATATATATATATATATATATATGAATGTTGGGATAGTATTTTCACCAGTAAGTAAGTATAAATTGGGGTATTATGACCTATCAATAAGGAGATGATCCCAAGGTTAGTGATATGAAGCCATAAGTTTAGAATTTAAAGTAGGGGGTAACTTTTGAGTGAAAAAATTAGTTGTATTTATGTAACCTTTAAGTGAGATAAGGTGGTGGTATGCTCTTATGAATGACTATGGTTGCAGAGAGACTTGTTAATTTTATAGTAGTTAGTAGAGAAAGTGATTAGATGGTGATTTAGAATTTATTTGAAATGGGGAAATCATAGATAGGGACTCAGTGGTGTTTACAAAATTTTAAAGGTAGTTACAAGTAGGTATGGGTAAATAGAAGTGTTGTGAGGAAGGAGAATATGCTAATAGACTGAAAAAGGTTATTTTAAGATTAGATCGACTATCCTGATTATGTGGTCTTACTACACCGAGAGTTCCTTGATCTTCTTAGCTAGTAGTTGTAAGCTAGTCTAATAGTAATATTGTGAAGAAAAATATGCTTGTAGGCCATAATTATGTGGAATAACGAGTTTATATTGATCAATTTGTTATGTATTTTGATGGAACACTACATTATGTGGGATGTTTCATTGGCGATTTATGATTGGTAATTATAACACCCTGGATTTTCGACCCTTAGAAAATTTCTTGGATTTCTAGTTTCAGGAAAAGATACGACTAAGGGGTACCAGTCATATGTTGGGGCACGGTTCGTATGGGTTGTTTGTTTGTTAACCAGTGTTGGTTGGTGGGTTAGATTGGTTTTTGGAATGGATGCTGCTTAGTGGATACGAGTCGTATTGGTGGATACAGATCATCTATTTTGGGTTTTTTTCTTCACTTAATCTTAGACTTGGTATCTTAACTAGGGTTTGAGTATGAGTGGCTCACCATGAGTTGTAAGCTAGGGTAGAGTCATACCATGGACTCGTATGGTGGATAATATTCAATTCTCTTTGATTCTATTTTGACAGGGGTACGTATCAAAGTTATGGGTCGTATACTTTGGGTACGAATTTTTTGGGTAAGTCGTACCTTGGATAATATTGGGTCCAAGGGGAAGGCCTAAGGTATGAGTGGTGGGTACCACTCGTATTGGTGTGTACGACTGGTATGGTTAGTCGTACCCCCTAACAGAATTTTATGCAGTTTAAGTGAGGGCAATCTGGACATATTTCCACCTAACCTATTAATACCATATGACTTTTAACACACTTTGTAGGTTATTTTTTCTACTATTCTATTCATTTACACTTAGAAAACACTCTCTAAGGCTTTTGGGTAAAGGAAGGCTAGTGTTTCACTAAGGTGATCAATTTGAGGTTTGTGTTGGTGATTTCTCTCCATCATCTACTAAATTCAAGGCATGTACTCCTTCCCTCATTGTTAGTTCCAAATAAAGGCATATTTTATAAATTGTTTTCATGGCATAATTGTTATATGGTTTTGGGATTTTCAAATATATATTGGGGTTTTGGTATAATGGCTTGATTATGGCTTTCCCATATTTTAATTATGTATTTACTTGTTTTAATGGTGGTTTAGATACTTGATGGCATAAGAATGGTTAATTGGTATTTGATTTTCTTTTTGAAAACGCTATGCCCCCAATATATTTGATAAAATACCGATTGTTTTGTGGAAATATGACTTTTAGGGTCGTCTTTTAATTTATTTGAAAAAATTAAGAAAACCTTTAAATGATTCAAATAGAAAAATCATTTAAGTTTAGAAATTCTAGGTAAGCTTTGTCATTAACATTTTAGGAATTTTTTTAAGGCACCTAAAATGTCCGCTAACTCGCGGTTATCCGGACTGTTTGAAAATGATTTCTTTTGACTAACTTCTAACAAACAAAGTTGATTGTTAAAAAGAAGTTGATTAAGGAATATTTTGGAAGTTTATACAAAACCAATTTTTTAGCGACTTAGTTAGGGTGTTTAACTGGGTTTGAAAGAACACAAAGTAAATAAGCATAAAGAAAAAGGAAAGGGGAAGAAATAAATGATTTAGGCTCTTAAGCCCAAATCCATCAACCCTGTCCTAATCTAATTGGGTTTTGGAGCCATCTTCACCTATCCTAATCTAGATATTGGGTTTTGGCCCATAACCTATCCTAAACTATATTTTTGAGCCCTTTTTGCCTATAATTTACTTCACCTATATTATTTTACAACTTTGGCTTCGAGGCCTCAAATGAATGAAAGGATAAATAAATATCAAAATAAATAATAAAAAATAAAAATATTAAAAATACAAATCTAGTGATTTTTATCAATGGGTTTTGACCCAATCTCTTCTTTGGTCTTATTGCACTGGTATGCCATGAATTTGACTTTGGACCTTCCATTTGAGACTGGCCTTATAGAGATAGTGGGCTTCGCTGGCCCATGGGCAAATGCAAGAAAAAATTGAGCCCATTTGGTACTAAAAGCAGATGGTACATGTAAAAGAAAGGTAAACATTAGAATCTAATACTATTAAAGAAGGTAATGTTACTAATGCTTGAACAAGAAGATAATTTAAAGTGCTTCACAAAATATGATGTTTCAAAGAAAACATAAGAAATTAAAGTCGATTATCATATCCTCTTGGACAAATTAAAGTCAAACTTCTTTTAGAGGGAATCTTAACTTCATATAAAAAAAATATTTTAGGAGCAAACTTGTCACGACCTTCAATCAAAAATAAGTTAATTCTATGATAACGATAGGCATATTTAGATAACTCAAATCATCCTAATTGAAGCAAAATGTAAAAATTCACACCTGATAGGATGAATATCAAATTCAACTAAAAGAGTAAAGATTTCTTTTTCCTTTTTCACGATGTATTTATGAACATATTCAGGTGAGTAAGTGAGTGACAAATGAATAGGAAAACAGCCCCAAACAATAACACACATAATCCTAAGAGAAAACATATAGGAGAATTCATTGTTTCTGACTCACTTCATTCGTCCTACCCTTCACCATTTTCTTAGGAATTGAGAAAGCTTTGGATTAATCCATTACACAAAAGAAATAAACAATACATCCATTTTTTAAAAGTGGAAGAGAAATTATAATTAAAAAGAGAAACCTAAACAACATCCGTAAAGAAATGCCATTCTTATCCTCTCCTTGACAAATCTATAAAGATTTTTGGTCAAGAGGGTTATGAAGTAATCATGGGTTGAGACCTTCTCTACATATGGACTAGCCCTTCTATTTTTCTTGACATTATGAATTGGGGAAAGGGCGAGGATTTATCGTTTAACAGGGTGTAATCAAGTAAAAATCTACATTAACCTAAACGAAAGCATCAAGAGAATAAAATAGCAGAGTTGATCCATACAACTTAAATGTTTACCCTTATCGGGTTCATTGCTTTGGAATACAGCCACCAAAGACAAATTATAAGCACCAATTCACATATTTTCATATACAAAAAAATTCATACAGAAAAGGTTGCTGGTTTATAGGGAAAAAGAAAACATCGGCATGTCAAAGGATGACCAGGGTCTTTTATAATGAAAAAAATTCCCTAAAGCCTTAATCTTGGCAAAAGTGGCATGATAGTAGTTGAATAGCATGTCAGTCATACGCATACACTAAGGAATCCGAATTATAGAAAAACAACAACCATCCATTAAAGACATTAAGATATGGACTAACATGTTTCATTGCGTAGACGGAGATAAGAACAGGAGTAAAATAGTGGAGAAAAGGCTAAATAAATCAAATATCACCACAACCTGTGGCTTTCGAAGCCTCTAACAGCGAGTGTTCTAGCATTTCTAGCATTACCAACTACAACCACATAAGACTAATACTCTAAGAATGACAAGAAAAAGATACCAAATTAAAAGGGATGAAATATTACCTGTTTTGGGGCAGCAAAATGGAACTCGAGCTTCATCAGAATCCCTTCGCCACCACTGGAAAACTTCTGAGACTCCGAGAACTCGTCGACCTCTTATGATAAATTTTTTTACTTAAAAGACTTTTTGCTCAAAAATTTTCTACCTTTAAGACTTGTCCAATTTAGTCAAGAATGAGCTATTTATAGCAAACAAACTGGGGAACTAATTTGAGCTCCCACCGCTGTAGCATTTTTCTCTTTAGGGGTAGTTTTGGGAAATTTTCCAGGGAATTTCAAATCAAAGGGATAAGATAAGGTTTGGGGTGGCCAAATCGTATGAATTTATACGTATGAGCTATCCCATTTCTAGAAACTTTATTAAAGTTATGCTGGATATTGGTCGGATTCGGAGGTGGTCACTTTTCCAGGTTGATGGATGGTATTTTTGAAACGGGTCGTCAATATTGGTCGAATTTGGATTTTTTTGCCAGACTTGGGTTAGAATTGGTACTGTTGCTGTTGGTTGTTTCTGATACAATTGTTGTTGGGTTTTGGTATTTTTAGTTTTCCATTGTGCGGTGCTTTACTGATGGCTGTTGAAAAAGAGTAAAATTGGCAGGGGCGTAGGTTTATTTTGGGCCTGCCATTGGCTTAATTGTTATTGGGTTAGGTTAAAATGTTAAAAGGGAATGGGGGGCTGCTGAAACACGGGTTTGGGATGGATGAAATTGTTATTATTGTTTTGTTGGGCTTGGGAAATTAGGAATTTGTGGGCCGAAGTTGGTTTAATTTTTGGTATTGGGGATTTGGCCAATTCTATTTGAGTTTTGGCTAAATTAAAAATCAATTGGTTAATTGCATCGCAATTGTGGCCAATTTGATTTCAATTATGGTTATATCTAATAGATTGACTAAATTAAATAAGAAAATTAAAATAAATTAATCTCTCATTTAAACCCGATCTTCTTGATTCGATAAAATAAGAAGCTTCAATAAAATAAAACAAGTGTTTTCTCTAAATAAATTATTATTTTTTTAGACTAAATTATATTTAAATCAAGATTTTGATTATTTGAATTCATTTTTAAGATAAACTTTGATTATAATCCAATATTTCATAAAAAAATATTTAAGTAACAACATTATATAATTTCATATAATTAAATACAATAACATATAATCTTTACCTAAAATGGCAAAATTACCCAGATAAATACTTTGAAAAGTTTTTTATTCAGATGAAATAAATGTTATAATTTTCTTTAAAATCGAAGAAACTCAGGATTAAACTTAGTTATGGAGGGCAAAAATTAAGTGTCAACAACTGCCTCCTTCCTTTGGGTAGGGTGGATGTAAGTAACCTAGGCAAAGGAAGTTTGACACTCCTAATTTTGTTCGACCACTGATTCATTTCTAAAAGAGGTTGCTTTTTGCACAAGTTTCATAGAGTTATGGTCGGACCTCGGTATCAGGTTTCCTACATATATCAGGGTACATGAGAATTCAGGCTACTTGTAATTCATAAAGCTTGATTCAAAGTATGATTTAAAAAAAAAATTCACCAGCTATCTCAGTTTTGGAGTTTTAAATGAAATCAAAAAGCTGTAGAATAAAGAGATTTGAGAGAGGTTGGAATGCAGACGAGTTTTTAAAAGATCCCAGCCTATATATCTCCAAGACTCAGGAAATCAAACTGCTTATAGTTTGACTCGATCGGTAGAAAAGATAGTCTTTTATTTTAGACAATCTTTGACTCGAGATGAGTGACAAGTTGATCGAGTTACGAAAAAGAGGCCTATAATCTCTTAACCATGAATGTGGGATCCTTTACATCCATAGGCAAGAACTTACTTCGACATAATTTCCCAAAACTCTAAGTTTCTTGTCTCTCAAATTTTAAAGAATGATAATGTTACCCTCGATATGAGTTTAGAAATATATCGAGAGTGAAGCTGTAACAAAAATATCTTGGAGTACCCATATGCCTTCTAACAAGGGTGTGGTTTGATTGGTGCTGGCGATCATCCTCTAGCTCACATCCAAAGAGTTTGACATTCCTCTATAGACTATGTCCCATTTTGCTGCTAAGAAAGATTTCCACATTGTGCTACCTCCTTTTCGGATTCGTCCACACCTGTGGCTTTGATTTGATATTTTTATCCTCTCGGATGCTCTCAATAATGTCTCAAACAAAAATTGTTAGTGCTAAATGCAATTGACAAAAAGGTTATATAGCTTTTACCATATCCGACATGATACGTTGCCTAAAAAAATTCATCCTCTCATGTACCTATCTGGAAGGAAATAACTTGCAATAATAGATATATAACTCTCTTGGTTGTTGCATAATTAGCTTATTTATCGATTGAATATGTCTTCAAAGTGGGGTATCCCTTTTGGATATCGACGACACTTTATGTAGAACGATCCCTACAACCGTGTAATCTTATGTTGATGCGGCAACCCTTTTGGTCACATATAATGCTTGTTGTATGTGGAATTATAACCTCTCTAATTATTAACAATGATTCTTTGCATATGATCTCGGGTAAGTCTTATGCATCTTTTGTATTGATACAACTTATAAATTTCCCTTGGATTGCCAACCTTATGATAATATTGGGCATTTTTTGATATTGATATGATGTGACTTACAGATATCCTTTAAATTGCTAGCCCTTAGGTAATCCTGCACATTATTTGACCTTGGATAAGAGATGGCTTACAGATATCCCTCCAACCGCTAGTTCTCAGGTATTCCTGCACATCATCTGACCTTGGATATAATATGACTTATATATATCTCTCAAATTGGTAGTCTTTGGGTAATCCTGCACATAATCAATTTTGGATATGACGCGGCTTATAGAGAATCCTTGGACTTATCAATTTGATAATCTCGCATATTCTCCGATAAGGATTTAGTTGCAACTTATGGATAACCTTCAAAGTATCAATCTTTGGGTAACCTTGCACACTATCCAGTTAGGATGTTGTTGCAGCTTACGAATGACCTATGTACTATCAAATCAGAGGTAATCTTGCACACTATCCTATTTTAAATAATATGACTTATAGATGACCCTCAGATTTCAATTTTTAGAAAATCTCATATGTCATTCGAATCACATGTTTTTGATACATTCAAATAGTAATTCATGATGAGATTTCCTCGATGCCAGTATATGATATCTCGTGTGTTAATAGATAGTAAATATTGATGATATCCTCGATCCTAGCGTATGCTATGTCGTGTGTCAACAAATATAAAATACTGATGATATCCTCAACGCTAGCGTATGCTATCTTGCGTGTTAATAGATATTAAGTGCTGATGATATCCTCATTGCCAGTGTATGCTATTTTGCGTGTCAATAAATATTAGATGCTGATGATATCCTCGATGCTAGCGTATGCTATCTCGCGTGTCAATAATTATTAAATGCTGATGATATCCTTGACGCCAGCGTATGCTACCTCGCATGTCAATAGATATTAAATGCAAATGATACAATCGATGCCAGCGTATGTTATCTCACATGTCAATAGATATTAAATGCTGATGATACTCTCGATGCCAGCGTATGCTATCTCCGCGTCATCAGATATGTAATGTGGATGATATCCTTGACCCAAGTATATGCTATCTCATACGTTATCAGATATTTAATACGGATGTTATCCTCGATCCCAGCGTATACTATCTTGCATGTCATTAGATATTTAATACGAATGATATCCTAGACGCCAGGATATGCTATCTCGCGCGTCATAAGATATTTAATGCGGATGATATCCTTGATGCTAGCATATGCTATCTCGCACATTATCAGATATTTAATGTGGATGATATCCTCGACGCTAGTATATGCTATCTTACGTGTCATCAGATATTGAATGCTATGGCCCTCTAGGAAATGAAATGATATGCAATGGCCCTTTTGGCAATGAAAATAGTTTCACCTGCGTCCATTTGTCTGCATTTTGCTTGCTACATGTGCTTGTACATTTGCTTCTCTTCCAGGCGTATTTTGAGGATGACTTTATACTATTTCTCCTATTGAGTGATCCTTTTGATTGTTGTATTTACTGTACCAACTCTCTTGAATGCACCTGCCTTAAGGTAAATATTTAGTAGATATAAAGTCTCTTTGCTATCGACTATTTTTTAGGAAAATTCTAAATATAACTTTCATAAAGAAGATAAGGCGCCTTTGTTTGTCCTTCCTGGTCTCAAGAAATGAGATAGACAATTCAAAAAATTCTCAATAAATGGGTTTTAACCCCTCTTTGTGGCTACCCTAAACATACCATTCTTGAGCGTAATATGCTTTGGTGGCTCCAACTTGCTTGGGAATTTTTTTTTTGAAAAGATTCCCATTTTTGTGTATTGATCCTTGCATCCGTAGAAAAATAATTAATTTTGAGTGAAACTACTCTGTGTCAACCTCTTTTGATCCTTGCTTTACTCCTCGCCATCTTTTGGGTACTCTGTCATGTTGGGACTTCCACCTTGGCTCCTCGTTCCAATAAATGCCTAGGCAATTACTAAGCAAAAGGATTTGCATAGATTTTTGAAAGTAGTCTTAATTTTTACAAACTAGTTTCAAAAAATTTTGTAAAAGCTTTTAGAAAATCTCTGCCAGTCATGTCATACACTAGCTCAACGAACGTCTTCTTCTTGGTTCTGACTATATCTGACATTTAATGGAGAAAATCTAGGAATTCATTATTGTCGATGAGTGTTTCTACCAGAAGTCCGGTTATAGCCGAAGATTTAGTCTACCTAGACTTTATTACAGATGGTGATTTCTAAAGCTTGACTTTGACCTCTGGTGTTGGGGGGATTTGAAATATATTCCAATATATTAGTAGAAATTTTGAGGACCTCCTCAAAATTTCTTCCCCAGTTTACTACTATTGGAGCTGACCTTTGCTTGAGAGGATCGGCGGTCTTCGTGGGTCTTTATCTTCTTTTTAGATGATGATCTTCCTCTTGTGAATTTTTGAGATTCCTTCTCAAAAATTCTTCCCTAGTTTTCATTTCTTAGGGTGGTATGATTGAGCCATTGGGGCGCCTACGTATCCCGTTGAAGCAAGAATTAGGTCAAATATAGTTCAAGACTAGTTTAGAGATATATAGAAAAATCTAATAGATTGACTGAAGCCGACATAAGTCACCTACGTGTCCCTTTCTTGGGAATTTTGGTCATCACATAGTTCATACATAAAAGGAAATAATAAATTCTCCTAAAGGGTTGACCAAAGCTGACATAGGCCGCCTACGTATCCCTTTCTTGGGAATTCAGGTCATCACATAGTTCATACATAAAAGGAAATAATAAATTCTCCTAAGGGGTTCACCAAAGCTGAAATAAGCTGCCTACGTATCCCTTACTTGGGAATTCAAGTCAAATGTAGTTCGTACATAAAAGAAAAGGGATTCTAGGCAATTACACATCATAAAATAAATATTATCATAAAGGCAATTGCAAATAAACTAAGGAAACAAAACTAAAACATCATTCAAACATAGTATCTCTTTACCATCGAAATTGATTGGTTTGGTCCATTCTTGACCATCCATCTCAAATAGAATCAGAGCTCCTCCGGATAGTACCTTGCGGACTATGTATGGTCTTTGCCAATTTGGAGCAAACTTTCCTTTGTACTCTTCTTGGTGAGGGAATATGCATTTGAGAACTAATTTCCTGACTTCAAATATTCGATTTCTTACTTTCTTATTGAAGGCATTAATCATCCTGTGTTGATACAACTAATCGTGACACACGACAACCATTCTCGTTTCATAAATCAATATGCATTGTTCATAGTGAGCGCGAATCCATTCTTCATTACTTAGTCCAACTTCTTGAATAATCCTTAAGAAAGGTATTTCAACCTTGAAAGGTATCACAACTTCATTCCCATAAACAACTAGATAAGGAGTTGCCCCGGTAGAGGTTCAAACTATTGTACGATACCCTAGTAAAATGTAAGAAAACATCTCATGCCATGATCTATCATTTTCGACCATCTTTCTTAAGATATTCTTGATATTCTTATTGGTGGCTTACACAACTCCATTCATATGTGGATGATATATGGTTGAGTTGTGATAAACAAATTTGAGCTGATCACAAATCTTATTCATCAAATGATTGTTGATGTTGGGTGAATTTATGCATTTTAACGTTGTAATTCTAGCCTTTTTAGCCTTATTTTGAGGATGATTCATGTGCTTAATATGGTGATAATTATATAAATATGAATCTAAGTGTCCATTTATGTGTTTACAATGTTTAATAGTGTTTTCACACAATTTTTGATTTAAATTGATCATTTAGAAGTCAACCGAGAAAACTAGTGTGACTAGCTTGAGCTAGGTGTTTGTCTATTCTATAGTATTGGTTTCTAACGTGTTTAATAATTTCCTAAGGTTGTTATTATGTGTTTATATGTGAAAAAACTTGTTGGTAATGTTCAAGGGTCAATTGGATCAAGGCAAGAGTCAAAACAATAAGTTAGCAATCAAAGTGAATGAAGCCTATGCTTAGCTCATGTTTCTAATTCTCCATCTTAGATGTTGTGTTGTTTTGAGCTCTAAATTGTTATGTTTAATGCTATTTGATGCTTGGTGAAATTATTATTATGATATAAAAAGGATATAAAAGCTTCAAATCAAGTGAAAACAACTAAAAAAGGCTCGGAATGGCTCAACGAATGCACAATACTGAAATTGATGCAATTTGGAAACCTTGAATATCCAGGGAGATTATGGGCGCGTATTAAGGAGTATTGGTGCATTATACACACCAAAATACTCAAAAGGTACCCAAAACAATATGTATGTATGATATGAGTGCGTCGCATGCTCCATTCCTATGGAATACAACATATGATGCAAGCTCCATTTCACCCTTGGGCGTTTCACTCCAATTTGATTCCTAGATGGATTTGGCTTACCCTTATGCTATAAATACATTGTTGTATCACGTTTTTACATACTTTTTGATGTATTATACGAGTTATGAGGATTCTAAACTCTTTTTTAGGGTTTATATTTCTTTATTTTAGTTTCTTTCATGGTTTGTATCATTAATCCCAGGGATTGGATGATGAATATTTTCATTAAAAGCTAAAACCCCCTATCTGGGGTTAAGGCCAAAATCATGACTACTTTCATTTTGAATTAAGTTTGTTAATTTTCTTATCATCATTGGTTGTTTGTTTATGCTTGTTTTAACTATTTTAAGGATTATCTATCCTTAGAATACATCAATTGTCAACCTTGTGAACTCGGGAGAGGGAATAGGGAGATAGAATATGAGAATAAGCAAAGTATGGTTTGTGTTTCTTCATGAAATAAGAAATTCAAATTAGTTTCTAGGATAGGGATGTACTTAGATGCCTTACTTGATTCATATGTAGGATGATATTTGTAAAGAACTTAAGTGAACTATTACATTCCCGCTCAACGATATTTGTAAGGTTCAACTTAAGTACAGGATTAGAGGTTGAAAAACCATAATCATGCAATTAACCCTATGAATCAACAATCAAGATAATCAATTTAATGAATGAAGTTCAATAACATAGTATGGTTGTTTGTAAGCCTTAACCCTGGGCTTCTATCCATTGATTGTCCTAAGTCATTACTTTTCCGCATTAGTTTAATTTTTTTTAGTTTACAATTCTAAAACTCTATTGTTTACTTTTCTTTATTGTTGAACTTGAACTGGATAGTCAGCGAATGAAAGTCCCTGAGAGATCAATACTTGGGCTTTCTTGAAGCCACTTTACTACTTGATAAGACAACATACGCTTACGTGTGCACTGCCAAGTTTTTGGCAACGTTGCTGGGGACTTGTTATTTGGCAATTGTTTATTTTAGTTTTACTTTTAGATTTATTTGGTGTTTTTATGCTTGGTCTTGTTTTTGTTTTTACAGGAAATAGGTTTTTAAGTTGATAAGCTGGCAAGGGATTAGGAGTTGGTAGAACCAAGCTTGGAACACCAGCAACTTTACCATCAATGCAGGAGAGAAGCAATCATTCTCCCTAGAATTCCTCAAATTCAAGATGGACAAGTGAATACTGTTCCTATGGCTGAACAACAAACAACTGGTAGGAAGGTTAGGGAAGTAGCAGTCCCACTTCAACGAAGTTGACTTTCCCAATTCAAAGATCAGCAACTGGAGGGAATTCGAGTTGAAACACAATATGGTGCAGCTTCTTATTAGCAGTGGACAGTTTGCAGGGTTTTTATACGAGGATCCACAAGTCCACTTACAGATTATGTGAGGTTGAAACTGCTTTCCTATTCATTTTTAGGGGAAGCTGAAAGGCAGTTGAATATGAAGCCGGTAAATTTAATTACATCATGGGATGACTTAGTTAGAAAGTTCCTCATCAGATTCTTTCCATTAGGCAAGACTGTGAGACTTGGTAGTGAGACAGTGAACTTCAAATAGAAGCCTGATAAAAACCTCTATCATGCTTGGGAACACTTCAAGGCTCTTATTCGGGATTGTCCACATCACCAACTGTCAAATAAGGTACTTTCTCACACTTCGTAGAAGCTCTTGATCATAATACGAAGATTTTCCTAGATTTAGCCACAGGTGGTCAAGTATTGGAGATAACTTATGATGAGCCATACACATTGTTGAATTGCATAGCACAAGAAAATCTAGATTGTCATTCAGACTCTAGAAGGGCCATAAAAAGAATTACGAGTTTACTGGAGGTGGACCAATTCACAGCCTTGTCAGCACAGGTATTTGCCTTACAAAATTTAATCAATACTCATTTTAGCAGCATAAAGTTGGGAGCAGCATAACCTGCAGCCATAGTCAATGCCATCCAACAAGCTGCAGGTTGGTGTAAAGTATGCAAAAATAGTGGTCATGCGGTTACCATGTGTGCTTTAAATATGGAATATGTGATATACTTAGGTAATGCTCAAAGGCCAAATTATGATAATGCCTACAACATGAAGTGGCAGACTTAACTAATAAATCATCCCTGGAATGCACAATAACAAGAAGTCGTACAACCACAGGCCCAATCAAATTAGCCAACGAGCAAAATTGAAGAGATGTTGAAATAACTCTTAGCTAGGCAAGCACAACTATTTGCAGATATAAAAAGTTAACAAACATAATTACAGAATTAGAAAGTCTCCTAGAGAAGCTTAGAGTTTCAAATTGGCAGTTACAACAAGCATTAAATACTAGGCCACAAGGTGGTTTGCCAGCTGATACAGAAAATCCAAAGCAAGTCATGGCATTTACCTTAAGAAGTGGTAAAGAGCTTCAAGAAGAAGCTCTAAAGGTAATAAATGAGGTAGATACTGATATGGTGACCGAAAAGGTAAATGAAAAAGTAGCTAAAAATTCAAGGAAGTCTGAGTACTTGAATAAAAAAGTTTCCAAACCAGAAAAGAAGAAGACGCTTCTACTGCCTTTATCTCAAAAGTACATAAAAGCGAAGGAGGATGCCTTGTTTAAAAACTTCATTGACACATTCAAGGAGTTGCATATTAATTTACCTTTGCTAGATTTTTTGTAGAGTATGCTTAAGTATGCATAGTACTTGAGGGATGTGGTGGCAAAGAAGGTGAAATTGCAAGATGTGGGAGCAATCATACTAACTGAAGAGTGTAGTGCTGTGATGACTTAGAAAATTCTCAAGAAATAAAAAGATCAAGGGAAGTTTGCTATTCCATACAAATTAGGGGAAAGGAATTCCATGCACTAAGTGACTTGGGGGCAAGCATAAATTTGATGCCCCTATCAATGTTTAGAAAATTAGGCTTGGGAGAGCCTATAGAGACACAAGTAGTTATGCAGCTTGCAGACGGATCCATAGCATATCCAAAGGGAATCATTGAGTATGTCCTTATAAAGGTTGGTAAATTTATTATTCCTGCTGACCTTTTTGTTCTTGATTTTGTGGCAGACGAATAGGTACTAATTATTTTGGAGTGCCCATTCTTAACAACCGGAAGAGATTTAATTGACGTTAGAGAAGGAACGCTCAAGATGTGGGTAAATAATGAAGAGGTGGTAGTTGATGTTTACAAGGCCCCCATTGAAAATTTTGTTATATAAAGATTTATGCATGATCAATGTGTTTGAAAGGGATAAGTGTGGGGTGCCTAATCCATTGAAGACCATCCAAATACCCGATTGCGTGGCCTAAGATGAAACCACCATTTCCCAATATGTTAAAAGGTAAAAGAGGTCTAAAAAATGAAAAATGGCTCTCAAAAGAGAGTAAAAAGGTGAAAGAATATGGTTGAGTTGAGTTGGGTCGTGCCGTGATACTAAATCAGGCGCTTCTTGGGAGGCAACCCAAGTTAAATTAGCTATGTTTTATTTTCAATTTTAGTTTTTATTTCACGAAGATTTTTATTTTTGGTTGAGTCATAGGTTAATGGGAAGTTTGAGTACCATAATCTTGAGCTTGAAGTATGACAAAGATTGAGTGTGCGGTCTCATGGATCTCATTCATGTGAACATGCTACTAGCTAGGCCTAGAGGCCTCAGGAATTATTTCTATCTTTATACTTTTAAATTCACTTTGGGGACAAAGTAGATTTTTGAGTGTGGGGTGGGGAAATTCCCAATTTTTGGCTCAATTTAAAAATTTTAAATTTTTTTAGGTTAGGAATAAGTGAGATATTATTGTTGGTGCTATTTTTGAATACTTGATGCAAGTAGGTTTATTTGAAAATGCATGTTGATTGAATGAATTACTATTTTTGAGACTCGTAGGGTCATGTTTATGACTCTATACTTGTTGGCTTAATTTTAAATTTGTGCTATTGTTTGGTTGGGAGTCTATGATGATCCTATGTGGTTTGTCCATGTGCCATGGTGTATGAGGTATTTTGTATACTGCTTGTTGTATGTGATGTCTAGAACTTACCCGGTGTGTGTGAAGCTAAATAAAGAATGTGGGTGTAGGAGATGATATATGCATTTCTTTGATAGCGTTATTTTATACCTTCTCTTTGTCCTTCCTTTGTGCATAATCCTAGTTAAACCCTATTGAGCCTTTAGCTTTTTCTTTAGTAACCTTATAAGTAGCCTAGTCCCTTCTTTGATAGACCATAATTTAATCTAAAAAGCTCCTAAGTGCTTTAATGATCATTTAATTAGTAAGGAGTTTGAAAAAATAAAGAAGAAAAAGGTGAAATTGATGCCCCAAGATAGTTATTGATGTATAATTAATGTGTGGTAGATGGTTGTGATATAATTTATGTTAAAATTAATGCCATGATTATGGAAAAAGAGAAAAATTAATTCTTGTGGTAGTAAACTATGCGTCCACCAAGTGTTTCTGAAAATATTTAAAAGGAATGGGGCAAAAATAAAAGGTATGGGAGGATGAGTGTAATTTGATTGTTGGAGATTGATTGTAAATGTATAATATAGTTTATTAAAGTGCTTAGAGAGGTTAGTCACTATTCCTAAATAGTTCCTACCCATCCCTTAGCCTACATTATAACCCAAAAAAGTCCTAATTGATCCTAAGCTTTACATTCGACTATTAGTGGAGCATTACACTAAGGGGAAGCCTATGGTTCATTGTATGTAACTTGTGAATTCTTTTTGAGAGTGAGCGTAATTTGATTCTTGTACCCATTATGTTATTGATTGCATTATTGTGAGGATTATGGGTAACTCTCTTATTGTGAGGGGGCACATGTTTGATGAATATGGGTAATTCATAAGATGTCTTTGATTGAGCAATAAGCATGAGTTTGCCAACTAGGTGAGTCTATTCTTGAGGTTAGGATGTTTTGGAGTAGTGTTCATGAGCTTTCAATGGTGTAAATAACATGCTTAGCATAGTAACTTGCATTTTATGTAGTCATTGTAGTGGTAACTTGAGTGTCTTGCATTTAGTTGAAGTGTTGAGTCTTCATACTTGATGATGATTATAGTCAGGAGTTGTTTGAGGAAGAACAAGGATTTAAGTGCGGGGTGATAATGTTGGGTGTATTTATGCATTCTAGCATCACTATTCTAGCCTTTTTAGATTTGTGTTGAGGACATTTCTAAGATATAATGGTTTATAATGAGATAAATGTGTTAAAATATGTGTTTACAATACCCTAGAAAAAAAATAAGGAAACATCTCATGCTATAATCTATCACTTTCGACCATCTTCCTTAAGATCTTCTTGATGTTCTTATTGGTGGCTTCCATGGCTTCATTCATTTATGGATGATATGCGGTCGAGTTGCAATAAACAATTTTGAATTGATCACAAATCTCATTCATCAAATGACTTTTGATGTTGGCTGAATTTATGCATTTTAGCGTTGCTATTCTAGCCTTTTTAGCCTTGTTTTGAGGATGAATCATGTGTTTAATGTGGTGATAATGATATAAATGTGCATCTAAGTGTCCATGTATGTTTTTACAATGTTTAATAGTGTTTCAACACAAGTTTTGATTCAAATTGATCATTTAGAAGTCAACCGAGAAAACTAGTGTGACTAGCTTGAGCTAGGTGTTTGTCTAGTCTATCGTATTAGGTTCTAGCATGTTTAATGAGTTCCTAAGGTTGTTATTATGTGTTTATATATGAAATAACTTGTTGGTAATATTCAAGGGTCAATTGGATCAAGACGAGTCAACACAATAAGTTAGAAATCTAACGTATCTTAATGCACACAATGCACAACATACAACACAATGCAAGTATGAAGGTGCACGTTAGCAAGGATTAGCTAACTTATGTCGGCATTCCATGGCCTCTGATGCAATGTCTCTGATGAAACTTGTGACACCGGATATTGCCCTAGGTCTAAATTACTCCCTAATTACTTTTGGGAGCTACCTCCCTGTAGTACCCCATACTTCTACCTAGCTTAAAATCATCCTAGAAATATTAAAGACTTATTTCAAAGATTAATCCACTTTTATACATGTGGTATTTTCAAGATTTTCACTTTTTATCATGTGGGAAATTCAATAATCTTTTCATCAATACCAAATTCGCCTAAATCTGACACCCGGGCTAAGAGTTGGAGCCTTTTTAGTAAGGCAGTGTGCCACCTAAGCCATCAATGTGTCGCAAAGCAGGACAAAACGGTAATCGTCAAAATCCAATGAGCCTCCGCGATTATAGCACATCGTACCAAAGCTCAAATTCAGAATTTTCCTTTTTCTAGTGTCTTAGTGCGAGGTCTCCGTGTCGCGCCAAACTTTCAGGTCACAAATATAGTGGAAACGCGATAGCCCCGCATTGCGCCACCATGCAATTTCCCATTTGTCACTTTCCAGAGACATGGGACAATAGTGCCGCATCGCGTCATGGGTCCAAATCAAAAAATTTTCACAGAATTTAAATACTCGTCCAAGGGTTAAAAGGGCCAATTTTCAACCCCTATATAAACCCAATAATACATGATTCGGCCATAATTCATCAAAAATGTATGATTTCTCTCAAGTTTCTCTCAAGAACAAGCTAGGGTTTTCAATTGGGGATTCAAATCCAAGACTCAAATTCAAGAATCTCTCCATCAATCTTCCTAGAATCAATAACTAATGTATGCACAGTGTTGATTCATGGACTCCTTTCATCCATGAAGATCAAGAACCCTATTTTAAACTATATGTCATGATGTTCTTGTTTTGAATTGATTATGCTCATGTTGTTATTGTTGTACGATTTCCAAGATTGTATCTTTATCATGTTTTCATGAAACTATGTTAGTATAGGGTTAAAATTCATGCAATTGAGTTAAATTGTGGAACCATGTGGTATTAAATTGATGATCATACCTATGCTCTATGTGTGCATGCAAGGTGTTTGATAATATGCCCCAATGAATAAATAATGATCAAGTACCCAGTTTCCATGTATCAAGATTATGTCATGTCTCTTACGTTATGATTTACCTATTTGATTAAGATGATTCCCATGCTAAACTTATGCATTGTGAGTGCTTGATGGGATGTTCATAAGATTTGAAGCATGAAATTATACCATGTTTATATGCATTACTATCCATGTACAACGTTATGATAATTATGTACTTCATGAAATTCCCAACTATGAAATTATGAATTGTTGATATTGGTCATGTGATCAAAAGTGTCAAGCCTTGTCAGTTTCATTCTATCGAGTCTTGGGGGTACTTGTACCCGACAATTTAGCTGTGTGCCTAGAGCTATGTCATGTTTTCACGATATCTTTAGTCAAGCCATGATCTATAGAACTCAGTCAGTCATGTGACTCAGGAAATCTCAGTAATTCAGTAATCTCAGTACTATTCTGTCAGTCAACCGAATTCAGTTAATTCAGTCTAGTTCAGTTTAGTAATTCATGTTTAGTGTCTATTTAGATAGGAGTAGGAGTTAGCACCGAGTGAACCCAAGGATGGGAACTCCCCTATTATATGAGGGTGTGATTCTTTGAAGCAATCCTTGCGTTCTTGAACTACGTAACCAACGTAGGTTGAGATATTATAGCCTGCTATATGAGGGTAGATGAGGTGGATTAACCTGTTATATGAGGGTTCCAACCGTTCTCACTAGAGTTACCTATTATATGAGGGTTACTCATACATTGTCCTTACTAGTGGCATGATATTGACACCCTTCCAATTAGGGTTATAGATTGGACCCTAACTCAGCCCTAATGGCGTATTAGGGGCATGTCAGTTAGATAACTACTTCCCATAGTTTCAGTTACATAATCAGGATTGTCAGATATAATCATTAAGTCTCAGTAATAAAACTCAAATAGTTCTACAAAATTCAGGACTGTCAGATATAGTCAACTCAGATACAGTATGGAACTCAGCTAGTTCTATCAGTATCAAGACTATCAGATACAGTCATTTATGTTATCAGTACTCATACTCAGTAATCATGTTATCACAAACTCAGTTAATAGTATATTAATTATATGAACTTCATGTTATCAGTATTTAGTTTTAGGACTATTCAACACAGTCAACTAGACCAGTTCTTCATAATTAGAACTGTCAAAAATAGTCTTTCCTCTATCAGTAAAATAACATCAATCTCTCAGTATTTAGTAGACTCAGTTGTTCAGTATTTCAGTATTAGTACTCAATTATCAGTAAATCCATGTTATCAAAATTAATGAGTCAGCATTATCACGAATTCAGTTAGAGTCTCTTATTCAAGCATGTATTCTCACATTTATCTTATTTAGTCAGTTAGTATTGTTTATGCATATGAACCATTTTAGCCTACCTCACTTGCATACCAGTACATTCAATATACTGACACATTTTCGCTATGGTGTTTGATACCATAGGTTTATAAGCACGAGCTTCTGAGCATCCTTAGTAAATCAGAAGTTCAACAGCCAGACTAGCAGTGATTCCTTATCATTCAAGGATAGCATGATTATTTTATTACTTTATTAGTTCAGTAGTTAGGAGTTATTTAGGGACATGTCCCATCAACTTCATATTTTTCAGATAGTTTAGAGGCATTTAGACTACAATATGTTTCAGACAGTTTATCTCAGTTTTGGGTATTGTCATGCCCTACTACAGATATTGTATTATATTCAGTATTAGTTAAGTTTTGAACCTTATGGCCTTACAACTTATATTTCGCATATTTACAATGTATTATTTAGTGCTCAGTTACAGATATTAGTCCTGGGTTAGCTTGTGGTCCTTCGGAGTCATGAGCACCGTTTAGCATTCTAGGTACCAGATTCAGGGCGTTACACTCCCCCCAAAATTCTTGTCCATTCCAGAGGAGAAGAAGGTCAAATCAACCGATTCAGAATCAAATGGATTAATTTGACTTAGAGATTTTGGAGAGTCGAGCTTAGCTAACCTCATCTTCAATTCTCAGATATTTCAATTGATACACATCCACCCCTAGTTGGAAAAGCTGAATACCAACAGAATCGTCAAAGTACAAAGGGGAAATCCCTTGCTTATGTTGCTCCTAACACAAAGGATGGAAAGAAATGTGTCACAATTGAAGATAAAGATCTCAACGCACAGAAGGCATACTATAAGACTACTTTAATTAGGTCCCTGTACCTTAAGAGAATGGAAGGCTATGTCTCCATAGTATTGAAAGGGATTAAAAACTACAAATTCTAGCTCATGATGAGGGATATTTTATATTCCAATTTAAATCATAGGAGGACTGTGATAGTATCTTAAATGGGGGACCGTATACCTTCTATAACAAGCCATTTATTATACTAGAATGAGAGCTGAATTTTAAGTTTCAACTAAATTCCCTCACCGTGATCCCATTATTGTTAGCATTACCTAGGTTACCTGTGGGTTACTGGTCCACAGAAGCTTTGATCAAAATTGTGAGTATTGTAGGGAGGCCACTATATACGGACGAGATCACAGCGGGGATGCAACGAATCTCTTATGAGAGAATCTTGATTACTGGTTCATTCCTAGCATAAACTGTTGTTAGGAATGTTGCAAAGTTAACTGTGGAGTTCTCAACATGATAGTGCACAAATTGTTCTCTGATTTTAATGGTGTGCAAATTAATATTTGCTTTCCATAGTAGCCATATTCTTCCATTTGTACCCATATGGTAGTTACAGATATAGCTCTACCCTTGCACCATTTTTTGTAAGATAACCTTGTATTTATGTTCCTTTACTCTAGTTTTAAGAAAAGTAAAAACCTCTACTCCATACTTTTGCAAAAAGAGTCGCACCTCTTTTTGCTTTAGGGGCTGATTTAAGCCCTTAATGTTCCATGTAGGTCATTGAAATCAGAGAAAAATTTATGCACTGTCATGTTGAGAACTCCCTGAGAAACTTTGCAACATTCCTAACAATAGTTTATGCTAGGAATGAACCCCAGTAGAGGGTATTATTATGGAATGACCTGAAAATGTTAGGTAGAGCTATACAGGGGGCTTGGCTACTAAGTGGTGACTTCAATAATGTGCTCTCTATAAATCATAGAATTGGTTCACCAGTGATACTTGGAGAAATTCAATATTTTAGGAATGTATAGATGATCTACAACTCACCTGTCTAAGGGGAAAAGGATGGCATTACACCTTCTGTAATAGGCAGGAAGGAACTACTGGGGTTTACTCAAAAATTGATTGGGCTTTTGGCAATTTCCAGTGGTTGGAGTGATACAACCAGGTGGAGGAAGAATACTTGAACCATGGAGTCTCAGATCATACCCCAATTCTAATTGAATATAGACAGGCTGATAACAACTACCCCAAGCCATTCAAGTTATTCAACATAGTGATGAAGCATCCTAATTTCCCTGGCCTAGTAAAAGAAACTTGGGAAAAACCATGTAATGAAACCTATATGTATAGATTATGGAGGAAGTTGAAGTTACTTAAGCTGAAAGTTAAGAACCTGAACTCATATCTATCATCTTCTGAGTAACAACTAAAAACTGCTAGGGAAAAGCTCAATATAGTGCAAAGTCAGCTGCTTAGAAATCCTCAGGATCAAATTTTGATAGAGGAAGAGAAGCAAATACAAAAGGATATGATCAAATGGAGCAGTGTTGAGGAGCAAGCTATGAGGCAGAAATCTAGAGCAACATGGATAAAATTTAGAGATGCCAACACTAGATATTTCCATGCTCAATACAAATTAAGGATTCATAGGAATGCTATCTCAACAATCTACAATGACCAGGGCACTAAGCTTACTAAACCAAATTTGATTAAAAATGAGTTTATCTCTGTCTTTATCACCAGATGGCTAAAGCTGCAAATGAACTCCCATGCCCAGATGCAAATATTAATAGAAGAGGATCCTGCTTGACATATCATCAGGAATGCTCCCTGATCATACCTGTGTTAATAGAGGAAATTCAAACTGTATTGAAAGAGATACTCGTTGAAAAATCTCCTGGAATTAATGGATTTTCTATAGAATTTTTCACTTAACAGTGGGATGTGATAAAGGATGATGTGAGAAAAGCTATTGCTGAATTCTTCTCCTCTGGTAAACTTCTTAAAACCTTCAGCTGTACATCCCTCACATTAGTCCCAAAATTTAAATCCCCTACTTATGTCAAAGATTATAGACCCATAGCTTGTTATACCACCTTCTATAAAATAATCACAAAGATCCCCACTAATAAAATCAAGAGTGTGATTGACACTATAATTAGCCCTTTACAATCAACATTTTAGAAGGAAGAAACATTACTAATAACATGTTATTTAGTCATGAACTACTCAAATGGTACACTAGAAAAGGGTTATCCCCAAGGTGTGTGATGAAGGTAGATTTAAGAAAGTCCCATGACTCAATAGAGTGGGAATTTATGGAAAACATGTACAGGTGGAACAAAGCTGCTGTGATAAAGTAGCTTTGGGCCCTAGCAACCAAGAAAGATTTCTTATAGGTCAAATGGGTACACGTATATTATATGAAGCATGAAATAGTTGATAGCTACCAGGTTCCTCAGAATCCTACATGGGTCATCAGGAAAGTACTTAAACCTAGGAAAATCTTCAACAATTTGAGTACCCTGACTGGTGGTGTTGTTACTAGGTTGCAAACAATGGTAAGCAGAGATAGATTCTTGATCAAAAAGATATACAATACACTAACACATACATTCCCAAAAGCAAGATGGAAGAGTTTGACAGAGCAACCGGCTATACACCCTCAACATAAATTCTTTTTATGGCTAGCATTGCAGAAGAGACATCCCACAATTGAGAGGTTATTTAAGATTGGTGTGGTAGTTCCTCCTACTTGTGTATTCTATAAGTCTACTGATGAGACTAGAGAGCATTTGTTCTTTGAATGTAGCATCATCTATCAACTCTGGCACATATATCGAAGATGGATAAGAGAGCACAAAATAATTGGATAATGGCAGACTAAAATGGAATAGGTTACTATCTAGGCAAAGAAGAAAAATGGTAAAGGAGGTATTATAAGTTGTCTATTTGATATAGTAATCCATGTGATATAGAAGAAACATAATATGATAAGATTTTACCATGGACAATATCACCTGGATAGAGTGTGCAAAGAAATTATGGTATTCATCCATACTAGAGATGGTGACATCAAGCAGTGGCAACCAATTTTGCAGCAACTAAATATGCCTCCATGAGGATTTACAACACATGGACATTCACTAGAATTACTGTAGAATTATTTTGTAATTAATTTCCTTAATCTAAGTGAATTTCTTAGTATCAGTAGATCTAGTATAGTGAAATGATTGTATGAGAGTTCGGAAGTCTTCTCCTAGCTGGCAATATATATGAACACTTTGGTATTAAATAAAACCTGTTTAATTACCAAAAAAAAAGTGAGTGAAGCCTATGTTTTGCTCGTGTTTCTAGTTCTCCGTCTTGGATGTTGTATTGTTTTGAGCTCTAAATTGTTGTGTTTAATGCTATAAGATGCTTGGTGAATGGATTATGATGATATACAAAGGATATAAAAGCTTCAAATCAAGTGGAAACAACTCAAAAAGGCTCAAAATGGCTCAACGAATGCACAATACCAAAATTGATGCAATTTGGACACCTGGAATGTCCAAGGAGAGTGTGGGAACGTGTGAAGGAGTCTGGGAGCGTGCTACATACCAAAAAACTTAGAAGGGACCCAAAATAGTGTGTACGTGTGATATGTATGCGTCGCATGCTCTATTCCTATGGAATACAGCGTGCCACACACACTCTATTTCACCCCTAAACATTTCACTCTAATTTGATTCCTAGATGGATTTGGCTTACCTTTATGCTATAAATACATTGTTGTATCATGTTTTTACATACTTTTGGACATTTTGTATGAGTTGTGGGGCGGCTAAACACTTATTTTAGGGATTATATCTCTTTATTTTAGATTCTTTCATGGTTTGTATCATCAATATAAGGGATTAGATGATGAATATTTCTATTAAAGGCTAAAACCCCCTATCTAGGGTTAAGGCCAAGATCATGACTACTTTTATTTTGAATTAAGTTTGTTAATTTAACTATCATAATTTTTTTTAACTATTTTAAGGATTAGCTACCCTTAGAATACATCAATTGTTAATCTTGTGAACTCGGGAGAGAGAATATGGCGATAGAACATTGGAATAAGAAAAGTATGATTTGTGTTCCTTTATGAAATAAGGAATTCAAATTAGTATCTAGGACAAGGATGTACTTATATGCCTTACTTGATTCATATGTAGGATGATATTTGTAAAGAACTTAAGTAAACTATTACATCCCTGCTCAACGATGTAGTTGTAAGGTTCAACTTAGGTAAAGGATTAGAGGTTAGGAAACCATATTCATGAAATTAACCCTATGAATCAACAACTAAGATAAGAAATTTAACGAATGAAGTTCAATAACATAGTATGATTGTTTGTAAGCTTTAACCCCGGGCTTCTATCCATTGATTGTCCTAAGTTATTACTTTTCCACATTAGTTTAGTTTCTTTTTAGTTTATAATTCTAAATCTCTATTATTTACTTTTTCTCAATTGTTTAACGATAATTGGATAGTCGGCAAATGGAAGTCCCTGAGAGATTGATACTTGGGCTTTCTTAAAGCCACTTTATTACTTGATAAGACCATGTACACTTGCATATGGTTTTAGGTGCTGTCAACTGTTCAAGTTTTCTCCGTTATTAGAAATAATCAATTTTGGCACTCCGAATCAGCAAATCAAGTTAGTCCATACAAAATCTGCAACCACTTTCTTGGTAACGACTCTATATGAAGCAGCTTTGACCCACTTAGTAAAGTAATCAATAACAACCAAAATGAATCTATGCCTCTTTGACGCCAGTGGATCTATTGGTATGATAACATCCATACCCCAAGTTACAAAAGTCCAAGGTGAACTCATCACATAAATTTTATGTGGAGGCATTCGAATAAAATCTCCGTATGCCTTTCATTTTGGGCATTTCTGCACACACTTTCTACAATCATTTTCCATAGTCACCCCGAAGTAACAAGTTCTTAGGATCTTTCTGGAAAGGGAAAATCCATTTATGTGGCGCCCACAGAATCCATTGTGTACTTCCTTTATTAATTTAATGGCTTTCGTGGCATCAATACATCTTAAGAATCCTAATTCTGGAGTTCTCCTAAAAGGATTTCCCCACATGGAAAATAATTCTCTTCCAAATGCCGGATTATCTTCCTCTAATTATTGCTGGCCTCTTTAGGATATAATCCAAATTCTAAATACCTTTTAATATCATAGTACCAAGGCTTTCCATCAGGCTCCTTTTCAACATGCGCACAATGTGCAGGTTATTTTTCAAGATTATTTCCAAAAGATCAATATAACTTTGATCTGAGTGTTGAATCATGGAGGATATAGCCACCAAAGCATTAGCAAACTGTAAGACCCTACAAAGTTTCCTCATAGTCTGAGCCTTAGAGGGTGTCAAGTGAAATGTAGTTTCGACCCTAAAACATTAAGAAGTGACTTCCCAAGTGATCGGTGTTTAACCCATATAGAATTTTCTTAAATTTGACTTTTTTTTCATGAAGATATTTGAATTATCTTTTAAATGATACCAATTTCATCCAAATCCAGTATTGGAGTGAGAAGTTATGGCCATTTTACTAAGAATTGTTGAAACCGCCAAGGTGCGATGGATGATCCGATAGACCGTTAAGTCTATGATGGACAGTTGATCGACCAATTATAACCAAGGCAGTAACTCCCTTTTCTGGCTCAAGTGCAATAACCAAAATGATGAACTATCAAGGCTGCGATGGACCGTCGCTGGGACTGTCGCACTCAGCAGTGTGGCCTTATCCTGGCCAACGTACGACATATGATTCGATGGCCCATTAGGCTAAGTGATATACCATCACTTAAACCATCATATCGATATAATGTGTTTTTTTGACCAATGTGCGATGGATGACTCGACAGACCATCAGGCTAGCGATAGACCATTGCTTCGACCAGTGCAGCCCCCGTTCAGTATTTTTAAGTCCTTTTTAAAAGGGGATTTTGGATTTTTTACCTTTTAACCCTTAGATATATTTCAAATGAATTTGATAGCCTCATTATCTCCCAAATCATCCAAAGGCTAAGGTTTCTCCCTCAATAGAAAATTTAAAATCCTTGTGCAAGAAATCCAAGAACTCACCATGGATTCTACAAATTGAGTTGAGATTTGAGTTCCCCAATTTCAAAGGTTTCAAGAACCCTCTTGCAAGAGTAAGAAGAACATTTTAGAGCAAGTTCGTTCATCCAATTTCATAATCGAAGGTATGTGGAGTGTTGAGCAAGTGTAATCCTTTCATCTATGTGCCCAAAGGCTTATTTAAACTATGATTTTCTACAATCTATGAGATTTTACATGTATTTGAATTAGGGTTTTTCACCCATTATTATTGATTGCAACATTTTGATGTTTCCTATGAATTGAGAGTCTAATGGCATGATTTTCACATGTTTTCTTGAGAAATTACAGCTGGGTCTATACCCCATGATTTTAATCCTTGAGAAATTAATAGTTGAAATGTTTGAGATATTGAAGTATATGAGTATGTTGAGATTTTGAGACAAATTTATGAAATTTCCAGATTTCTACATGAGTTATGAATCTATATGCTATCTATAATGCTTTTGATGAGTTTTAACTTGAGATTGAATTATGGGTTATTAATCCCTACTTGAGATTTCTAATTTTATGAACTCTTATGCTATAACCACCTATGATTTGAAGTATTCTGAGATTATTGAGAAATGTTTTGACCTAATGGTCATGGAGTTTTGAAATACACTTCACTACATGAGATTACAGATTTTATTATAAGGTTCTTGATGAACCATGAGATAATTTTAAAGTGGATTTCCATAAGATGAGAGAGATAAAATAAAGGGAGTAGTATTTAGCACCGAGTTGGGTAAGTTACTTCGGTTTCTTACCCCAAAACTATGTGCTACTGTAGGTTTGAGATTTTGGGCCTAAGGCCAAGATGCTGGGCCCGAGGCCAAGGTAAGTGATCACTGAATTGAGGTTATACTCCTTGGCAAAAGTATGGTACTCCTCCCCAACGTGGGGTCTCTTCCTTAGGAGGACAAAACATTGGACTCCATGTAGCTCGCATGGTTTATGTTGATTAAGAGAACCTTCCTTGATACAAGTTATTTTCCTAATAGTAAAGTTGCAGATTTGCTCCCTAAGACTAAAGTATTTTCCCTTGATATAAGTATTTTCTCTAAAGCTATGAGATAAGTTATTTCCCTAAACTAGAGTACCTTTCAATTGAGATAGAATGATTTCCCTAAAGTTTGAAATGAGATATTTTCTTAATGTGAATAAAATGCCTTCAAGTATGTTTCAAAGTTATATGATTCTGAATTTCAGGTACTTGAGTTCAAAAGAGTTATGAGTTCTTGAGCATTAAAGAAGTTTTACTCTCCTTGAGGCATATGAATGAGTTAAAAGTATTTTTTAAAGTTTCCTTTAGCCTATGGGTAATCATAATAAGAGACAATTACTGATTTCAAAGTTAAACTATGATGGCTTATGAGATTTGTGTTATGTGATCCATTCTACATGATTCATGAGCTTTACATTTTTAAACTTAGTAAAGCCATGTGAGTCATTACTTATTGCATTCATGATTTGATTAAAGAGTATTCATGTTGTTTTATATAAATGCATGCACCCCCACATACTCAGTATATTCCCAAGTGCTTATCCACATATACATCTATGTGCTATTTTGTCTTATAATGTTGGTTCAGGTGCTCAATCCCAGCCTCGTCATTGACTTCCGAGTACCACTATCTATATTCCTATGGTGGTGAGTCCTCATGGTTCGAGGACCTATCTTCAGATATTTTAGCATTTAAGAGACTATGTTATTACTTTTAGTTTGTTTCGAGTCAGTTGGGGACCTATCCCAGTGACTCTCTAGTTCATGGATTAGTAGAGGCTTTGTCAAACTAGTTATCAAATTGTGATTGTGTTGAGAATTCCTGTATTGTGGTTATTTGGACCAAGTATTTTCTTCGTATTTCCCTTCATATGATAAGACTATGCTAGTGTTTAAATTATTTCATCTTGAAATGAGTATTATTAGTAGAAACAGGCTCAAAGGGTTAGCTTGGGGCTACTTGTAGCCTTAAGCATTAGTTATATCTCAAGAGGCAATTTCGGGTCGTTACAAACTTGGTATCAGAGCCTAAGGTTTTAAGGAGTCCTAGGGAGTCTGACTAGCTGCGTTAAGTAAAGTCTTGATTATCGATGTGTAGCATGCCATATCCATAAGCAAGAGGCTCCAATACGCTTTAGGAAAAAGTTGTTTCTTCTTTCAAATTCAATCATGTGTATAGTTGTCCCTCTCATCTAATAATTCATTCTTTTCTATTTTATAAAATTCCTCTCCAAAAAGTAAATGTCCATAGGAACAATGATGAACAACCCCCACCTGTTGATCCTTTGAATGAGATGGTGTCTCATGCTCAGTTTTAGGTGGCTTTTCAGGCATCAGCCCAAGCAGACACCACCAATGTTTTGGCCAATAACTAGGCTATAGTTGCTAATCAGTAGGGAGGTGATGTAGCTACGGCTAGGATTTATTATTTTATGCGGATGAATCAGCCAAAGTTTTATGGGTCTAAGGAAGATGAGGACCCATAGTTGTACCTTGAAGAGGTAAGAAAGATCACACAAGTGATGCATGTTTCTGAGGGAGAAAGTGTTAAGTTGTTATCCTACAGATTGAAAGACATTACTTATGACTGGGTTGTATCATGGAGAAACGGTAGAGGTGATAATGCTACTCCTATGACTTGGCAGGTATTCCAAGATGCATTATTTGACAAGTTATTTCCACTTGAGATGAGGGAGGAAAAGATTGAGGATTTTATGAACTTGAGAAAGGGCTTCATGACTGTTAACGAGTACTTCTTGAAGTTCAACCAGTTGGCCAAGTATGCTCCTGATTTGATTTCTGACACCCAAGCTAGTATGAGCAAGTTCATGATTGGTGTTTTTGGACTGGTACTGAAGGAGTGTAGGACTGCGATGCTGCATAGGGATATAGATCTGGCTAGGTTGATAACGTATGCCCAGTAGATAGAGGTGAATAATATTAGAAAGAGAGATAGAGTGAGGGGTAACAAGAGGGATAGATCTGAGCAACATGAATTTAGCCAACCTAGGTTCCATGTAGGGAACCGCCCTCAATTTTAGAGATGTTTGTCTATGCCAATGCCTTCATCAGCTAGTGCTCCCACGCCTAGAGACAGGCAGGAGCAAGGGGCAGGTCTTTTATGTCTAGGTCATAGAATAGTGTTGGTAACAAGCCCCATTATCCTCCTTATGCTAAGTGTGGTAGGGACCATCCCGGTGAGTGTTTCATAGATTTGAGGGGTTGTTTTAGTTATGGGAAATAGGGCCACAGACTTAGAGATTGTCCTCATGCTAGATAAGGGAATAGAGATGCCTGACCTCAGGCATAGGCTACTAGTGCACCAGCTCCTGTACCCCATCCCGCCCCTGCTCAGGGAGCTTCATCTAGCACTGCTAGTGGTCAGCGCCAGAACAGATTCTATGCCTTACCATCCTATCAGGAGTAGGAGGACTCTTCCGATGTTGTTGCCGGTATGCTCTGTGTCTTTTGCTTTGATGTCTATGTGTTGTTGGACCCTAGGTCAAGTATCTCTTATGTGACCCCACTTGGAGCTGTGAATTTCAAAATGAGTCCCGAAAAGATTGTTGAGCCCTTCCTAGTTTCTACACCAGTAGGGGAGTCAGTTGTTGCTAAACAAGTGTATAGAGATTGTCATGTTACTGTTCTTCATAAAGTCATACTTGCATATTTGATAGAGTTAGACATGGTGGATTTTAATCTTATTCTGGGTATGGATTGGATTCATTCTTGTTATGCATCTATGACTGTCGTACCTGTGTGGTCAAGTTTTAGTTTCTTGATGAACCAACTTTTGAGTGGTCCAGGAGTTTGGTATCTCCCCAAGAGTAATTTTATCTCCTATCTCATAGCCAGAAAGCTAATATCCAAAGGTTGTATCTATCACCTAGTTAGAGTCAAGGACACTGAGTCCGAGGCTCCAACTATTCATTCAGTCAATATTGTTAATGAATTTTCTGATGTTTTTTCGAAAGATCTCCTAGGGGTACCTCCCGATAGGGAGATAGAATTTAGGATTGACCTTTTTCCTGATACTCTACCTATTTTTATCCCACTATACCGTATGGAACCTGCAGAGCTTAAGGAGTTGAAAGAGCAACTCAAAGATCTTTTAGACAAAGGTTTCATTAGGCTCAGTATTTTTCCTTGGGGCGCACTTGTCTTATTCGTGCGAAAGAAAGATAGATCTTTGCGTATGTGCATTGACTATCATCAGCTTAACAAGGTCACAATAAAAAATAAGTATCCTCTTCCGAGAATTTATGACCTGTTTGATCAGTTGCAAGGTGCAAGTTATTTCTCTAAGATATACCTTAGATCCGGCTATCATCAACTTAAAGTGAGGGAATGTGATATTCCAAAGACATCTTTCCAAACCCTCTATGGTCACTTTAAGTTTCTAGTTATGTCTTTTGGGCTAACTAATACTCCATCCATCTTCATAGACCTCATGAACCAAGTATTTAAGCAATATCTCAATATGTTTTTCATAGTGTTCTTAGATGACATCCTTGTGTACTCCCGTAATTAGAGTGACCATGCAAATCAACTTAAAATTATCTTGCAAACTCTTAGAGATCACCAGTTGTTCGCCAAATTTAGTAAGTGTGAATTTTGGCTAAGGTTTGTAGCCTTTCTAGGTCATATTATTTTAGCTGAAGGCATTAGAGTTGATCCCCAAAAGACAAACCTGTGAGAAATTAGCCTAGACCTATCTCGCTATCTGACATTAGAAGTTTCTTAGGTCTAGTTGGCTACTACCACCATTTTATTGAAGATTTCTCTTCTATTGCGTCTCTCATGACCAGGTTGACTCAAAAGAAGGTTAAGTTCCAGTGGTCAGATTCCTGTGAAATGGGTTTTCAAGAGTTAAAGACTCGACTTACTTCAGCCCCTGTGTTGACTTTGCCTGATGGTATAGATAGTTTTATGGTGTATTGTGATGCCTCTAGAGTTGGTTGGGTTATGTGTTGATGCAAAAACTGTCAGGTTATAGCTTAAGCCTCTAGACAGTTATAGCTGCATGAGAAGAATTACCTAACCCATGTCTTGAGTTAGCTGCTATGGTCTTTTCTTTGAAAATATGGAGACACTATCTCTATGGTGTCCATATTGATGTGTTTACTGATCATAAGAGCCTGGAATATGTGTTTACTCAGAGGGAGTTGAATTTTAGGCAGAGGAGATGGTTAGAGTTCTTAAAATACTATGATATGAGTGTGTTGTATCACCCAAGCAAGGATAATGTAGTGGCAAATGCCTTTAGCAGATTATCTATGGGTAGTGTTGTCCATGTAGAGGAATGTAAGAAAGAGTTAGCTCGTGATGTGCATCATTTGGCTAGATTGGGTGTTAGGTTGCTTGATTCAGCTGAGGGAAGTACTTTGGTGCAGAGTAGTTCTAAATCCTCTTTAGTTTTAGAAGTGAAGGAGAAGCAAGACAGATATCCTAGTTTGGTCAGACTGAAGGAGTCAGTTAAGGACGAAAAGGTAGAGGTTTTCTCCCAAGGGGGAGATGGCGTGTTGAGATTGTAGGGTAGATTATGTGTTCCATGTGTTGATGATCGGAGGCAGAGGATTATGGATGAAACACATGGCACGTGGTATTATATTTATCCCGACACTACCAAGATGTACCGTGACTTGCGGGAACTCTATTGGTGAAATGGTATGAAGAAGGATATAGCTGGGTTTGTAGCAAAGTGTGCAACATACCAATAGGTTAAGGTAGAGCACAAAAAACCTGGTGGTGTGATGCAAGAGTTTGGTATACCTACTTGGAAGTGAGAGGTGGTGAATATGGACTTCATGATCAGGTTACCTATTTTGCGTTGTCATCATGATTCTATTTGGGATGTTGTGGATAGGCTGACCAAGTCCGCACATTTCTTGCCTGTGCATACATCTTATACAGCTGATGATTATGCTAGATTGTATATTCGAGAGTTAGTCAGGCTACATGGAGTTCCCTCGTCTATCATTTTGGATAGGGGCACTCAATTTACTTCTCAGTTTTGGAGGGTGTTTCAGCAGGATCTTGGTACCCAAGTTTTTTTAAGTTTTGCTTTCCATCCGCAGACAGATGGTCAGGTTGAGAAGACCATTCAAACCCTGGAAAACATGTTGAGGGCGTGTTCTCTTGATTTCAAAGGTAGTTGGGATGAGCATTTGCCTATAACAATAGTTACCATGCTAGCATCGGGATGGCACCATTTGAGGCCTTGTATGGTAGGAGATGTAGATCACTCGTAGGTTGGTTTGGAATGGGTAAAGCTGCTGTAATTGGGCCTGATGTAGTGTTTAAAGCTATGGAGAAAGTTAAGCTGATTAGAAAAATGTTGAAGACAACTCAGAGTCGCCAAAAGTCTTATACCGATGTAAGGAGAAGAGATCTTGAGTTTGAGGTGGGTGATTTGGTATACTTGAAGGTTTCACCCATGAAAGGGGTGAAGAGGTTTTAAGAAAAAGGAAAACTTAATCCCTGTTATGTTGGCTTGTATAGAGTCATGAGCCATGTTGGTAAAGTAGCCTATGAGGTTGAGTTGCCCGCAGAGTTGTCAGCTGTTCATCTTGTTTTTCATGTCTCCATTCTTAAAATGCACATTGGTAATTCTATTGTAGTAGATCCCTCAGAGAGTGCTAATATTAAGAACAGTCTTTTATTCAATGAGATTCCTACTGAGATCCTAGATTTTCAGATCCGTAGACTGAGGAACAAAGAGGTTTCCTTGGTCAAAGTTTTGTGGCGAAATCGGTCAGTTGAGGCCGCTACTTGGAAGGCAGAAGGAGACATGCGAGATAAGTACCCTCACCTCTTTTTGCGAGTTCAAATCAATCTAAAAGTATTATTCTTCCTTAATTCATCCCTTCTAATCTAAAGTTAAGCTATATGTATCTATTCTTGCATGAGTTCTTGCAATTCCGAGGCATTCGAGAGTTTACAGAGATTTTCAGCCCGTTTTGACAACTTTCTTCAGCTATGTGTACTCTTTTTTCCTATGTTCCTAGTCTAACTATCAAAATTCGAGGATGAATATTTCCAAGGGGGAGATATTGTAAGAGCCCGCAAAGTTCCCTCGTAGTCTGAGCCTTAGAGCGTGTTAAGTGAAATATAATTCCAGCCCTAAAAGATTAAGAAGTGACTTTCCAAGTGATTGGTGTTTAAACCATATAGAATTTTCTTAAATTTGACTTATTTCATGTAGAGAATTGAATTATCTTTCCAATGATACCAATTTTGTCCAAATCCGGTATTGGGGTGAGAAGTTATGGCCATTTTATTGAGAGTTGTAGGAATCGCCCAATTGCGATGGACGATCTGCCGGCCCGTCGCAACCAAGGCAATAACTCCCTTTTATAGCCCAAGTGTGATGGCCAAAATAACGGATCATCAAGGCTACGATTGACTGTCTTTGGGATCATCGCGCTTAGGCAGTGTGGCCTCATCCTGGCCAACGTGCGACGGACAATCCGACAGACTATCAGGCTAAGCGACGGACCGTCGCTTCGACCATCACATCAAGGCAGTATGTTATTTTTGTAACCAATGTGCGACAGATGAACCAACGGACCATTAGGCATGCGACGGACCATTGCTTTGACCGCCGCAGCTCCCGTTCAGTATTTTTAAGTCCTTTTTAAAAGGGGCTTTTGGGTCTTTTCCCTTTTAACCCTCAGATATATTTCAAACGAACATGATAGCCTCATTATCTCCCAAAACATCCAAAGGCTAGGGTTTCTCCCCCAAGAGCAAATCTAAAACCCTTCTCCAAGAAATCCAAGAACTCACCATGGATTCTACAAATTGAATTGAGATTTGAGTTCCCCAAGTTCAAAGGTTGCAAGAACACTCTCTCAAGAGTAAGAAGAAGAGTTTAGAGCAATCTTGTTCATCCAATTTCATAATCTAAGGTATGTGGAGTTTTGAACAAGGGTAATCCTTTCATCCTTGTGCCCAAAGGCTTATTTAAACTATGATTTTCTACAATCCATGAGATTTTAAATGGATTTGAATTAGTGTTTTCCACCCATTATTATTGATTGCAATATTTTGATGTTTCCTATGAATTGAGAGTCTAATGGCATGATTTTCACATGTTTTCTTGAGAAATTGCAGCTGGGTCTATACCCCATGATTTTAATCCTTGAGAAATTAATAGTTGAAATGTTTGAGATATTGAAGTATATGAGTATGTTGAAATTTTGAGACATATTGCTAAAATTTCCAAATTTCTACATGAGTTATGAATCTATATGCTATCTATTATGATTTTGATGAGTTTTAACTTGAGATTGAATTATGGGTTATTGATCCCTACTTGAGATTTGCAATTTTATGAACTCTTATGCTATAAGCACCCATGATTTGAAGTATTTTGAGATTATTGAGAAATGTTTTGACCTACTGGTCATGGAGTTTTGAAATCTACTTCACTACCTGAGATTACAGATTTGATTATTGGGTTCTTGATGAACCATGATATTATTTTAAAGTGGATTTCCTTGAGATGAGCGAGATAAACCAAAGGGAGTAGTATTTATCACCGAGTTGGGTAAGTTACTATGGTTTTTTACCCCAGAACTACGTGCCACAGTAGGTTTTTAGATTTTGGGCCCGAGGCCGAGGTAAGTGATCACTGAATTGAGGTTATACTCCCTAGAAATATTATGACACTCCTTCCTAACGTGGGGTCTCTTTCTTAGGAGGAAAAAACGTTGGAATCTATATAGCTCGTACGGTTTATGTCGATTAAGAGAACCTCCCTTGATACAAGTTATTTTCCTAATAGTAAAGTTGCAGATTTTTCTCCCTAAGACTAAAGTATTTTCCCTTGATATAAGTATTTTCTCTAAATCTATGAGATAAGTTATTTCCCTAAACTAGAGTACCTTTCAATTGAGATAGAATGCTTTCCCTAAAGCTTGAAATGAGATATTTTCCTAATGTGAATGAAATGCCTTTAAGTATGTCTCAAAGTTATATGATTCTGAATTCCAAGTATTTGAGTTCAAAAGAGTTATGAGTTCTTGAGCATTAAAGAAGTTTTACTCTCCATGAGACATGAATGAGTTGAAAGTATTGTTTAAAGTTTCCTTTAGCCAATGGGTAATGAGAATAAGTGAAGATTACCAATTTCAAAGTTAAACTATGATGGCTCACGAGATTTATGTTATATGCTCCATTCTACATAATTCATGAGCCTTACATTTTTTTGTACTTATTCAAGCCATGTGAGTCTATACTTCTTGCATGCATGATTTGATTAAAGAGTGATGATGTTTTTTAATTTAAATGCATGCACCCCCAGATAATCAGTACATTCCCAAGTAATGATCCACATGTATGTCTATGCGCTACATAGTCTTATAATGTAGGTTCAAGTGCTCAGTCCCAGCCTCGTCAGTGACTTTCGAGTACCTCTGTCTATATTCCTACAGTGGTGAGTCCTGATTGTTCGAGGACCGATCTTTAGACATTTCAGCATTTTAGAGCTATGTTATTACTTTTAGTTCATTTCGAGTCAGTTGGGGACCTGTTCCAATGGCTCTCTAGTTCATAGATTTGTAGAGGCTTTGTCAGACCAGTTATTAGATTGTGATTGTGTTGAGAATTCCAGTATTGTGGTCATCTGGATTGAGTATTTTCTCCATATTTCCCTTCATATGATATGACTATGCTCGTGTTTGAATTATTTTATCTTGAAATGAGTATTATTAATAGAAACAGGCTCAAACGGTTAGCTTGGGGCTACTTGTAGCTTTAAACACCGTATGACATCTCGGGAGGCGATTTCAGGTCGTTACACAAACTCATTTGTATCCTTGGGATATTTTTGAAATCAACTTCCTTGAATCTTCCACATAGTTCCTGCACCAACTCTACATAAGAAGTAATCTTGGAGTTCTTTATCGCCCATTCCCCTCGTACTTGGTGAATTAGCAAATCTGAGTCACCGATGACTAGCAATTCATGAAAACCCTTATCAAGTGCCAATTTGAAACCTAGGATAAAAGCTTCATACTCAGCCATGTTATTGGTACATGGGAAGAACAATTTACCAGTTATTGGATATTGTTGGCCTATTTTTGACACCAAAACTGCTCTAATTCCTGAGCCTTTGAAGTTGACTGCTCCATTAAAGAATAATCTCCATCAGGGGTATGTCTCTGCAATGTCTTCTCCTAAGAATAAAATCTCCTTATCTGGGAAGTAAGTTCGAAGTGGCTCATACTCATTATCAACCGAATTCTCAGCTGAATGATCTGCTAAGGCTTGCACTTTTATTGGCTTTTGAGTCATATACACAATGTCGAACTCACTCAGCAACATTTTCTACTTGCCTAACTTTACCATAGGCATGGATTTCTGAAATATATACTTCAACGGATCCATTCTGGAAATGAGATATGTTGTGTATGATGATAGATAATGCCTTATCTTTTGTGCAACCCAAGTAACAACACATCCTTTCTACATGAGTGTAGCGATATTTATACAACATAAACTTCTTACTCAAATAGTAGATTTCTTTGTCTTTTTTACCGGTCTTATTATGTTGCCTGAGCAAACATTCAAAAGTATTTTCTGAGATTGACAGGTAAAGCAATAATGGACTTTCTTCCCTTGGTGGAACTAAAAATGACGGAGTGGACAAATATTCATTGATTCTATCAAAAGCTTTTTGGCATTCTTCTATCCACTCATTCAATGCATCTTTATTTAACAACTTGAGAATTGGCTCACATATGACTGTCGATTGGGAAATTAACCTACTGATGTAATTCAAACAACCTAGGAAACAAATAACCTCTTCCTTGGTCCTTGGCTGTGGTAAATCCTGAATTGTCTTGATCTTGGATGGATCTACCTCGATACCTCTTTTGCTGACTATGAACCCCAGTAATTTCCCGCCTGGCACACCCAAAGCATACTTAGTAGGATTCAACTTCAAGTTGTACTTTCTTAATCTGTTGAAGAATTTTTCCAGATGGGTCAGATGATTCGAAATCTCGCGAGATTTGATAATTACATCATCCGTATACACCTCATTTTCTTTATGAATCATATAATGGAAAATCTTTGTCATAGCCCTCATGTATGTTGCACTTGCATTCTTGAGACCAAACAACATTACCCTATAATGATAAACACCCTAGGGCATAATGAAAGTTGTCTTTTCTGCATCTTTCTCATCCATCAATATCTGATGATACCTAGTAAAACAATCCATAAAAGACTGCATTTCATTTTTCTCAGAATTATCTATGAGGATGTGGATCTTATATAGCAGAAAATTATCTTTAGGACCGGCTCTGTTCAAATCTCTATAGTCAACACAAATTCAAATCTTGCCATCCTTTTTGGCACTGTAATAATATTGTCTAACCATGATGGATATTTTGTGACGTCCACAACCTTACATTTAATTTGCTTTGTCACTTCTTTCACGATCTTCAAACTTAAGTCTGGCTTGAATTTTTGCATTTCTTATACGACCCGATGTTAATGCTAAGTCCCAACATATCTTCTTAGGACCAAGTAAATATGTCAATTTACTCCCATATCAAGTGAATGATTCTCTCTTTTGTGCTTCTTCTAAGTTAACACTAACACTTGCTTCTTTGATTTCATCATGATTGCACAGGTTGACTATTTCAGTTTCCTCCAGGTTGGGCTTCTCTCAGTTCTCAAACTTATCTATGTGTTCCACTAACCGCTCCTCCCCACCTTCTTTCTACTCATCATTATTTCCCTCATTTTGTTAGTCTAAGCCTTGACATGACATGACATTAGCAGGTTTTAAGTTACTGCTACACGATGGGCAATGAGTTACGAGTGAAGTGGAGGTCCAATTTTGCAAAGCCTCTCCTAGTGAAGCCTACTTCACCCTACTGGACTTTGGGAAATCTTCTAGTATAACATTGTATCCCTCGAACATATTTCGTATCCCATCCCCAAGATTATCATCTTTTGATATTTTACTCACGGGATATGACTAATACAGGAGCGACAAGGGCCTAGAAAACTCGTCTTTGACTTATCCTCAGTCTCATCCTCCTCTGTTGGATGGTATCATAACCCATATTTCGATACTTTTTTTGGGACTATAATGGGCTTAATAATTCCTTTCAAATTCTTACCCAAGCTTTGACCAGGTTCTAACCTATTTCTTAACATCATGGTCGTAATTATTTTGTAGACAGAAGGCATTGGAACTTTGGGTGTCAGATCTTTCTTCGCTGTACTTACAATTTCCATAGGATAAAATCGACTACCCTTTAAGATATCTTTAATCATCAGCACACAACTATCGGGATGATTTGTATGGCTTCCTTCTCCTTGAATGGCTATTTTATAATCCTCCCAAATAATATTCAATAATCAATGAAGTGTCAATGAAACTGCCTTTGCACCATAGATCCATGGTCTCCTCAAGAGCAGGTTGTAACTAGGATGGAGATCCATAACATGAAGTTTAGCTTTGAATTTAGTAGATCCCATCTAGATGTACAAACCAAATTCACCAATGGTATCTCTCCGCCCTCCATCAAATGTTTTCACATTTATGTGGCTTTGGCAAATTTTTCCCAAATCATAGCCTATTTAAACTAATATGGAAAGAGAACAAATGTTCAAACCAGATCTGTCATCTATCAATACCTAATTAATCACATAGTCCCAATAAATGATAGTGATATGCAAGGCTTTGTTATGCATCACTCTTTTAAATGACAACGCTTCCTCACTGAACTATATGTGATGACTTCCCATATTATTTCCTATTATTTCAGCCAGATTCTCGACACTCATACCTATGGGAACATATACTTCATTCAATACCTTCAATAAAGTTTGTCGGTGGTATTGTGAACTCATTTATAGTTCCAAAATAGAAATCTGGGCTGGAGTCTCCTCTAAATACTTGATAATTGAATACTCTTTTGGTCGCACATGCTTCCAAAATTCCTCGACCTCCCCTTTAGTGATTGGACTTTTTGTGAATCCTTCCTATTGGTCAAATCTTCAAGAATGTAGCATTGTCCAGACCGTGTCATCCTTTGGGTAGCAGTGGTCTCTACAATAAATTCCTTCCTAGGTGGAGAAGTGTACGCCTGAGTTGGGGTTGTCATTACTATAAATAGGGGCATCTTATTGACACTTAAGTCAACTATGACTCTCTATCTTATCCACCCCTTCTGTTCTTTTGAACTTTTCTAAATCCACCTTAGTAATGGTCTTCCTAGTCACCATTCGCCTTCTATTTCAATCATGTTAACTACAGCTCCCCCATGACTAGGCAATGGATTACTGTTGATATTTGGTGCCGGAGACTAAAGTGTGATGACCATCTGATTAATTAAATCTTGAATCTTATGCTTTAGGCTAACATAATACTCGGTACTATGCCCCACCGCTCTCGAATGATAGGCACAATTTTGATTGGTAGGATAAAATTAGGAGTTTGGATTAATATATTTTGATTGGATATACTGTAAATGACCAGCGTCCTTTAATCTCCTAAAGAGCTCAGCTAGTGGCATGATGTTTCGGAGAGGTCTTTTTTTAAGGTTTGGACTGGGGGTTATAATGGTTCTGATTAGTAGGAGGAGGAACTTGATGATAATTTAGAGGTGCTTGGATGTTTGTTCGGTTATTTAGAATGGTAGCTTGAACAAGAGGTTGATAATTCGGCTGCAGAACTTGGTATTGGGGTAAAATATTTGGCTGTAGAGCTTGGTATTGGGATTGGATATTTGGATGTGGATCTTGGTACTGAGATTGGATATTTGGTAATGGAGTTTGGTACTCGGATTTGATATCTGGAAGTGGATCTTGGTACTGGGATTGGATATTTGGAAGTGGATCTTGATATTGGGGTTGGGTGTATAATACATGCTGAAAATTTGGTGACGACGGAGAGGAGAGAATGTTCCTAGGCTTAAATTTCTTCTTTTACTTAGCAACAGAATCAGTAGAGACCTCACCCATATCTTCTTATTCCTTTTTTGGGAATATAGAAGCTCCAGATGATGTTGGGGTTTTGATAATCTTTGCTGCTCAAATGCCTTCTTCTAACAATTTCATGATTTTTACCAAATCTATGCAAGTCGCCCTGACCGCGATACCATCCTAGTATAAAATTCTCCCTCCTGAGTGCGAGAGAAAACTTATACCATTTCCTCCTCAAATATGGTAGGTTGTACCCTACCAACTTCTTTACTTCAACAAAAGGCATAGTTTTGGAAACACTCGTCATTCTTTTACTTGATTCGATCTAATGAGAATGGATCAGGGACTATTTCAATGTTAAACACAAACCTATCAAGAAAACCTTTACCCAATGCTCGCCAACTAGTCTAGCTTTTTAGTTTTTGCAACGTAAACCAATCTAAGGATTCGTCGCTTAAGATTTGGCCAAATAAGCGTATTAATAATGCCTCATTTCTTTCTACACCCACCATTTGATCACAATACCTTCTCAGATGGGCCATTTGGTTTCCAGTATCGTTAAACACTTCAAATTTCGGGACCTGTACCTTTCTGGTAGATCCACTTTGGGGTGTACACACAGATTATCATACCTCAAAGCATTAATATCACCTGCCCCATGAGATTTCTTGATCCTCATAATCTTTTCATTCATAGACAGCAACTTCATTTCATGCTCAATCCCCCACTCTTTTTCCTTCTCATCATAATGGACTATCTTAAGATTAGAAAAAGGAATAATAGAAGTCAAGGAAATGATGACATGAGAAGGATTTAGAAGGGTAGCTTGATTTTGAGGATGAAAAGAGGTTTAGTGGTAGGTGGGGAGGAAGTTTTTAAAATTGAGAATATTTTAAGGAATTTGAGAGTAGTTTGGTGGAATCTGAGAGGGATTTTATGGATTTGAAAATGAATTTTGTGGATTCAGAGATAGATTTTATGGATTTAGGAGTGGACTTTGTGGATTTGGAGCAGGTTTTGTAAATTTGAAAATGGGTTTGGGAATTGGGGAATGAATTTTTTGGATTTGGGAGTGGGTTTTGTGGATTTGAAAATGGGGTTTGGGGATTAAGAAATGAATTTTGTGGATTTGGGAGCGGGTTTTGTGGATTTGAAAATGGGTTTTGGGGATTAGGGAATGAATTTTATGGATTTGAGACGGATTTTGTGTGGATTAGAGATGGATTTCGTGGATGATAAGCATCTGGGTTGTTTTATTGATTGGTATTTTGGACAAGCTAAGGAGCAAAGATGGATGATATATTGTTTAGATGGTCCCCGAGAAAAGGTGTATTGAGGGGAGGGATCTCCGTGTCTTCCTGGGACAAGAGCATTGACAGTGATGGCCAAGTTATCCAATTCTCTAATGCGATTCATTTCCACCTGAAGCATTTCCAATTTTCTCGTGAGTTCAACAATTATCTCATGTTGTTCTACTATTACATTGTCCCTGATGGTCAATGCATTTTCTTTGTCACTTCTAGTCATATTTAAATGATGGTTAGGGGATGGGATCTTATGCGCTTTTGACAGGGTGAAGTAAGGATGTTCTGCTAGCTTATTTCAACACGGGGTAATTTTCTATTATCTGTAAAGTAAAATAACTCAAAGGCAAATGTGTTAGTTTCCATACGTGACAAATAATGGAAAATATTTAACAAGAAGTAATCACATAGAGTTGTTTGAGTCATAGAAAAACTAGTCCACGAGAGCATAGTGAATATATTTATCTTTGATTCAAACAAATGCACATAAGCACATAAGGTAGTTATGTCACATAAAAATATTATAATAACGCATATCCTAGTTGGGGTGACCCTTTTGATCCAAGGGTTTGGTTTAACAAAATTTGAAGAAAATATATGCCTTTTTAAAGCAAATCCATTATTCCCCTAGCTTTCATAGATATGTAAAAAAGCATGAATGCCTACAAAAATAACATTAGAGGGATACAATCTTTATGGAAAATGAATATAACATGAAAGAAAAACAAGGTCCCACACAGGGGATAGAAAAAACTAGCTACTGGATGCTCCTTCGTTTGCCCTTGACTTCTTAGCCTTATTCACTTCTTTCCATATCTGATATTTGTTGATGATTAGGTGACTCCCGTACAGCTGTGCCTTCTTCTCTAGGTCATTTTTTCTATGCTATCAATCTGAGAAACCATGCAATTATCCAAATCGATTAGACACTACCTAACATCATTAGCATTTTGCCTGACTCTCTTCAACTCTTATCACAACATGCGTATGTTTGAGGCATCCTTCATATGCATCTGTTGGTGTGCAATTTCACTTTTTTGGAATTCATCTTGAAGCCTATAGAGTCGGATCTGATGCTCTGATTCTATATCAATAACCCGAGTAGGTACAGTCGGCCCCGAAACCAATGCTCGGGCGAGACTCTTCTTCAACCACTCCTTGTAAGTGTCACTAACTTTGGGCTCATACTCAATACAAAAAAAGACTTTCTTCCACCTTCTTATTCTCTATCCATCTACCATATAGTTTTTAGTGGGGACTCACCTTCGTCATACTCGGTGACAAATTGATCAGAGGGATGGTTTGGGGTGTCTCCTGCTTGATTTAAAATTACCTAAGGACTCTGCCAGGATTATAAGGACAGGTCCTCCTAATACCTGGAAACACTAGAAAAGGCCACTCACCCCCTCGAATGTGTATCTCCCTAAATGAAGATATTTAATGGACCATTGGACGTTGTCATCCCTTCATTCCCTAAAAATCTTAAACCAAAATTCCAGAAATGCATCCTTTTTGAACTTGTGCAGGAATTACAAGATGCCATACGATGATAGAAGATCTCCCCTTGTCTGATGATTGGGATATACCATTCTAGGATTTTCACTAAATGTATCATCATCCACCATTGCAAGATGAAGTTGCAACCTTTAAAGAAATGATTCTCCATTTGACACCTTTCCACAGCTCGATATATTTTAGCTACAATCATAGGAACTAAGTTGTGGAATACCTTTTTAGAATCGTACCCTATTCCATATAAGAGTGTGTCTCACCATAGCAACTCTAGGATGAATGGTGAATTGTGGGAATACCATAGTTCCAAGTAGACCTACTGCAAATGCAAATGCTCTCATCTTCTTTTATTTTGCCTCCAATTCAAATTTATGTCTGAACTTTTCAAAAGTATTATACCTTCTAAACTAGCGATACAACTCATGCAAAGGTATGTTAGCCCCATTATATTCCCCTAGCCAGGTGTCATAATAAATTGAAAAGGTCTTCTTGATCTCTCGATGGTCCGATACAATACGACTATAATGTTCTTATCAGGTGTACTTTTTCTCCTGAAACACATATCAATGCTCTCATAACAAATCATCACTTCTTCAATAGTGGGAGTCAATTCAATATCTCGAAGCAAAACACCATATTCTGATCATCCCAAAAGGTCATCAGCACATCAATCATTTCAGGCCAAGCGTCCATCTCTATGAGCAAAGGAAAGTGCTCGATGTGTGTCCTAACAATCTTTTTATCTTCTTCGCATAAAATACCACTATATTTTTAGGAAGTTTTTAGGTCCATTAACCATCTTGAAATTTTCACGAGGATGTGGATGGGCCATTCCCTACACGAAGGCAAACAAAGATAAGCCTTCCCCTACCCCAAAGGATAATGGATTGAATTAAACAAACATGTATTTTCTTCAACACATAAATATGATTTTTATGTAATTGACTTAAGGTCAATAGACACAAGTCAAGTTTCCTAATGGGATCGATATCCCCTAGGATATTGGGTCGTCCTAAGTTTATGCCTAAAAGAGGGTTTTAATTTCACTCTATCCTAGGTGTCTAGAGTGGGTTTGAACCAGTTTCCCAAGAAGACAACTTGGGTTTGAAAATACGAACAAACATCACACGCCTCACATGCTAATAAATCGTCGTATTTTCAACACTTTATTTAGAGTTGAACAACAGGGGCTGGGATATCTACAAAACCCCAAAACAGTTTAAGAATCATCATGCAGGATTATGCCATGAAATACAATAATTAAATTTCACAGAATTGAAACATATAAGCACGTAAACAATTTAAAAAGTTAGTCAAAAGATAAATTCAAACATTTGGTTAGAACCTAATTAAAATCCCCAGCAGAGTCGCCATTTCTATTTTGCAAAAATATGGCTTTGAGAGTTGCCACTTAATTTATTTGGGAAAATTAAGAAAACCTTTAAATGATTCAAACAGAAAAATAATTTATGTTTAGAAATTGAAGGTAAGTGGTTCTCATTAATATTTTTGGAAGGTTTTTAAGGCACCTAAAATTTTTGCTAACTCGCGGTTATCCAGACTATTTGAAAATCATTTCTTTTGACTAACTTCTAACAGACAAAGTTGATTGTTAAAAAGAAGTTGATTAAGAAATATTTTGGAAGTTTATACAAAACAATTTTTTAGTGACTTAGTTAGGGGGTTTAACTAGGTTCGAAAGAACACAAAGCAAATAAGCACAGAGAAAAAGGAAAGGGGAAGAAATAAATAATTTAGGCTCTTAAGCCCAATTGATCAACCCTGTCCTAATCTAATTGGGTTTTCGGCCCACCTTCACCTGTCTTAATCTAGGTATTGGGATTTGGCCCATAACCTGTCCTAAACTATATTTTTGAGCCCATTTTGGCCCATAATCTACTTCACCTTCATTAGTGTACAACTTTGTCTTCGAGGCCCCAAATGAATGAATGGATAAATAAGTAATAAAAATACAAAAAAAAAAGTGATTTTTATCAATGGATTTTGACCCAATCTCTTCTTCCGTATTGTTGCACTGGTATGCCATGGATTCGAGTTTGGACCTACCATTTGAGACTGGCCTTATAGAGATAGTGGGCCTTGATTGCCCATGGGAAAATGCAAGAAGAAATTGAGCCCATTTGGGACTAAAAGCAGATGGTACATGTAAAAGAAAGGTAAGGATTAGAATCTAATACTATTAAAGAAGGTAATTCTGCTGATTCTTGAACAAGAACATCATTTAAAGTGCTTCACTAAATATGACGTTTCAAATAAAACAAAAGAAATTAAAGTCGAACATCATATCCTCTTGGACAAATTAAAGTCAAACTTCTTTTAGAGGGAATCTTAACTTCATATAAATAAGATATTTTAGGAACAAACTTGAGACAATCTTCAATCACAAATAAGATATTTTAGAAGGGTAGGGCGTATTTAGATAACTCAAATATTTATAATTGAAGCAAAATGTAACAATTCACACCAGAAAGGATGAATATCAAATCCACCTAAAAGAGTAATGATTTATTTTTCCTCTTTCACGATGTATTTATAAACGTATTCAAGTGAGTAAGTGCGTGACAAATAAATAGGAAAATAGCCCTAAACAATAACACACACAATTGTAAGAGAAAAAAAATATAGGAGAAGGCACTGTTTCCAACACACTTTATTCGTCCTACCCTTTTCCACTTGCTTAGGAATCGAGAAAGATTTGACTTAATCCATTACATAGAAGAAACAAAAAATAAATCCATTTTTAATAGTTGAAGAGAAATTATAATTCAATAGAGCAACCTAAACAACATCCTTAAAGAAACACCATTCTTATCTTCTCCTTGACAAATCTATAAGGATTTTTGGTCAAGAGGGTCATGGAGGAATCATGGGTTGAGACCTTCTCTACCTGTGAACTAACCCTTCTATTTTACTTGACATTGTGAGTAGGGGAAAGAGCAAGGATTGTTATGTTATGCACAAAAAGGAATAAGGCAGCTAAAACAGCTTCTTATAAATTGAAATATCACACAGAATCCTACATGTAAAAAAGTTGCATAAGGAAAGAGAATAGACTGAAACTCATAATTTATCATTTAATAGGGTGTAATCAAGTAATAATCTACATTAACCTAAGCAAAAGCATCAAGACAATGAAATAGTAGAGTTGATCCTACAACTTAAATGTTTCCCCTTATCGAGTTCATTGCTTTGGAACACAGCCACCAAGACAAATTAAGAAAGCCTAAACATAAGTACCAATTCACATATTTTCATATACAAAAAATTTCATACTAAAAAAGGTTGTTGGTTTATAAAGAAAAAGGAAACATCGGTATGTCAAAGGATGAACAGGGTCTTTTATATTGAAAAACATTCCCTATAGCTTCGATCTTTGGCAAAAGTGATTTAGTAGTAGTTGAATACCACGCCAGTCATACGCATACACTGAGGAATCTAAATTATAGAAAAAGACAACCATCCATTAAAGCCATTAAGATATGGAGTAACATGTTTCATTGCCCGGATAGAGATAAGAACATAAGTAAAATAGTGGAGAAAAGGATAAAAAAATCAAATATCTCTATAGCCTATGTCTTTTGAAACCTCTAACAGTGAGCATCCCAATATTTTTAGCATTACCAACTACAACCACATACGACTAACACACATAGAATGAGGAGACAAAGATACCAAAATTAAAATAGACAAAATATTACCTTTTCAAGGCAACAAAATAGAACTCGATCTTCGTCAAAATCCTTTCGCCACTACTGTAAAACTTCTGTGGCTCTGAGAACTCGTTGACCTCTCACAATGAATGTTTTTACTAAAAAGACTTTTTGCTTAAAAGTTTTCTACCTTCAAGACTTGGACAATTTAGCTCAATAATGACCTATTTATAGCAAATAAAGTGGGGAACCAATTTAAGCTCCCACCAATATGGGATTTTTCTCTTTAGGGGTAGTTTTGAGAAATTTTCAAGGAAATTTCAAATCAAAGGGATAAGATAAGGTTTGGGGTGGCCAAATCATACAAATTCATACATATGAGCTATCCCATTTCCAGAAGCTTCATTAAAGCTATGCTGGATATGGATCAGATTCAGAGTGGTTGCTGTTCTAGGTTGATGGACGCTATTGCTGTATTGGGTCATTAATATTGTCTGAATTTGGGGTTTTCCACCGACTTAGGTTAGAATTGGTACTATTGTCGTTGGTCATTACTGGTATGGTTGTTATTGGGATTTGGTGTTTACTTTTTTATTGTGTGGTGCTTTGCTGATTGCTGTTGAAAAAGAGTAAAATGGGCTGGGTCGTAGGTTGATTTTTGGGCCTGCCATTGGCTTAATTATTATTAGGTTAGGTTAAAATATTAAAAGGGAATGGGGGGCTACTGAAATACGGGTTTGGGTTAGATAAAATTGTTGTTATTATTTTGTTGGGCTTGGGAAATTCAGAATTTGTGGGTTGAAGTTGGTTTAATTTTGGGTATTAGGGATTTGGCCAATTCTATTTGAGTTTTGTCCAAATTGAAAATCAATTGGCCAATTGCATCACAATTGTGGCCAGATCTAATATATTGGCTAAATTAAATCAAAAATTAAAATGAATTAATACCTCATTTAACCTTGATTTTCTTGATTAGATAAAATAAAACAAATGTTCTTTACCAAATAAATTATTATTTTTTAAACTAAATTATATTTAAATAAAGATTTTGGTGATTTGAATTTATTTTTAAGATAAACTTTGATCAAAATCCAATATTCCATAAATTAAATATTTAAGTAATAACATTATATAATTTCATATAATTAAATACGATAACATATAATCTTTACCTAAAATGGAAAAATTAACTAGATAAATACTTTGAAAAGCATTTTATTCAGATGAAATAAATGTTATAATTTTATTTAAAATCGAAGAAACTCAGGATTAAACTTAGTTGTGGAGGGCAAAAAATAGGTTTCAACACCTATGAGAATGCTTTTAATATATTGTTGCACTTTTTCATGGAACTATTGCATGGTATGGTTTGGTAGTAAGATCCTAAATGGTATAAATGGTTTGGAATAGATAAGTGGAATTATTTGGTGGTCATGGTTATGCTTAATTGAACTCCTTGTGTGGTACAATGGAATACCCCAAGTAAACATGTTAATGAATAATTTGAGGGGGATATGGGACTCCCCCAAGAAAATATAATAGTGGAACACTTGTAGGGTACATGAGGCTCCCCCAAGTTAACTTAGTGAATGCGTACACGGGAATCCCTTAACCTTTTAAGGTTTGGCTAAGGACAATACTTGTAAATTATATTCGGTATGATGATACCACTATTAATATCCTTGGTTAATAGTAAATGTCATAGTGGATTGATTGGTTAGAATTGGTTTTAATTTGGCAATAATGGCGGGGTGTGATAGCTAACCATGAAGGTGGGAGTTCAATATGTGAAAACTGAAAACTCATGTTTGCCGATATGATGGGTTGGTCATGAAAACCATATATGATACTATGAGGTACACAAAAGTCCTCTAATACACTATACATATGTATCATAAAGAGTGAAGCGTACTAAAAAATCCTCTACTTTTATGGTACCTTCGGTTTGTGTGGCTACATGCACCGGGGCTCATTTAGGGGGTTACACTGGACCCATATAGCCTGTGAGTGGTTTTTGGATGATTAAGCTACACATACCTATGTTAATGGTTTTAATATATATTCTAAACCCGGTTTTCTTTCCTGGCATGGTTATATATATGTGTGGTTTGTATGCATATGGTTGGTTTACTTGATTTTATTAGATGGCTTTATTTTATCCTTATCCTCAGTTCATGCTAGCATTCACCCTTTAACCTATCTTTGGCCGGTTGTATCCCAACGTAATGTAGGAACCGACCATTCTACTCCTCCTACTTAGTGATTGGATTTTGGGATCTGCTTTTGGATTAAAGTGGTGATCTTTAATTTTTTTAAAAGGCTCCCTTTTATGTTCATGGATGTTCTTACACACTTTGGTTTATTTATGGATATTGGTTTCTGCTATGGTTGGGGGCTTGTCCCTACTAGATATTGGTTTTCTTTTGGTTAAAGGCTTTTGTGGAACTACTATGGGTTGGTATGGCCGGATCGATATTGGTGTTAGCCTTAGTATTGGCATTGGTATTGGGGATGATATCGTTGGACTAAATTTCTCACTGTTTTATTCTTTTATATTATGTTATGGAACTTGGTTTGGTTATTATTTTGGTTTTGGTTTATGGTTTTGGTTGATTATGGTCATTGGTTGAATTTGGGATGATTAGGCTCGTTTGGATTGGTCTCGGTCATAAACCTATACAAGAGTTTGGATTAGTTCTATTACACGCTATCTTGTTATATGTTTGAAATTTATCCAACTCATGGCATATACTGGATGGTTAGGTTGTGTATCGTGGGTGGTCTCTGATCCAGGTAGGACTTGAGATTCCTATTACATCAAGGCCCCTGGTAAGGTCGTGTCAAGTTTGTATCAGAGCTTTAGGTTCATAATTAATTGGGAGTCTACAAAGTCGTGTCTAGCAGAGTCTCCTTTAAGGATGTGTAGCACGCCACACTCATGTGGAAGAGGTTACAAGGCATTTAGAAATATTTCACTTTTTTAGTATTCTATTCTCAAGCTTGGAGTCTAAGTCCTGGAATCTTCTCTAATCTTACTTTGTTCACTTTTTAGGTCATTCTTCGGCGATCTGAAACATAAGAAAACTCTTTTATCCCATATGGGGACAAGGTGGAAAGGACACAGGGGATCTATACTCGGTCTAAGGTCCAGTCCCTAATATTTCTAGAGTTCCAACAGTTGCTACTAGTCCTCTTTAAGGTGAGGCGACTAATATAGAATTTCGTCAATCAATTCATACTATTGCTCATTTTATTGCTGCTTAGGCTGAGAGGGATACATTTGGTGTTTTATCTACTGAGGACACAATAGTTGTCCAGTTTATGGAGATGAATCCTCCTACTTTTACTAGTGTGCAGGTGGAGGAGAATTTAAAGAATTTTTTGGATAAAATGGAGAAGATATTTAGGGTGATGCAGGCCATAAATATGGAAATGGTGAATTTTGAACCTTATCAGCTCAAGGATGTTGCGTACCAGTGGTACATGGTATGGGATAGGGATAAAGGTGATGTTAAGGAGTTGTCCTTATGAGAGACTTTCTCTAATAGTTTTTTAGATTGCTCCTTTCCTCAAGAGCTGAGTGAAGCAAAGGCAGAGAAATTTGTCAATCTTAGACAAGGAAAAATACTAGTCAAGGAAAATGCCTTGAAATTTCATAAACAACCAAGATATTCTATGAAATTAGTGTCCGATATGAGGGAGAGGATAATAAAGTTTACTTATAGACTATCCCGAGATTCGATTCTTAAAAGCAAAACTATGTTGCTAATCAAGGATATGGATATGTCTAGGGTTGTGGTTCATATGCAATAGGTAAAGGAATAAATAAGGAAACAGTCTGAATTTAGGGAAGACAGAGTAAGAATTTTAGGTCTACTTAACAAGGTGGTGGGCAACAACAATGTAGTTGGGATGGCAGTAAGTGGCCAAAGTAGAAGCGGAAGAGTTCTGGTTCTTTTTCTTCTACTAGTGCTCCTTACTCGAAGCCTTTGGGTAATAGGCATCAGCAGAGTGGTGATAATTTTTGGGAATAGAGTGCCCAATCTCAAGCGGGCGGGGAACATTGGCTTCTTTATGCCCTCCTTATCAGTTTTATGGTCATCTTTATTGGGGATTCTGTTGTGAAGGGAGAGACATGTGTTTTAACAATGGTCAGCCCAACCATATGCTCAAAAACTATCCAGTTGATGAGGGTTCTTGTGGAGCGGTCAAAGCTTCGGTTGCTTCATCTTCTGATCTAGCACCTAGTAGTGTTGCTTCTGTATCTGCTTATTTTTTTAGTGCTGACCCTGGTTGGAATAGGTTATATGCTCTTGTATCTCGACAAACTCTTGTATCTCGATAAGAGTTTAAGGCATAACCTAATGTCATGAATGGTATGTTACAATCTTTTTTTCATGATGTATATTACTTTCTTGTTCAGGGGTTCACTCCCTCTTATGTGACCTAATTTGTGGCTGTATATCATAGTTTTGATCCTAAGATTTTTAGATCCTTTTTCTATTTTTACCCTGGTTAGAGACTCTGTGGTTGATAAGAGAGTCTATATGGAGTTTATGGTATCTATTGGTAGTATACAGACTTTGGTGGATTTGTTTGAACTAGATATAATGGATTTCCATGTTATTTTGGGGATAGATTGGTACACTCTTACTATGCGTCATTAGATTGTCAGACCCGTAAGGTTGTATTTAGATTCCTAGTGAATTGGTTATTAAGTGGGAGGGTGGTTCCCTCGCTCCTAAGATAAGGTTTATTTCTTATGTTAAAGCTCAGTGATTAATCTCCAAAGGGTGTCTCTTTTATTTAGTTTAGGTTAAAGATTCTAACTCATAAGGTCTTTCTTTACATTAAGTTTCGGTGGTAAATTAGTTTCCTAAGGTGTTTTTAGATGATTTTCTTAGTGTTCCTCCGGATAGGGAGATTGTGTTTGATATTGATTTAGTTTAGGACACTCGTCTAATATCTATTCCTCCTTATAGAATGGCTTTGGTTGAGTTGAGAGAACTCAAGGAGCAACTTAAAGATCTTCTGGACAAGGTGTTTATTTATCCTAGTGTATCCCCGTGGGATACACTGGTATTATTTATGCGCAAGAGAATGGTTCCCTTTGGATGTGTATTGATAATCAAAAATTGAATAAGGTAACGGTTAAGAGCAGGTATCCTCTTCCAAGGATAGATGACTTATTTGATCAGTTGCAAGGTGCCAAGTTCTTTTCTTAGATAGATTTTTGTTCTGGGTATCACCAGCTTAAGATTAGGGATGAGGATATCCCTAAGATAGGTTTTCATACTCGGTATGTGCACTTTGAGTTCTTAGTTATGACATTTGGTTTGACTAATGCCCAGTGGCATTTATGGATTTCTTGAATAGGGTTTTCAGGCAGTTTCTAGATCTTTTTTCATTGTTTTCATTATTTTCATTGATGACATTCTGGTTTATTCTAAGAGTAAGGTGGATCATGCTAATCACCTCTTTGTGGTGTTACAGACCTTAAAAGAGCAACAATTGTATGCCAAGTTCTCCAAGTATGAGTTTTTGTTATATGCTGTAACTTTCTTGGGCCATATTATTTCTAGTGAAGGGATCATGGTGGATCTACATAAAGGTGGCTGTGGTAAAAAGATGGCCTAGACCTACGAATCCAACCTACATTTGGAGCTTCTTACATTTGGCTTAGTATTATAGGAAGTTTGTGGAGGGTTTTTCTTCGATAGCTGCCCTATTAACTAAGTTGACTTAGAAAAAGGCGAAGTTTTCTTTGTTGGATACGTGTGAAGAGAGTTTCATAAAGCTTAAGGATAAGCTAACATCAGCTCTGATTTTGACATTTCCTGAAGGTAATGAGGGGTTTGTGGTTTATTATGATGCGTGTCATGTCGGACTTGGTTGTGTTTTGATGCAACATGGGAAGGTTATAGCCTATGCTTCTAAGTAGTTGAAGGTACATGAGAAGAATTATCCTACTCATGATTTGGAACTTCTAGCGGTGGTTTTTCTTTGAAAATCTGGCAGCATTATTTGTATGGTGTGCACATGGACATATTTTCTGATCATAAGGGTCTACAGTATGTGCTCACTTAGAAAGAGTTAAATCTCAGGCAAAGAAGATGGTTGGAGATTCTCAAGGACTATGATATAAGTCTTCACTACCACCTAGGTAAAGCTAACATGGTTTTTGATGCTCTTAGAAACTTGTCCATGGGTACTTTAGCTCATGTGGAACAAGAGAAGTGGGAATTGGTGAAGGATATTCACCGCTTCGCTAATCTTGGAGTTCGTCTCTTGGAATCTAATGTTGGTGGTGTGATGGTACAGGAAGTGGTTCAGTCATCTCTAGGTGCAGAGATTAAGGAGAAGCAAGTGCTGGATTCTTTCTTGATAAAAATCAAGAGTGATATTAGTGTGCAGAAGGTGATGGTCTTTATGATCAGTGGTTATGGTACTTTATGATACCAAGGGAGGTTATGTGTTCTTGATGTCGATAGTTTGTGCCAGAGGGTTTTGGCCGAGGCACATGAATCGCGCTACGTTGTTCATCCCTATTCGGAAAAAATATACCAAGAGCTAATGGAAATGTATTGGTGGAGTTGTATGAAAAGGGATGTGGCTGATTTTGTGTTCGAATTCTTGGTGTGACAACAAGTAAAAGTTTAGCACATGAGGCTTGGTGAGTTGTATCACAAAATTAATTTACCCAAATGTAAAAGAGAGGTGATTAATATGGATTTCGTTACTAGTCTTCCTTGGTCAAGGAATCAATTTGATTCAATTTGGGTCATCGTGGATAGAATGACCGAATCCACTCACTTCTTGCCGGTGCAGATTAACATTTTGGCTGAGGACTATAAGAGGTTGTATCTTCATGAGAATTTAAAGATGCATGGTGTATCTATTTTGATTATTTTTAGTTGGGGTACGCAGTGTTCATCTCACTTTTGGTGGTCTTTTCAAAAGGGTTTGGGGACTAAGGTAAGTCAGAGTACTGCTTTTCATCAGCAGATGAATGGGCAAGTAGAAAGGACTAGTCAGGAATTGAAGGATATGCTTCAAGCATGTGTGATTAACTATGGTGGTAATTGGGTTGAGCATCTACCTCTTGTACAGTTTACTTATTATAATAATTACATTCTAGTATTGATATGGCCCCTTTTGAGGCATTGTATGGTAAGAGGTGTAGATCTCCTATTGGGTGGTTCGAGCATGGTGAGGTGGATATGTTTGGTCCTAATTTGGTTTATCAGGCTATGGAAAAGGTGAAGGTGATTCAAGATAGGCATAAGGCTGCCCAAAGTAGCCAAAAGTCCTATGTAGATGTAAGGCGTAGAGACTTGGATTTTGAGGTTAGGGATAAGGTATTCCTAAAGGTATCTTTATGAAGGGAGTAATGCATTTTGGTAAGAAGGAGAAGCTCAGTATCCAATTTGTTGGTCCTTATGCGATTTTGTGAAGGGTTGGTAATGTGGATTATGAATTGAAGTTTCCATCTTGTTTAAGCTCCATTTACCCGGTATTCTACATCTCTATGTTAAGGAAGTGCATTTGTGATCCGTTTTTGGTTGTTTCTTTGGAGGGATTGGGTTTCTTGGATTCTCTGTCTTATGAAGAGGTCCTGATTGAGATATTAGATAGGTAGGTTCGTCCATTTCTGACCAAGAATGTGTCCTCGATTAAGGTTCTTTGGCAGATCCACAAGGTGGAAGAGGCTTTATGGGAAGTGGAGTAGGACATGAATTTCGAGTATCCTCATTTATTTTTTGCTCCTAGGATTTGTGCGGAAGGTATGTTTTCTTGAGCATACTTTTGTTTTCAAACTTTGTTAAAGGAAAGATTAATATCCTTGCATCTTTATTTTCTAACACGATTAAAGGTTGGATTGATATTTGATAATGCAAATGAATTATGCTTGTGTTTACCCTACCTTGTTCATCATTCAGGGATGAATATTCCTAGTGGGGGAGACTATAACACCCTTTATTTTTGACCCTTAGAAAATTTCCTGGATTTCTAGTTTGTGGACAAGATACGACTAAGGGGTACCAGTCATATGATGGGGTACGGTTCATATCAGTTGGTATTATGTTGACTAGTATTAGTTGGTGGGTTGGATTGTTTTCTTAAATTGATGCGACTTGGTGGATACGAGTCGTATTAGTGGATACGGGTCATTTGGTTTGAGGTTTTTCCTTCACTTAATCTTAGACTTGGTAGCTTAACTTGGGTCTGAGTACGGGTGGCCCATTACGAAACATAAGTTAGGGTACGAGTCATACTATGGACTCGTATGGTGGACAGTGTTCAATCCTCTTTAGAGGGTATGACTAGTATGGTTAGTCATACTCCCCGAGGAGAATTTTATACAATTTAAGTGAGGTTAATCTGGACAATTCCCCTTTAACCTATTAAGGCCCCACGAATTTTAACACACTTGGGCGGTTATTTGCCCTATTATTCTATTCATTAACACTTGGAAAACACTCTCTAATCCTCTCTAAGGTTTTTGGGTAAAGAAAGGCTAGGGTTTTTAATGGAACTATTGCATGGTATGGTTTAGTAATGAAACCCTAAATGGTATAAATGGTTAAATAGAATGGTTTTCTGGTCATGGTTATGGTTAATTGAACTCCTTGTGGGATATAATAGAATCCCCCATGTAAACATATTAATGAAAAACTTATGGGGTACATGTGAATCCCCCAAGCAAACATAATAGTGGAACACTTGTGGGGTACATGGGACTCCCCCAAGTTTAGCTTAGTGAATGGGTACATGGGAATCCATTAATCTCTTAAGGTTTGAATAAGGAAAATACTTAACAGTTATAGTCGTATGATGATACCACTATTAATAGCCTTGGTTAATAATAAATGGTATGATGGATTGGTTGGTTTGAAATGGTTTTAATTAGGAAATAATGACAGGGTGTGATAGCTAACTGTGAAAGGGGAGTTTAATGAACGAACACTGGAAACTCATGATTGCCGACATGAGGGGTTGGTCATGGAGACCATATATGTAATGCCCCAAGACTACACCCTAGGCATCACACGTGCTTATAATCTCAAAGGACCATAAGCTGACCCATGACTGGTACCTGCTGTGAGCACCGAATGATAATAATGAAAATATATGTGGAAGTTGGGCTGAAAATGCCATAAGTTTCATAAACTGAAAACAAATACTGAATAATGATAATAATACTGAAAATACTGAACATCTGTTTGAAGTAATCTAGTCCAAACACCTCTAACTATCTGATTGTGGAATTGATGGGACAAGTCCCCAACTAGCCCCGACTACTGAACATACTAAATCTACTGAAATGCTAAAATAAAATAATGCCCTCAATGGATGAAGACTCACTACTGAATCTGCCGCTGATATCCTGTGCTGTTAAGAATGGTCAAGACCCTGAGCGTCTGAACCTATGAAATGAGACATCATAGCATAAAAGAAAGAGTATTCATCAGTACGTGGAATGTACTAGTATGTTAAGTGAGGTAAGACTGATATACATGGGTTCATATGCATGAGATGATAACTGATTGAATGAATATCATGAAGTAACTAGATGAGAGTGCATGCAAAACTATAAGTACTGAGCATACTAAACATGATATACTACATATATAGATATACATCGTGTATCTGAGATTATACTGAAACTGAGTGCTGAATTCTGATGGCTGAGTAACTGATAATTGATAGCCATGGTTCTATAGAACTGTCTGAGTTCTTTACTGAATGCTGATACTGAAACTGTGATAGTGGGTGCGTTCATCTAACTGACATTCCCTGATATAAACTAAGTTAGGGTCCAACCTGTGACCCTAGTTTGAAGGGTGGTAGCGACTTGCCACGGGATACTAACAAGGCTGGGTCAACCCTAATCTAGCAAGAAGACTCATGAAATATATTTATATGATTGCGCCAACCCTAGTCTGGCAGGAGGATGACTTACCCTATGCTGGCTATGTAGTTCTGTAATGGAGGGACTGCTACTAAGGGTTAAAGCCCCTGCTGAAAAGAATGTCCCCATCAATGGGTTAGCTCGGTACTGAATCTTACTCCCAACTGAATCAATACTTAAATAATTACTAGACTGTACTAGGCTTGACTGAATAGACTCTGATCATATTGACTGATTGGTCTGGATTGAATTCACTGAGTTCTGTTAAGTGACTGAGAACTATTGTTCTTGACATTTACTAGGATTATTCTACAACTACTGTAACTAAGTAACAACTAGATTTCGGGTAATAATTACCCCAGGACTCGATAGCATAATAGATAAACTCATATCACAACTTTAACAACACAATAATAGGCTACCATGCATGATTTCCTCATTTAGACATTTTATAAAACACTTGCATGGCATAGCTTGAGCATGGGAGTAGTTTAAACATGTAGTAATAGCATGATTTCAATACTAAGATCACCAAAGGATCACAACACACAATTCATTCACTTAGACATTTTGTCAAACACTTAGGAGGCATAACCTTATACTTGGGAATGAACAACATGTTAATGCATCATGACTACAACAATCAATTCACAATTCAAGGATTTTAACCGGGGAATTACGTCAATGACATACATGCTATCTCATGTTCAGAAAACTTATAATTAAATCTTAAATTGAAACCCATACAATAACACAAATATGAATACAACCCAATTTGCGCATGTAAATCATGAATCTTAAAATCTGTAGTCTTAAAAAGGGTTCTTGAACTCCAAGGGTGGAAAGAAACCCAAGGCTGAACACCTAACATACCCGAGTGATGAAATTCGTGAAGATTCTTGGGGATTTCTTGAAACTTGATCTTGACCTTAATGAACTAGGGTTTATTTCTTGAGAGGATTTTGTGAAGAATGAATGTATTTTTCCCTTTTGGGAGCTTAATTTCGTGTTTTGGATGAATTGGGTGAGGGGAAAAGGACCTAAAGGCCCTTGGAAAATCGTAAGTTAATTAGCAAAATTGGCCTAGTGATACGATAGGCAATGTGCTGCATCGATAGGGTCGATGATATAATCGATATGTCACGTCGATTGGTGTGATACGATAGCCAACGTGACACGTCAAGATCGCATTAGGTTGTTATTTTGGCCATCCAAACATGACTAAAACGATGTTCGAAAAATTCTGAAACTTACCAAATATGACCTATTGAAATCCTTGATCATGAATAAATTTAAAAATTGATTATCTAAGGCCGGTAAGATCATAAATGATGCCATTGAAATATTGAGGACAAAAATGTGACTAAGTGTCAACACTTAGCAGAAATTTTCTAAGTCTGGGACCCCTTATTACAAGCTACATGGGACTGAATTGACTTGGACTTTGTGGGGTCTTATAATATCTCCCCCTTGGGAACATTCATCCTCGAATAGGACTGACTGAACTGAGAGGAACTAAGGAACTGTACTTACACTAACATACATAACTGAAGCATGACTGAATTTTGGAGACATGACTCATGACTGAACTATTTCATAATTGCATGAATGATAGGAGAATGTTATGCAGCCGTAACTGAGTATGGAATATAGTAAATCTAAGGAAGGCTATTACATTAGTCTGAATCTGAGTTTACAGAGAAAAGGTGAGGATACTTGGTTCACATGTTTGCCTCTATTTTCCAAGTAGCTCCCTCAACGGATTGATTCTGCTAAAGAACTTTGACCAAAGGAACCTCTTTGTTCCTTAGTCTGTGAATCTGACGATCGAGGATTTCGACTTGGACTTCCTCATTAGAGAGATTATTCTGAATATCTACACTCTCTATAGGTACTATAACTGTCGGGTCACCAATGAGCCTCTTTAGAAAAGAGATGTGAAACACTGGATGCACTGATGCTATGTCTACCAGTAACTCAAGCTCATAATATACATTACCAAAATGACTCAGAATCCTATCAGGACCAATATATCGGGGACTAAGCTTTCCCTTCTTACCAAATCTCTTCACCGCTTTCATGGGAGAGATTTTCAAATACACATAATCACCAATCTCAAATTCAAGATCTTTCCTTCTCAATCTGTATAAGATTTCTGTTGGGTCTGGGCTATCTAAAGCCTCTCCTTAATCAACTGCACTTTCTCTAAAGCATTAAATACCAAGTCAGGCCCTGCTACAACATCCTCACCTACCTAAAACCATCCAGTGGGAGATCTATATCTCCTCCTATAAAGATCCTCAAACGAAACCGTATGAATACTGGAATGATAGCTGTTAGTATATGCGAGCTTAATAAAAGGTAAGTGGTCATCCTAACTACCCTGAAAGTTAATGACATACCCTCTCAACATATCTTCTAAAGTCTGAATGGTCCTTTCTGTTGGACCATCTGTCTGTGGGTGAAAGGCTGTACTAAGGTGGACTTGGGTACCAAGACCCTTTTGGAAGGCTTTCCATAAGTAAGAGGTGAACTACATACTTCTATCTAAAATAATGGTTAATGAGACACTGTGTAACCTCACCAACTCTCTAATATAGAGCCTAACATAGTCCTCGACTGAATAAGAAGTATGAACTGGCAATAGATAGGCTGATTTGCTCATCCTGTCCACAATGACCCAAATAGAATCATGCTGATGATGAGTACGAGGCAAACCTATCACGAAATCCATGTTCACTTTCTCCTACTTCTATGTGGGAACACTGAACTCCTACATGAAACTACTAGTCTTTTATGCTCAATCTTCACCTGCTGACAAGTAGAGCACTTAGCCACAAACTCTGTAATGTCTCTCTTCATCTGACTCAACTAATCAATCTCCCATAAATTACGGTACATATTTGTGGCCCATGGATAAATCAGGTAACGTGCACCATGTGGTTCTGCAAGAATCCGCAGGCTTACACTATCCATACGTGGAACACATAATCTACGTTGACAACGCAATACACCATTCCCCCTTAGAAGAAAATCTCTGCTTTCTGGTCTCTGACTGACTCTTTCAGCTTAACTAAACTGGGACCCCTATCCTTCTTTTCTTTTACTTTGGAAACCAAAGATGATTTTGAACTATTCTGCACCCAAATACTACCCTCAGCTGAATCAACCAAACGCACACCTAGTCTAGTAAGCTGATGAATTTCTTAAACTATCTTATTCTTTCCATCCTCAACGTGAGCAACACTTCCCATGGACAACCTATTGAGGGCATCCACTACTATATTAGCCTTGCTCGGATGATACAAAACACTCATTTCATAATCTTTCAGCAACTCTAACCACCACTTCTAACGCAAGATCAGGTCTTTCTGCTAAAATACATACTGCAGGATTTTATGGTCTGTGAACACATTACCATGCATCCCATACAAATAGTGCCTCTAAATCTTTAAGGAAAACACAACATCTGCTAATTCAAGATCATGGGTGGGATAATTATTTTCATGGGGCTTAAGATGTCTAGAGACATAGGCCAAAACCTTACCCCTTTGCTTCCAAACACACCCAAGACAACTCTAGAAGCTTCATAATATTCAACAAATCTGTCTGAACCATCAGGTAAAGTCAAAACTAGGGCTGGAGTGAGTCGAGTCTTCAACTCCTAAAAACTCTTCTCACAAGAATGTAACCACTGAAACATAAATTTTTTCTAAGTCAATCTAGACATAAGGGATGTAATAGACAAAAATCCTTCAACAAACCATAAGTAATAGCTAGGATAACCCAAGAAGCTCCTGATATCTGGCGAAGAGATGGATTTGGGTTAGTTTCTCACTTCTTTAATCTTTTGAGGATCAACTCTAATGCTATCACCGAAAATAATATGACCAAGGAAAGATACTGACCTTATCCAAAATTTGCATTTATTGAATTTGGCAAATAATTAACGGGCTCTGAGAGTCTACAATACTATTTTGAGATGGTCTGCACGATCATTTTCACTGCGGGAGTATATAAGAATGTCATCTATAAAGACTATAAGAACATGTCCAAGTAATGCTTGAGCACACAGTTCCATCAAGTCCATAAAAGCTACTGGGGCATTGGTAAGATCAAATGACATGACTAGAAAATTGAAGTGACCATATCGAGTACTGAAAACTATTTTTGGAATGTCACATTCTCTGACTCTGAGCTGATGATAGCCTGATTTGTGGTCTGTGTTAGAAAAGTAACTGGTACCCTAAAGTTGGTCAAAAAAGTCATTGATTCTAGTAAGTGGGTACTTATTTTTGATGGTGACTTTCTTCAACTAACGGTAGTCTATACATATTCTAAGAGAACCATCTTTCTTTCTTTCGAATAGAATTGGTGCACCCTAAGGGGATACGCTGGGCCTAATGAAACATTTGTCTAAGAAGTCTTTAAACTGTTCTTTTAATTACTTAAGTTTAGCTGGAGCCATTCTATATGGTGTAATAAAGATGGGCTAAGCAGGAAGAAGGTCTATTCCGAAGTTAATTTCTCTTTTGGGAGGAACTCCGAGGAGATCTTTAGAAAACACATCTGGAAATTCACTTGCAATTGGAACTAACTCAAGATTAATAGCCTTAGAACTAGTCATTGACTCACACCAAATGATAGACACACCCCTTTGATATTATTTTCTCTCTCTAAGGTATGAAATAAGTTAGCCCTTAAGTGCTATGGTACTACCCCTCCATTCTAGGATATGTTTTTTCGGGAACTGAAAATAGCCAACTCTATTTCTACAATCAACTGAGGTATATCATAAATGGAGCCAATCCATGTCAAGAATGACGTCAAAATCCTTTATCTATAACTCTACTCAATCTGCTGAAGCAACTTTCTGAGATACCATAATCGAACAGTTCCTGTATACCCACTGGACTATGATAGACTTACCCACTAAGGTAGAGATTGAGAAAGGCTCTGTTAGGATTTTTGGACTGTCTCCAAAGTTGATGGCTATATAAGGAGTTACAAAGGACAAAGAAACTCTTGGATCTAGCAAAGCATAAATATATAAATGGTAAACTCGTAACGTACCAGTCACTACATTAAGAGAATTTTCTTGATCTTGTTGGGACTGGAGTGCATAGAGCCAGTTTGGCCATTGCCCACTGGTGGAACTGGAAGCGGCACCCTATTGAGATAGGCGACCAGACTGAGCTGAGGGATAGTTTTGCTAACTCTATGAACCCATCTGAGGACACTATCTTATTCTATAACCTAGTTTTCTACACCCAAAACACACGTTGCTGCCAGCCCTGCATTACCCTGACGATTTCTACCATATTTCTAGCAGAGAGGATTTATTCAAGAACTACTAACTCTACCCTGAGATTTAGAGCCTGGAGCCCTATCATTATTACCATTTGAATTTACGCACCGAAGCACTAGTTGAGGATAGAGTGGGACTAAAGATTTTGGGTGGAACTGAGGACAATTTCCACCCTCTGACTTAGGTTTAGCAAAATTAAAGCTACCTTTTTTTATCCCTCTTGCTTTCCCTCTCTTTCTCCTTAGTCTTCTATTCCTTAATCTTCTGAGCTTGGACCATCAACCAAGCCAAGTCCATCTCCTTAATAAGCATTATGGTCTTACACTCCTTGACTACACAATCAGATACACCAGATGCAAACTTGCTCATCTTAGACCTGCTATCAACTACCACATGAGGAGAATACCTAGCTAACTAAGTAAACTTAAAGGAATACTCTTTCACACTTATGTTGCTTTGCTTTAAATTGATGAACCGTAATGCCTAAGCCTTCCTCACCTCCAACAGGAAAAATCTATCTAGAAAGGCAGTAGTGAACTCCTCCCATTCTATAGGCCCTACATCTACGGCCCTATTTACCTTCTACTTCTTAAAGCATGTGTGAGCTATATCCTATAACTGGTAGGCAGCTAACTCCACACTCTCACTAGTGGTTAACCCCATATTATCTGTTACCTTTTGCAATATGTTAAGGAATTCTTATGGGTTCTCTTCAGACTTAGACCTTGAAAATAAAAGACAGTTTATTTTGGTAAACTCCCAAATTCTAGCTCCAGCAGTATTGGCCACTAGGTTGGCCTGAACAGTAGCTGGGCATTCATTCTAGGTGGCTATAAAATAATCTAGTGTGGTGGAAGCTACTCTGAATTCTGCTTGAGAAATATGCTTATTCAGGGGACCTTCCTAAATGGACAAAGGTGATGGCTGGTTCCCAGTTCCTTTTCCATTGGTGTTTTTGGGAGGCATATTCTATAAATAGAAAGAAGTGTGTGGTTAGATAGAGAGTTTAACTTTAGTTCGTGCTAATTTTCACGCCTTTTTTCCTAACATAGCTCATAGCCTATTGTCCATAAGTTTGGCATGCTACGCACCCATGCATAAGGCTCTACTTGATGCAGCTTTCAGATAACTTAGGACTCTTTAGAACCTTAGGCTCTGATACCAAATTTGTGATGCTCGAACACTACACCTTGGGCGTCATACAGTGCTTACAATCCCAAAGGACCACAAGCTAACCCATGACTGGTACCTGCTGTGAGCACTGAATTATAATACTAAAAATATATGCAAAAGTTGGGAGGAAAATTCCATAAGGTGCATAAACTGAAAACAAATACCAAATACTAATAATAATACCGAAAATACTAAACATTTATCTGAAGTAATCTAGTTTGAATGCCTCTAACTGTCTGAATGTGGAGTTGATGGGACAAGTCCCCAACTAACCTCGACTACTAAACATACTAAATCTACAAAAATATTGAAATAAAATAATACCCTTGATGGAAGAGGACTCACTACTGAATTTTCCGCTGATATCCTATGCTTCTAAGTACGGTCAGGACCCTGAGCATCTGAAACTATGATTGAGATATCATAGCACTAAAAAGAAAGTATGCGTCAGTACGTGGAATATACTAGTATGCTAAGTAAGGTAAGGCTGATATACATAGATTCATATGCATGAGATGATAATTGACTGAATGAACATTATGATGTAACTTTATGAGAGTACATGTAAAACTGTAACGATAGAGCATATTGAACCTACTATACTATGCATATAGATATTTATCATGTTTCTGAGATTATACTAAAACTGAGCACTGAATTCTGATGGCTGAGTAACTGATAACTGATAGCCATGGTTATGTATAACTGTTTGAGTTCTTTATTGAATATTGATATTGAAACTATAACTATGGGAGTGTTCGTCTAACTAACATAACTTGATATAAACTGAGTTGGGGTCCAACCTGTGACCCCAGTTGGAAGGGTGTTAGCACCTTGCCACGGGATACTAACAAGGCTAGGTCAATCCTAATCTGGCAAGAAGACTCGTAAAATATATATATATATATATATATATAGTTGTGTCAACCATAGTTGGCAGGAGGATGAATTACCCTACGCTGGCTAGGTAATTCTGCAATGTAGGGACTACTACTAAGGGTTGAACCCTCTACTATCAGGAATGCCCCTATCCCTAGGTTCACTTAGTGCTGAATCTTACTCCTATCTGAATTGACATAGAACTGATCACTAGACTGTAGTAGGTTTGACTGAACTGATATTGATTATGTTGACTAACTGATCTAGACTAAGTTCACTGAGTTTTGTTAATTGACTGAGTACTACTGTTCTTGACCTTTACTGGGATTATTCTACAAATACTACAGGTAAGTAAACAACTAGATTTTAGTTAATAATTACACTCAGGACTTGATAGCATAATAGATAAACTCATATCACAACTTTAACAATAGAACAATAGGCTACCATGCATGATTTACTCATATGGACATTTTATCAAACACTTGCAAGGCATAGCTTGAGCATGGGAGTAGTTTAAATATGTTGTAATAGCATGATTTCAATACTAAGATTACCAAAGGATAACAATGCACAATTCATTCACATAGATATTTTTTCAAACACTTAGGAGGCATAACCTTGTACTTGGGAATGAACAACATGTTAATGCATCATGACTACAAAAATCAATTCACAGTTCAAGGCTTTTGACATGGGAATTACATCAATCACATACATGCTATCTCATATTCATGAAACTTATAATTAAATCTTGAATTAAAACCATTACAACAGCACAAACATCAATATAACCCAATTTGCACATGTAAATCATGAATCTTAAAACTTGTAGTCTTAAGAAGTATTCTTGAACTCCAAATATGGAAGGAAACTCAAGGATGAACACCTAACATACTTGAGTAACAAAATTCATAATGATTGTTGGGATTTCTTGAAACTTGATCTTGAGTCTGATGAACAAGGATTTATTTCTTGAGAGGATTTTGAGAAGAATGAATGTATTTTGCCCTTTTGGGAGCTTAATATCGTGCTTTAGCTGAATTGGGTGAGGGCAAAAGGACCTAAATGCCCTTGGAAACTTGTAAGTTAATGAGTAAAACTATCTCAGTGATGTGATAGGCGATGTACTGCATCAATAAGGTCGACGTGATAACCGATGCGTTGTGTCGATGGTTGCAATATGATACCCAACGTGACGCATTAAGATCGCACTGGCTTGTTGTTTTGGACATCCAAACAGGACTCAAACGATTTTCAAAAGATTTTAAAACTCATCCAATATGCCCTATTGATATACCTGATCATTAATCAATTTAAAAATCGATAATCTAAGGTCGGAAAGATCATAAATAATGCCGTTGAAATATCGTGGACAAAAATGAGACTAAGTGTCAATACTTAGCTGAAATTTTTCTAAGTTTGGGACCCCTTATTACAAGCTATATGAGACTGAATTGACTAGGACTTTGCAGGGTGTTACAATATCTCTCCCTTAGGAACATTCGTCCTCGAATGAGACTGACTAAACACAGAGGAACTAAGGAACTATACTTACACTAACATGCATAACTGAAGAATGACTCAATTTTGGAAACATGACACATAACTGAACTATTTCATGAATGCATGAATGATAAGAGAATGTTATGCAGCTATAAGTGAGTATGGAATATAGTAAATATAAAGAAGGCTTTTGTAAGACCCCACAAAATTTTTAAGCTTCATTTAGTCCTTTAAGCTTGTCAAGGGGTCCCAAACTTAGAAATATCTAGCTAAGTTCCTAGACTTAGCATATTTTTGTCCTTAGAAAGCTGGCAATCTTATTTCGCCACCTAAATGTCATTTAATAGTCTGTATATTTGTTAATTCATGATCAGAGAGGTCAATAGGTGTTCCCGGATAAGTTTCCGATATTTTGGACCTTGATTAGACCACGTGTCCTAAAATAGTGGACCAATGCAATCTTGGTGTGCCGTATCATCGCCCATCGTGTTGGTTAACATTTTTGTAGGGACTGTCTGTAAAACTACTAAGGCTTGGAATGATCATTGAGTGACGTGTCGTGTATGGCGTTGATGCCCAATTTCAGTCATTAAATTTCCATATTTTTAAGGGATAAAGGATCAATTTCCCACCCCTATAAAAACCATATAACACATAATTCAGGCATTTTTCACCTAAAATATACTAGTTTCTCTCAATTTTTATCAAGAACAAGTTTAGAGTTTTTAATTAGGGATTCAAATTAAAGGAAATTACACCATCAAACTTCACAGAATCAAGAACAATGGAATGCATAGTGTTCATTTATGGATTCTTTCCATCGATGAAGTTCAAGAATCAAGTTTTAAATCATGTATTGTGAATATTTTTTTGCGGGTTGATTATGTTAATGAGATTATGATGATGTAATTCTCAAGCTGGAATATTTATTCGTTGTTCATGAAACTATGTTAATGTGTGACTTGAAATCTATAAGTTTAGTCGATTCATGGAGTTTTGAAGTGATAATTTTATGATTATGCCTATGTCTTAAGTTGTGCATGCACGGAGTATGATAAAATGCCTAAGGGACTAGAAATTATGCATCATAACTCAATTGTAACCCAAATGATAAGTGCATGCTTTACCCTTATGATCACAATGACTTCTATGATAATATTGTGCATTATAAATTTTTTATAAAATGCTCATGAGACTTGTTGATGAAATTATGACATGTTTATATGCTTTCCTATTCATGTACAAGATTATGATAGCCATGTACTTCATGAAATCCCTAACTTATTGTATTATTGATTGTTGATGTTGGTCATGTTTTAAAGAATATCATGCCTTGTTAGTTCCCTTCTATTGAGTTTTAGGGTACTTATACCCGACAATTTAGCTGTATGACTAGACTCAGGAAAAGTTAGTAATCCCAGAATCTCAGTAGTATTCCATCAGTCAACAAAACCTAAGGAAATCAGTTCAGTTTAGTTCAGTTAATCATATTCAGTGTCTATTCAGATGGGATTAGGATTCAGCACCGAGTTAGTCCAAGGATGGGACCCCAACTCAGCTATATTCTTTCTTTGGGGCATGTCAAATAGACGACTACTTCCCACAGTTATAGTCTCAATCTCAGTCTCAGTAATAAACTCAAATAGTTCTACAAAATTCAGGACTGTCAGGTATAGTCAATTCAGTACAATATAAAATCCAGCTAGTTCTATCAGAACCTAAACTATTAGACACAGTCTCTTAGTATCAGTTATATCCATTATCAGTAACTCATGTTATCAGTATTCAGACTTAGTAGTCAGTATCATCATGAATTAAGTTGCAGTCACTCATTTATGCATGTATTCTCACGTTTATGTTATATAGCCAGTTAATGTTGTTCATGTATCTAAACCCTTTGCATTCATCCTATGTCACTTGCATACCAGTACATTCAATCATACTGATGCATTTGTGCTATGGTGTTTTATACCATAGGTTCATAAGTACGAGTTCCAAAGCATCAGTAGCATTCCAGATTTCAGCAGCCAGATTTAGCAGTGAGTCCTCATTATTCGAGGAAGATCTGATTATTTATTTTATTATTTCAGCTTTTTTAGTAGATGGAGTTAGTTGGGGAAATGTCCCATCAACTTCTTATCCAGACAGTTCAGTCAGTTAGATGCTTTCGAACTAGATTCAGACTTTTGTACTTTTAGATATTTACTTTAATTTTGGTATTGTGATACCATATTATTTGGAGATGGTTTTATCAGATATTTTATTCAGTGTTTGAATCTTATGTCATGTTTTAGACTACTATTTCCTTATTTTACATGATGTATGTAGTGTACAGGTATAGATATTAGTCCTGGGTTAGCTTGTGGTCCTTTGATGTCTTGAGCACCATGTAGCGGTCTGGGTACTAGATTCGGGGTGTTACAAACTTGGTACCAAAGCCTAAGGTTCAATAGAGTCCTAGGAAGTCTGAAAGCTGTATTTAATAGAGTCTTGTTCATGGGTGTGTTGCGCGCCACGTTTATGTGCAGGAGGATATGAGATATTTTTGGATTAGTTTCCCTTCTTCCAGTATTCATGCCATTCCAGTGAGTGTGAGCTCAAATTTAACTCTCAGTCTGATCTATTTCTCCCTTTCTTCTGTAGAACATGCCTCCCAAAAGAAGAAATAGAAATCAGTCAACCCCTCAGCCCGTCCAAGCAGATCCCTTGGATGAACAAATTTCACATACAAAGTTCAGAGCTACATTCACCACTCTTGCTAATTCAGTTACTGCTCAGAATGAACGACCAACTATCATTTTGGCCAACCCAGTAGCTAATTTAGCTACAGCCAGGATTCAGGACTTCACCCGAATGAATCCTCCATCCTTCTTTGGGTCTAAGATAGACCAGGATCCTCATGAATTTTTTGATTAAGTTCAGAAGGTTATGGATATCATGGGAGTGTTATCTGTTGAGAGTGATAAGCTAGCGGCATATCAGTTGTAGGATGTGGCTCACATATGGTTCAAACAGTGGAAGTTAGAGAGGTCAGTTGATGCAGGGCCTATTAAGTGGGAGGAGTTTGTCACTGCATTCTTAGATAGATTCTTTACCTAAGATCTGAGGGAATCTAAGGTTTTAGAATTTATCAACCTCAGGCAGGGCAACATATTCTCTTAAGTTTACTCAATTAGCCAGATATGCTTCTCATGTGGTTGCAGATACCAGGGCCAGGATGAGTAACTTTATTTCTCGGGTAAATTATAGTGTGTTCAATGAGTGTAGGTCCACGATGTTGAATGGTGACATGAACATAGCCAGGCTTATGACCCATGATCAGCAGATAGAAGAGCAAAAGATTAAGATGAGAGAGAGGCAAAATAAGAGAGCAAGGACAGGTAGTTTTAACTTTACTCGGCCTAAGTCAGTGGGAAAAGACCGTTCTCAGTTTCATCCTAACACATCAGTTTGAGCTCCTTCTTCAGTTAGTTCTCCAGTACCAAAATTTAGAGATGACAATAGAGATAGGGCACGAGGCTTTAAATCTTAGGGTAGTATTAGCAGTTCCCAAACCTATTCTCTTTGTCAGACATGTGGCAAGCACCATCAGGGTACTTGCAGAGTGGGCAGTGGTATTTGTTTTGGATGTGGAAATCCAGGCCACAGAGTTAGAGATTGTCTCCAACCATGTCCTCAGGGTCAGCTTAACCATTCCTCAGCTCAGTCCGATCGCCCAATTCAGTAGGGTGCCATCTCCAGTACTACTAGTGGGAAATACCCAAATTGTCTTTATGATCTCCAGTCCCAACAGGAACAGGAAAATTCTCTTGATGTGGTTACTGGTATGTTATAGATCTTTCACTTGCATGTTTACTCCTTGCTAGATCCATGAGCATCTTTGTCTTTTGTTACTCTTTACATAGTAGTTGATTTCGGAGTCAGTCCCAAAATTCTAGTAGAGCCATTTTCAGTTTCAACCCCAGTGGGTAAAACCATCATAGGTCAACGGGTACACAGGAACTGTCCAATCATGATATTTTAGAAAGTCACTTCAGCAGACTTAGTCGAATTAGAGATGACTAATTTTGATGTCATTCTCAGCATGGATTGGCTTTATCTCTGCTATGCCATAGTTGACTGCAGAAACAAAGTCATCCAATTTTAGTTTTTAAATAAACCTATCCTAGAGTGGAAGGGTAGTACTTCAGCTTTCAGAGGTCAGCTTGTTTCCTACCTTCGGGTAAGAAAAAGGATATCTAAGGGATATGTCTATCATCTTATTTAAGGAAACTAGTTTCGAAATGCCCAGTCTTGAATTAGTTCCAGTAGTAAATGAATATTCAGATGTCTTTCCCAAAGATCTTGCTAGAATTCCTCTCAAAAGGGAAATAGACTTCGGCATTGATCTTCTTCAAGATACTCAACCTATATCTATTCTGCCATACAGAATGGAACCAGGAAAACTCAAAGAATTTAAACAGTAGTTGAAAGATCTCTTAGATAAGGGATTCATCATACCCAGTGTGTCCCCATGGGGTGCACCAGTCTTATCGTGCACAAGAAAGATGGTTCTCTCAGAATGTGCACTGATTACTGCTAACTTAATAAAGTCATAATCATGAACAAATATCCACTTCCCTGAATTGATGACTTATTTGACCAACTTCAGAGTGCCAACTATTTATCTAAGATATACCTCAGATCAGGCTATCATTATCTTAGAGTCAGGGAATGTGACATTCCAAAAATAGCTTTTCAAACTTTGTATGGTCACTTCAAATTCGTAGTCATGTCCATTGGTCTTACCAATGCCCCTGCAGCTTTCATGGACTTGATGAACCGTGTGTTTAAGCAGTACTTAGACATGTTCGTCATATTATTCATAAATGATATTATTTTATATTCCAGCAGTGAACATGATCACGCAGACTATCTTAGAATCATACTTCAGACTCTTAGAGATCATTAGTTATTTGCCAAATTCAGTAAGTGCAAATTTTTGCTAAGGTCAGTAGCATTCCTTGGTCATATCATTTCTGGTGATAGCATTAGAGTAGATCCTTAAAAGACCGAAGCATTAAGAAACTGGCCTAGACCTGTCTCTCTATCTGATATCAGGAGTTTCTTGGGTTTGGCTGGGTATTATAGACGGGTTTTTGAGGGATTTTCTTCTATTGCATCCCCTATGTCTAGATTGATGCATAAAAAAGTCAAGTTTCAATGGTTAAATCCTTGTGAGAAGAGTTTTTAGGAGTTGAAGACTTGACTCACCTCAGCTCCAGTTTTGGATCTTCCAGATGGTTCGGATGGTTTCATAGTGTATTGTGATGCATCCAGAGTAGGTTTGGGTTGTGTCCTTATAAAGAATTGTAAGGTCCTAGCCTATGCCTCCAGGAAGCTTAAACTCCATGAGAAGAATTATCCTACTCACGATCTTGAGTTAGCATCCATAGTTTTTGCCTTAAAGACTTGGAGGCATTATCTATACGGTGTTCATGTAGATATGTTCATACATCATAAAAGACTTGAGTATGTATTCTCTCAGAAAGATCTCAATCTTCATCAGAGAAGGTGGTTAGAGCTCTTGAAATATTATGGCATGAGTGTCCTTTATCATTCGGGCAAGGCCAATGTTGTGACCGATGCTCTCAGTAGACTGTGTATGGGTAGTGTTACTCATGTTGAGGATAGTAAGAGAAATCTAGCTCAAGAAGTCCATCAGCTTGCCAGACTAGGTGTCGACCTAGTTGATTTTTAAGAGGGTAATTTATGGGTTTAGAGTAGTTCAGAATCATCCCTAGTTTTCAAGGTGAAAGAAAATCAGGATAGAGATCACAAACTTGTTAAGTTGAAAGAGTCAATCAAAGATTATAAAGTAGAGGATTTTGTTGGTGTATTGCATTGCCAGGGTCGTCTGTATGTACCAAGTATAGATGACTTGAGGCAGCGAATTCTTGTAGAAGTGCATGATGCACGCTACTCTATTCATCCAGGGGCCATAAAGATGTACCATGACTTGTAGGAGATCTATTGGTGGAGTGCGATGAAGAGAGACATGGAAGAGTTTGTGGTGAAGTGCTCTACATGTCAGCAGGTTAAGATAGAGCATCATAAGTTTAGTGGGTCCATGCAAGAGTTTAATATTCCTACTTTGCAGAGGAAAAAAGTAAACATGGGCTTCATGATGGGTTTGCCTTGTACTCGTCATCAGCATGATTTAGTTTGGGTCATTGTAGCTAGGATGACCAAAATCAGCTTATTTCCTTCCAGTCCATACCTCTTATTTAGCCAAGGATTACACCAAACTCTATGTCAGAGAGTTGGTTAGATTGCATGGTGCTCTATTGTCTATTGTGTCAGACAGAGGTACCCAATTCACTTTTAATTTTGGAAAACATTCCAAAAGGTTCTTGGTACCCAAGTTCATTTCAGTATAGCCTTTCATCCTCAGACATATGGTCAAGCAAAAAGGATCATTTAGACTTTAGAAGATATGCTGCGAGCGTGTTCAATTGATTTCAAGGGTAGTTGGGATGACCACTTGCCTTTGATTGAGTTTGTATACAACAACAACTATTATTCCAGTGTTAAGATGGCTCCATTCAAAGATCTCTATAGTAGGAGGTGCAGATCTCTGGTTGTTTGGTTTGAAGTTAGTGAGGCCTCAATTATAGGGCCTGACTTAGTATTTGATGCCTTAGAAAAAGTCTAGTTGATCAGAGAAAGACTCCGAGTTGCTTAAAGCTGGTGAAGTCTTATACGGATGTATGCAGAAAGGATCTCAAGTTCAAGATTGGTGACTTTGTTTATCTAAATATCTCTCCCATGAAGGGAGTGAAGAGATTTGAAAAGAAGGGAAAGCTCAGTCCCTGATATATCAGTCCCTTCAAAATTCTCAGTTGTATCGTCAAGGTAGCTTATAAGCTTGAATTACCTTCAGATCTAGCCTCAGTTCATCCAGTCTTCCATGTCTCTTTGCTCAAGAAGTGCATATGTGACCCAACAGTCGTAGTCCCTATTGAGGGCATAGATATTCAGAGCAGCCTCTCTTATGAAGAGATTCTAGCCAAAATTCTTCACTACCAGACTCGCAGACTGAGGAACAAGGAAGTTCCTCTAGTCAAAGTTCATTGGCAGAATCAGTCCGTTGAGGGAGATACTTGGGAAATAGAAGCAGACATGCAGACCAAGTATCCTCACCTCTTCTCCACTAATTTAGACTCAACCCAAGTCAATAGCTTTCCTTAAAGCTTATTCATATTTCATGTCCAAATTTTAGTTACTATTTGGCATTCATTTTCATGCTCAGATTCTCATTATAAACTCAGTATTAAATTACCATTGCATATCCAGTCATATGTTCAAGCATTAAGTCATTCACGTATTCATCCATCAGATATGCATCCTCATTATGAGAAACTCAGCTTATTAGAAATCTTAGTCATGCATTCATGAATCAGTTACACATGCATAAGATATGTATGTTCAGTATGATAAATTTAGTTTATCGGTCATGTCAGTTATGTAATCATGTTACAGTTATTCATCTCCCATATGTACTTAAGTTATCATTTATCCCCTCTTAGTTAGTTTAATTCGAGGATGAATACTCCAAAAGGGGAGATATTGTAAGATCCCGTAAAATTTATAAGCCTCATTTAGTCCTTTAAGCTTGTCAAGGGGTCTCAAATTTAGAAAACTCTATCTAAGTTCCTAGACTTAGCTTATTTTTGGACTTTGAAAGTTGGCAATCTCATTTTGCCACCTTAATGTCCTTTAATGGTCCGTATGTTTGTTAATTCATGATCAGAAGAGGTCAATAGGTGTTTTCGGACAAGTTTTGGATTTCTTGGACCTCGATTAGACCATGTTTGGTGTCCCAAAATAGTGGACCAATGTGATCTTGGCGCGCCGTGTCGCCCATCATGTTGGTTAACATTGTTGCAGGGACTGCCAGTGAAACTACTGAGGCATGGCATGACATATCGGGTATCGCGTCGATGTCCAATTTCAGTCATTAAATGTCTGTGTTTATAAGGGCAAAAGAGTCAATTTACCACCCCTATATAAATCCTATAACACGTAATTAAGCCATTTTCACCCAAAATATACTAGTTTCTCTCAATTTTCCTCAAGAACAAGTTTAGGGTCTTCAATTGGGGATTCAAATCCAAGGAAATTGCACCGTCAAACTTCATAGAATCAATAACTAAGATATGCATAGTGTTAATTTATGGATTCCTTCCATCCATGAAGTTCAAGAATCAAGTTTTATATCATGTATTGTGAATATTTTGTTGTGGGTTGATTATGTTCATGATATTATGATAATGTGACTCCCAAGGTGGAATCTTTATGTGTTGTTCATGAAATTATGTTAATGAGTGGCTTGAAATATATAAGTTAAGTCGATTCATGGAGTTTTGAAGTGATAATTTGATAATTATGCTTATGCCTTAGGTTGTGCTTGCAAGATGTTTGATAAAATGCCTAAGGGACTAGAAATTATGCATCATAGCTCAATTGTGACCCAAATGATAAGTGCATACTCTACCCTTATGATCATAATGAATTCTATGATATTGTTGTGCATTATAAATATTTTATAAAATGTTCATGAGACTAGTTGATGAAATTCTGACATGTTTATATGCTTTTCCATTCATGTACAAGATTATGATAATCTTGTACTTCATGAAATCCCTAACTTATTATATTATGGATTATTAATGTTGGTCATGTATTCAAGAATGTCATGCTATGTTAGTTTCCTTCTATCGAGTCCTGGGGGTACTTGTACCTGACAATTTAGCTGTGTGACTGGAGCCAGTGTGATGTTTTCACGATATCCCCAGTCAAGCTATGTTTAGTAGAATTTAGTCAGTCATGTGACTCAGGAAAACACAGTAATCCCAAAATCTCAGTAGTATTCTGTTAGTCAACAGAACCCAAGGAACTCAGTCCAGTTCAGTTCAGTTAATCGTGTTCAGTGTCTATTTAGATGGGAGTAGGATTCAGCACCGAGTGAGTCCAAGAATGGTAACTCACCTGTTATTAGAGGGTGTGATTATTCGAAATAGTCCTTACACTCCAGAACTACATAGCTAGCGTAGGTTGAGACATCAAACCTGCTATTTTGAGTGTAGATGAGGTGGTTTAACCTGTTATATGAGGGTCCTACCATTCTCCCTTGAGTTCCTGCTATATGAGGGATCACTCACAGCTTGTCCTTACCAGAGGTGCGGTATTGACACCCTTCCCATTAGAGTGATAGATTGGACCCCAACTCAGCTATATTGCTTTATTTGGGGCATGTCAGATAGATGACTACTTCCCACAGTTACAGTCTTAGTCTCGGTCTCAGTAATAGAACTCAAATAGTTCATAGAATTTAGGACTGTCAGCTACAGTCAATTCAGTATAGTACGGAACCCTGCTAGTTCTAGCAGAGCCTAGACTATTAGACACAATCACTCTGTATCAGTTATATCAGTTATCAGTAACTCATGTTATTAGTATTAAGCCTCAGTAGTCAGTATCATTACGAATTTAGTTACAGTAACTCATTTATGTATGTATTCTCATATTCATGTTATACTGTCAGTTAGCATTGTTCATGCATCTAAAACCTTTGCATTCAGCCTACCTCACTTGTATACCAGTACATTCAATTATATTGACGCATTTGAACAATGGTGTTTTATAACATAGGTTTAAAAGTACGAGCTCTAGAGCATCTGTACATTCCAAATTTCAGCAGTGAGATTTAGCAGTGAGTCCTCATCATTCGAGTATGATATGATTATTTATTTCATTATTTCAGCTTAGTTTTCAGTAGATGGAGTTAGTTGGGGACATATCCCATCAACTCCTTATTCAGATAGTTCAGTCAGTTAGAGGCTTTTGGACTAGATTTAGACTGTATTATTTGCAGATATTTACTTTAATTTTTGTATTGTGGTACCACATTATTTAGAGATGGTTTTATTAGATATTTTATTAATTTTTTGAACCTTATGGCATGTTTCAGTCTACTATTTCTGCATTTTATATGATGTATCCAGTGTAAAGGTACAAATATTAGTCATGGGTTAGCTTGTGGTCCTTCGTGGTCATGAGAGCCAAATATCATTTCGGCTACTAGATTTGGGGTGTTCGCTATTAACTTAGGCTGAGTCTGAGTTGGTAGAGAAGAGGTGAGGATACTTGGTTCACATGTCTGCCTCTGTTTCCCAAGTAGCTCCCTCAATGGACTAATTCCACCAATGAACTTTGACCAAAGGAATCTCTTTGTTCGTTAGTCTGCGAATATGATGATCGAGGGTTTCGACTGGGACTTCCTCATAAAAGAGACTATTCTAAACGCCTACACTCTCTATAGGGACTACAACTACGGGGTCACCAATGCACTTCTTTAGCAAGGAGAAGTGAAATACTAGATGCACTGATGCTAAGTTTGTTGGTAACTCAAGCTCATAAGATACCTTACCAAAATAACTCAGAATCCTATAAGGAACAACATTCGGGGACTAAGCTTCCCCTTCTTACCAAATATCTTCACCCCTTCATGGGAGAGATTTTTAAATACACATAATCACCAATCTCAAATTTCAGATCTTTCCTTCTCACATTTGCATAAGATTTCTGTCAGCTCTGGGCTATCTTAAACCTCTCCCTGATCAACATCACTTTCTCTAAAGCATCAAACACCAAGTTAGGACCCACTACCGCAGCCTTACCTACCTCAAACCAAAAAATGAGAGATCTATATCTTCTTCCATAAAGAGCCTTAAACGAAGCCATCTGAATACTGGAATGATAGCTATTATTATATGCGAACTCAATCAAAGGTAAGTGGTCATCCCAACTACCCTTAAATTCAATGACACACGCTCTCAATATATCTTCTAAAGTCTAATTGGTCCTTTTTTATTGACCATCTGTCGGAGGGTGAAAGGCTGTACTGAGTTGGACTTGGGTACCAAGACCCTTTTGGAAGGCTTTCCATAAGCAAGAGGTAAACTATGTACCTCTATCTGAAATAATGGACAATAGGACATCATGTAACCTAAACAACTCTCTAATATAGAGCTTGACATAGTCCTCGGCTGAATAAGAAGTATGAACTAGTAAGAAATAGGCCGATTTGGTTATCCTATCCATAATGACCCAAATAGAATCATGCTAACAAAGACTATGAGGCAAACCTGTCACAAAATCCATGGTCACTCCCTCTCACTTCCATGTAGGAATACTGAACTCCTATATAGAACCACTAGACTTTTAGTGCTCAATCTTCACCTACTGAAAAGTAGAGCACTTAGCCATAAACTCTACCTTCTGTCTTTAACTAACTCTTTTAGCTTAACTAAATTAGAATCCTTATCCTGCTTTTCTTTTACTTCAGAAACCAATGATGATTCCAAGCTGTTCTGCACCCAAACACTACCCTTAGCCAAATCAACCAAACGGATACCTAGTCTGGAAAGATGATAAAATTCCTAAACTAACTTCTTCTTACCATCCTAAATATGAGCAACACTACCCATGGACAACCTACTAAGGGCATCTGCCAATACATTGGCCTTTCCCGGATGATACAGAACACTCATGTCATAATCTTTCAACAACTTTAACCACCTCCTCTGACACAAGTTTAGTTTTTCTACAAATATACATACTGCAAGCTTTTGTGGTCTGTGAACACATCAACATTTACCCCATACAAATCATGCTCCATAATCTTTAAGGCAAATACAATAACTGCTAATTCAAGATAATAGGTAGGATGATTCTTTTCATGGGGATTAAGATGTCTACAGACATAGGCCACAACCTTACCCCTCTACATCAAAACATACCCTAATCACACTTTTAAAGCATTACAAGATACAACAAATTTGTCTGAACCATCGGGTAAAGTCAAAACTGGGGTTGTAGTGAGTCTCGTCTTCAACTCCTGAATACTTTTCTCATTAGAATCTGACCACTGAAACTTAATTTTCTTCTGAGTCAATCTGGCCATAGGGGATGCAATAGACAAAAATCCTTTAACACATCATCGGTAATGAAAGGGTGTGATAGCTAACCGTGAAGGGGGAGTTCAATGAATGAATACTGGGAACTCATGATTGCCTACATGACGGGTTGGTCATGGAGACCATATATGTAATGCGTCGATACTACACCTTAGGTGTCACATGGTGCTTATAATCTCAAAGGACCACAAGATTACCTATGACTGGTACTTGCTGTGAGCACTAAATGATAATATTAAAAATATAAATGAAAGTTGGGATGAAAATGCCATAAGGTTCATAAACTGAAAACAAATGCTGAATACTGATAATAATACTAAAAATACTGATCATTTTTTTGAAGTAATCTAGTTCAAAAGCCTCTAGCTGTTTAAATATGGAGTTGCTGAGATAAGTCCCTAACTAACCCCGACTAGTAAACATACTAAATCTACTGAAATAAAATAATACCCTTGATGGATGAGGACTCACTACTAAATCCACCGCTGATATCCTGAGCTGCTAAGTATGGTCAGGTCTCTGAGTGCCCGAACCTATGATATATGACATCATAGAATAAAGAGAGAGTATGCATCAGTACATGGAATATATTGGTATGCTAAATAAGGTAAGGCTGATATACATGGGTTAATGTGAATGAGATGATAATTGACTGAAAGAATATCATGAACTAACTGGATGAGATTACATGAAAAATTATAACTACTGAGCATACTGAACATGCTATACTATGCATATAGATATACATTGTGTATATGAGATTATACTAAAACTGAGCGCTTAATTTTGTTGGCTGAGTAACTGATAACTGATCGCCATGGTTCTGTAGAACTGTTTGAGTTCTTTACCAAATACTGATACTAAAACTATAACTGTGGGAATATTTATCTAACCAACATAGCCCGATATACACAAAGTTGGGGTCCAACCTATGACCCTAGTTAGAAGGGTGTTAGCAACTTACCATAGGATACTGACAAGGCTGGGTTAACCCTAAGCTGGTGGGAAGACTCATGAAACACATGTATATATATATATATATATGGTTGCATCAACCTTATTATGGTAGGAGGATGACTTACCCTATTCTGGCTACATAGTTCGGCAATGCAGGGATTGCTACTAAGGGTCAAACCCTCTGCTGGTAGGAATGCCCCCATCCTTGGGTTCTCTCGGTGCTGAATCCTACTCCTAACTAAATTGACACTGAACTGATCACTAGACTGTACTAGGCTTGAGAGATCTAACACTAATCATGTTGACTGACTGATCTGGACTGAGTTTACTGAGTTCTGTTAACTGATTGAGTACTATAGTTCTTGACCTTTACTGGGATTATTCTAAATCTACTGCAACTAAGTAAACAACTAGATTTTGGGTAATAATTACCCACAAAACTCGATAGTGTAATAGATAATCTCATATCACAACTTTAACAACACAACAATTGGCTACCATGAATGATTTACTCATATGGATATTTAATAAAACACTTGCAAGGCATAGCTTGAGAATGGGAGTAGTTTAAACATGTAGTAATAGCATGAATTCAATACTAAGATCACCAAAGGATCACAATGCACAATTCATTCACTTAGATATTTTTTCAAACACATAGGAGGAATAACCTTGTACTTGGGAATGAACAACATGTTAATGCATCATGACTACAACAATTAATTCACAATTCAATGGTTTTGACATAGGAATTATATAAATCACATATATGCTATCTTAGATTCATGAAACTTATAATTAAATTTTGAATTGAAACTCATACAATAACAAAAACATGAATATAACTCAATTTGCGCATGTAAATCATGAATCTGAAAACTTGTAGTTTTAAAAAGGGTTCTTGAACTCCAAGAGTGCAAAGAAACCCATGGATGAACACCTAACATACCTGAGTGGCAAAATTTGTAAAGATTGTTGGGGATTTCGTAGAACTTGATCTTGAGCTTGATGAACTAGGGTTTATTTCTTGAGAGGATTTTGAGAAGAACGAATGTATTTTGCCCTTTTGGGAGCTTAATTTCGAGTTTTGACTGAATTAAGTGAGGGGAAAAGGACCTAAATGCCCTTGAAAACTCATAAGTTAATGAGCAAAACTAGCTCAAAGACAAAATAGGTAGCGCGCCACATCGATGGGGTCGACCCCATAATTGACACATCGCGTCAATGGGTGCGATGCAATAGCTAATGTGATATGTTAAGATCCCGTTGTCTTTATGTTTTGGTTATCCAAGCATGACTCAAATAATGTTCGAATATTACAAAATTCACCCAATATGACCTATTGACATCTCTGATCATGATTCAATTTAAAAATCAACAATCTAAGATCAGAAAGATAAAAAATAATGCCATTGAAATATCAAGTCCAAAAATGAGAGTAAGTGTCAAAATTTAGCTGAAATATTTTTAAGTTTTGGACCCCTTATTACAATCTACATAGGACTAAATTTATAAGGACTTTGTGGGGTCTTAAAATATATATGATACTATAAGGTACAAAGGAATTTTCTAAGTACGCTGTACATATGTATCATGGAGATCAAAGGGTACTCGAGAATCCCTTACTCTCATGGTATCTTTGATTCATGCAGCTACATGCATCAGGGCCCATTTAGGGGGTTATATTGACCCATATATCCCATGGGTGGTTTTAGGATGGTTAAGGTACATATACCCAGGTTAATGGTCTTAATATGCATGCTAAACTCGATTTCCTTTCCTGGCATAATTTTTTATATATATATATATATGTATAGTTTGTATACATATGGTTGGTTTACTTGTTTTTACTGGATAACATTATTTTTATCCTTATCTTGAGTTTATGCTAGAATTTACATTTAATCCATCTTTGGGAGGCTGTATCTCTATGTGATGCAGGAACCCCATTCTACTCCGTCTACTTAGTGATCAGATTTTAAGATCAAATTTTGGTTCGAAGTGTTGATCTTCCATCTTTCCATAAGGCTCCATTTCATATTCATGGATGTTTTTACATACTTTAGTTTATTTATGAATATTGGTTTCGACTAAGGTTGGGTGAATGTCCTAATCAGATATTAGTTTTCTTTGCGTTAAAGGATTTATGGAACTATTATGGGTTGGTATGGGTGAGATCGATATTGGTGTTAGCCTTAATATTGGCATTGGTAATAGGGCTAATACCATTGGACTAAATTTCTCACTTTTTGATCCTTTTATATTATGTTATGGAACTTGGTCTGGTTATTAATTTGGTTTTGGCTTATGGTTTGTGTTGATTATGGTAATTGGTTGGATTTGGGACGATTGGGATTATTTGGGTTGTCTTAGTCATAGACCTATCCAAGAGTCTGGATTAGTGCTATTACACACTATCTTATTATATGTTCGAAATTCATCCAACTTAGGGCATATGCTGGATGGTTGGGTTGGGTATCGAGGGTGGTCTTCGATCCTGGTAGGACTTAAGATGCCCATTACGACAAGGCCGTTGTTCGGGTAATGTCAGTAATATACGTTAAGATTAAACTTTAGATGTGATTGTGGTGATAAGAATGTTAGTTCGAGGATAGTGATGCAAGAATTGTGGGAGTAAATTAGTAGTCTTGATTTGATGTGTGGAAGAGATTAGGTTTGTAACCTATGAAAATTTTTCATGGATAATTTTGATATATATTATATATATATATATATACATACATAAATAAGATAGTGTAGAAATTATTAATCACAGCTAAGTCACTAGGTGGATAAGAGCGTTTCATTTATAAGAATAAGTTGAACTCTAGGTAGTAAGTTGTTCGAAGAGTTTTTAAGTGTATAAGTGCCATAGGACCCAATTCATTTTCTTGAATGTCTTTTTATGTCAAAATATGGGGAGTTTTTATATGGTGTGCTTTAGATATGAACTTAGGAAAATATAGATATACGATAGGAGCCTTTGTTATAGTTTCGGAAATTTTGTTAAATTGTGAGTTTATGCAATTAGAGTTTTAATGCAAGTATACTAAGGAGTGGATAATGGGTTGTTAAGCATTAACAAGTGTGGGTGTGTATGCCCATGAGAGAGTATGTTATACGGTAATGGCTATAGGGGCTAGCTAAAGTTAAGAATTATATCCCTAAGGGTAGTGTCTTTTGATTATAGTTATTGGGGGGGGGGGGGGGGGGGGTTTGTGTTCATGTGTATGGTGATACCCCGATAGTACTGAATATTGTTCTTATAGATATAATGAAAGGATATATTTGCAAGTCTAGGATAGTGACCTTTGAGTAAAGGGGGATATTATATGTTAAGGTAGATCTTGTATTTTCTAATGGTGGCGAGTTTCAGAAGTCATATTTTGATGTGAGCTGTAGAGTATTATTGTTTTATATTGAAGATTGTGTGTAACACCCTGGAAAATTTTGATGAGGTTATTTTTGACCCTCCCGTATGCGTAAAGTTAATTTTTTTACTTTAATTATGATTAGGGATGTTAAAGGTGTCTTTTGGGAAAGTTACAGAATTTTCAAAAGGGGTTTAGGGTCATTTTGGGACTCTGAGGCTATAAGCCTCTACGATAGTAGTGTGCCAAGCCAGTTAGCCTCCACCATAAGAGCGTGGCATGGAGGCTAAGCTCTGCGATAGTGGCATTCCACGCTGCTATGTATTTTTCATCTAGTTTTTTTTTAAACTTAAGGTGAGGGGATTTTGGTCCTTTTACCCCTTACATGACTTAAAAGCACTTGGATGACCCCTTTTAATTAGTTTTCAAAGATAAAACCTTATACTCTCTTCCTTAACAGCTAAACCAAGAAACTCTAAGGGTTTTACAAGAATCCCTACTCCGGGATCTGAACTTCAAATTCCTTCTATATTTCGGGCATGTTTCTCATTCCTTAACTTGAAATTTACATTAGGGAATCTATTTAATCATTATTCATGTGATTTGGATTGATGGGTTTGAAATTGGGTTGAGGGGTTTGATTGATTACTACTTGAACTATTTTACTTATGTTTTAAATGTGTATTTCATGCTTTAATTGATGGTTGTAGGGATTGAATGGGTGCATTATATTGAGGATTGGTATGGGGAATTCCCAAATTGATGGATTTTTGGCTTGGTAATGGAATAAACCTCAACCCACTTTATAAAATTGAATTTCAAATAAGAATATTTGCATAGTTTAACTTGTGCTTTGGAAATTTTAATTGCATTAAAGGATAAATGAATAAAGTTGTTTAGGATGGCTTGGTAAATGCATTAATATAAGACTCCTGGGTTAATGGTTTGGTTTATGTGAAATTTGTTTTAATTTTCACTTATAGGGAATTATGCAGTACATCGTTAAGATGGAGGTGCACGAGATGGGGGGGGGGGTGGGGGGGGGGGGGGAGAGATGTTGGAGGGGCAAAACTGGAAACTATAATATTTGGTTTGGGGATCTATGTAACCGTGTGCTTAGTGAACACATTATTTATTTTGGATTGGCTATCGCCTTGGTGTCTTTATCCCTTCCACAGTTTCCTTAGTACGTGTGGCTAAAAGGCATTGGTGCCCTCTCGGTAGGGAGAGTCGAATCCATATATCCCATGGGTGCCTTTAGGACGGAGCGAGCTATAGAGTTTAGGCTAATATTTTAAACTATCATATTGATGACCCTTATCCCTATCCCAACATCCTATATATATATAAAGGTTATGCATGTGGTTTTGACTGTTTTTTGTCAATGACATTATTTTATCCCTTACCCCTGAGTTACATACCAGTGCTTGCCCCACTAATCATCCCCGAACGCTGCAACATTTTATTATGTAAGGTTTGAGGGCTTTTCTGTTACCCCTATGTTGCATTAGGTGGTGTGGTACATTTGTTAATCTGTTGTGAAGTGCTTGTTAACCTCCTAAGTCTACGTTTTAATAATGACAAACTAACAAGTGTATCCTTGCGGGGTATTGAATACTGCTAATAATGGAAGAATAAATGAAGCTTTCTCTTGGAATGGAAGGACATCAATTCACAATCCTCGATACCCAAGTAAATCAATCACAAGCTCCAGGAATGGAAGGACTTTAGGAATGGATGGACAACAGGAATGGAAGGATATCAAGTCACGGTTCATAGGATCCAAGTAAATCAATGACATGATAACAAATGGAAGGTGAATCTCAGTCCCAAAAGTCAGAAAAAATCAGATCAATTACGATCAAGTAAAAGAACAAAAAGGTCACAAACACATTTGTAAAGGCATCAATCTCTACGAGACCAAAAGGAACAATAGATCATGGACATATCTTATATGGATGTGAGTAACAACCGTATATGGACATATCTGATATGGACATATCATACAACTATATTCGTCAATCAAGAAATAATTTAAATCCTTTATTGAGAATAAATTTCTTTGGTTTCATTATGAAAAGTAGCAGTCGAAGACTATAAAATAGGAGGACAGAAGATAGACACGGGTCACACAACTTCAATGATAAAAATCAAAGTGTCTCAATTTTAGTCTCACAAGGATTTGTAACTTTTAGTTTACAATTGTTATATAAAGAGCCAATTGTACCTATTCTACCTTCAGCAGAGTCAAACAACGTAACCCCCAATCTAGCCAAACAATGTACTTCAAGAGCCAACTCTTTCTTACCTTCTACCACATGCGAAACACTACCCATGGACACTCTACTTAGGGTATCTGCCACAACATTGGCCTTTCCTGGATGGTACAACACACTCATATCGTAGTCCCTTAACAATTCTAACCATCGTCTCTTCCTAAGATTCAATTATCTCTGGGTAAACACTTACGGCAGACTCTTATGATCAGTGAAAACATCAACATGGACACCATACAAATAGTGTCTCCAGATTTTCAAAGCAAACACAACAGCAGCCAACTCAAGGTTATGGGTGGGGCAATTTTTTCTCATGGGGTTTCAACTATCTAGAAGTATAACATATCACCTAAACATTCTGCATCAATACGCAACCCAACCCAACTCTTGAAGCATCACAGTACACCACAAAACCATCAACTCCATCAGGCAAAGTCAAAACAGGGGCTGAAGTGAGTTGAGTCTTCAACTCCTGAAAACTCTTCTCACAAGATTCGGACCACAAGAACTTCACTTTTTTTTGGGTCAACCGAGTCATAAAAGACGCTATAGAGGAGAAACTCTCAACAAAACAGCAGTAATAGCCAGCTAAACATAAGAAACTTTGGATATCAATCATAGAAATATGTCTAGGCTAATTTCTAATAGCTTCAGTCTTTTGGGGATCAACTCTAATACCCTCAGAAGAAATGATATGACCTGGAAAAGCAACTAACCTTAGCCAAAACTCAAACTTACCAAACTTGGCAAACAACTTGTGATCTCTAAGGGTTTGCAAGACAGTTCAAAGATGATCAGAATGTTCATCCTCACTATAGGGGTTCACCAGTATATCAACAATGAAAACTATGAAAAACATATCCAGATATAATCTGAACACTTAATTCATCAAGTCCATGAAAGTTGCTGGGGCATTAGTTAACCCGAAAGACTTAACAAAAAACTCAAAATGGCCATAACGAGTTTTGAAAATGGTTTGTGGGATGTCACACTCCCTAACTTTGAGTTGATGATAGCCGAAATGAAGGTCTATCTTTGAGAAATAACTTGCACCTTGGAATTGGTCAAACAAATCATCTATTCTCGAAAGAGGGTACTTATTTTTGACATTGAATTTATTCAGTTGGCGGTAATCAACGCACATTCGCAAAGAGCCATCTTATTTTCTCACAAACAACACAGAAGCACCCCAAGGAGAAACACTGGGCCTTATGAAACCCTTATCTAGTAGATCTTTGAGTTACTCTTTCAACTCTTTAAGTTCTGCAGGGGCTATACGGTAAGGAGGAATAGAAATGGGCTGAGTATCGGGGAGAAGATCAATCCCAAACTCTATCTCTCTATCAGGAGGTATCCCTGGGAGCTCATATGAAAAGACACTGGAAAACTCATTGACGACGTCAACAGATTGGAGAGTTAGAGTCTCAAACTTAGTGTCTTTAGCTCTAACCAGATGGTAAATACACCCCTTTGAAATAAGCTTTCTAGCTTTGAGGTAAGAGATAAAATGACTCTTGGGTAACACAGAATTCCTAGACCACTCAAACACGGATGCACCTTGAAACTAAAACTTGACCACTTGGATCTGGCAATCAATAGAGGCATACAAAGAATACAGCCAGTCCATACCCTGAATCATATCAAAATCTACCATGTCTAACTCAATCAAATGAGCCAATAAGACTCTATGAAGAATGGTAATAGGACACTTTTTATACACTTTTTGGGTAATAATTGAATCACCTACTAGGGTAGAAACTAGGATAGGCTCAGGAATAATCTCAGGACTCATTTCAAAATTCATAGCAACCAAAGGTTTAACATATGAGAAACTGGATCCAGGATCCAACAAAGCATACACATCCAACTGAAATATATGAAGCATACCAGTAACAACATTGGGAGATTTCTCCTGTTCCTGGCGGGATGGTAAAGCATGAAATCTATTCTGGCACTGCCCGCCAGCATTTTAAGAAGAGGCACCCTAAGCTGGGGCTGGGTGAATCGCTGGAACTGGAGCACTAACAGTCTGAGTTTAGGTCTGAGGGCGATAGTCACGATGCCCTTGTCCATCCTGTGGACAATCTCTAACTCTGTGACCCATGTCACCACATCGGAAATAACCTCGCTTCTCAGCCTAACACTCACCCGAATGAGCCCTACCATACTTAGGACACAAGGGGCGATTTGCTTTATTGCCAGCACTATACTAGGACCTGGATGTATATGACCTGGTACCTTGCTCCTGCCTACCTCTAGGCACGGGAGCACTAGTAGATGACGGTGCTGGAATAGATGAACGGTCCTGATACTGAGGGCGACTCCCTCTCTACGATCTAGTCTGATCCTATCCATGCTGCTTGGACCTGGTTCTCTTATTCCCTCTCATTTTATCTCTCTCCTTAATTTTGTCTGCCTCAATCTATTGGGCATGAGTCATCAGCCTAGAAAGATTCATCTCACTATTCAGCATAGTATACCTATACTCCTTAACCAAATAACTAGACACTCCAGTCACAAACTTACTCATACTAGCCCAATTATCATCCACTAACTCAGGAGCATACTTGGCCAACTGCTTGAACTTTAGATAGTACTCCCTAACAGTCATAGAGCCCTATCGCAAGTTCATAAACTCTTCAACCTTTGCCTTCCTCATCTCCAAAGGGAAAAACTTATCCTGGAATGCATCCTGGAACTCTTGCCAAGTTGTATGGATAACTCCCTTACCTCTACCTTTCCTCCAAGCAACAACCCAGTTATAAGCAAGGTCTTTCAACCTATACGTAGCCAACTCCACACTATCTTTCTCAGATACATGTATGACCTGAGTAATTTTCTGCACCACCTCTAAAAATGACTGTGGATCCTCATCAGACTTGGACCCATAGAATTCAGGTAGATTCATTTGCATGAAGTCACAGATCCTAGCAATATTTGAATCACCTCCCTGCTACTGTGGAGCTGGGGCTGGGTTGTACTGAACATTTGCAGTAACAGCTTGGGCAGCGCCTAAAAGGCTACCTAAAATTTAGTATGAGACATATTTTTATTTAATGGGTTAGTGGGTTGAGGTTTCTGACCATCATTATTTCTTATCGCTCAATGTGGAGGCATATTTCTGAAAGAGGAGAGCATGAATCAATAGTAGAGAGAGACACTTTAAGCACGATAGACTTATGAAAGAAAGAATCACACTTTTTCCTAAAATGTCTTGCAGCCTCTTGCTCATAGATGTGGCATGCTACACACCGATGATCAAGACTCTACTTAACGCAGCTTGACAGACTCCCTAGGACACCTTAAAACCTTAGGCTCTGATACTAAGTTTGTAACACCCCAGAAAATGGGTCCTGGAGCATCACACAGTGCTTATGGCTACAAGTAGCCCCAAGCTAACCCTTTGAGCCATTTTAATTCAGTTCAACACAAATCAACGGGGTTTCCATAAATAACCCTCAAATATCAACAGAGTAATCATCATCCAAGAACAAATAAATTTCAGAAAGATAACAAAATATGACTTATTAGTCAGTTTCCAACATCTATACTAGTCTGACAAGCCTCTAAGAAAATCAATAAAACCAACGAGCCATTGAGACATGCCCCAACTGACTCATACTCAGTTATCAAATGTAAACAATTCTATGAAACCAATATCAGACATCACATCCTCGGAACATAAGGACTCACCATAACAGAGGAGGTAGAACAACAAGCCCAAAGAATCACTGTCAAACTTGGACCTGAGCAGTTGAACCTATATTTCGAGAAAATATAGCCGACATCCGAAGATGTAGGTCAGTACCATAGAAATGAACTGAGTATTTGGGGGTGTATGCAGTTGTATAAACATCATCATCATAAATATTTATAAGAAATATGCAGGATGTATAAAAGACTCACATAGCTCGAAGAAAATCATCATAATCATGAGAGGATGAAATAAGTACAATAACACATGTGAGTCATCATATAATTTGTCAGTCAATTTCAGTTCATCAAGAATATCAATTCTCAAAATATAAATATTATTTAAATCTTTCAAAAAAATAAGTTCTACAATTCCACTTTCAAATCACTTCACCATTCACCATAGACACAAGGAAATACATACACACTGGGAGATTCTATAATCGACATAAACCATGTGAGCTACGTGGAGTCCAATGTATAAACCACGTTGGGGAGAGCCGTCCTATCCTTGCCATCGGAGTAGGACTATCGATATCAAATCGACACAAACTAGTGATCACTATATAAATCAGCCTCAGGCTCACTCCTACGGGGGTATGTAGTTCTAGGGAATTAAGGTCGCTTTATACCTGCCACTCGGTGCTAAAGATTTCTCCCAGACTTAGCTTAGATCATTTCAAAGACAATCCACAACAAAACAATTTCAGTAATATATAAATATACATCGGGAACCATCATGCTTCCCATTTAACAAAATCAACCACGTTGTGGATTTATTTCACACTTGAGTTCAAAATAACTCCATTAAGACCAAAAGGTCAAATCATTAAAAATATCTCAAATATTCAACATAAACGTACTTATAAAACACACTTTCTAAAAAAAACACAATTTCTAATGGGGATTCACGACCCAAATATCAAAATCATGATAAATATCATTCAAGATTCATGCTTTATATCACCACACATGTAAATTCATCTTTCAAAATCATAAAAATCATGATTTTAATAATAATCATCATAAGATATGGGTTCATGCTTCAAATTCATAAAAATCAAATAAAAATCATGCCTTTGTAAAGAAAATTATTTTTGGGTACAAGAACAAAAGAGAGTTCTTGTTGAAAAATACCACATACCTTGAATGTTGAACTTTAGATCAATACTCATTTTTGAGATGTTAATCATGCTTTTGAATGATGGTTCTTGGAGTTCTTGATCTAGAAACTTGGAATCTTGAATAAATTTGCAGAATTAATGGTGAACTTTGGAGGTTCTTGAAGTTGGATGTAGGAGCTTAGGGTTTTCTTTTTGAGGGAGTTTGATGAAATATAACATATAATGCTTCTAATAGGCTTTAATATAGGGTTTGGACAGATTTTGGGTGAGGGAGAATGACCAAAACGCCTCTAAAAATCAAAAAAATTCTCGAATCTATCATTTGTTGGACTATTTTGATAGTCTAAAGTAGATCAACCATAATGTTTTACTCCGACATTCAAATTGGATGAAACCAATTTCATTAGAAAGAGAACTCTCATATCTTTCCGTTGATTATAGTATCTCACCTAGATCATTTTGTAGGAGGAGTTATGACCATTTGAAGTTGACCCAAAAATTCACTTTTGATAGCCTGAAGTAGATCGACCATAACTTTTTGCTTCGATAGACAAATTGGATGAAACCAATTTCCTTGGAAAGAGGACTCGCAGATATTTTCGTTGATATATAGTAGATCACCCAGATCATTATTTACAAGGAGTTATGATCGTTTAAAGCTGGAGCAAAAATACGCCAGGCCTCAGTACTTTTTCCTGCACGTTTCACTATTTACTACTATTCACAGTTCAATCGGAATGTTCATAACTCGTCGCTCGGGTGTCCTTTTTGGATGATCCACATATAGTTGAAAAACTTATTCGATACTCTACGAAATAGTGGGTCATAATCTAAGACATTTCATATGGAAAATTTATAATTCATTCTGAAAGATAGAACCCAACACGTTTACGCACAAAATTTCAATGAAAAATTTCTTGGGGTATTACAGATAAACTTTCATTTTTTAAATAGTTAGGAATGGGAGATATGGTGAAAATCTTTGTGATAGTCATTGACGTTTCTAGTCTTTGGGAGGTGATATCTATAAAGTTGGTATAGTAAAGATAGGCTTGAATTTTGTAATGGATAGATACACAAGCCATTGAGTTTGGGGGATAGTGCTCCTTGATTAAGACCTGAAGTTGTTTGTTATAGTGGTAATATGGAGTAGTATTCTTGGAGGGGCGTAAAGTATAGGGTCCCACTGATTAATACTATCACCTTTTAACTTAGGTAGGCTTCAGCATGGAAGAAATAAGTAATTAGATTGAAGCTGTTGTAGTTATGTATTTTGTAGGGGAATTATAGGATTGAAATAGTGAAGTTTGGTATTCATAGCAAAAAACATAATTATAAAAGCGTAGTTTTATTTATTAGCTATTAGATGTATCATTTAAGGTAGAGAATTCTTCCATTCTGATGTTCCTCAAAAATCATATTTTGTACCTTCTATCAATCTTAATCAAGATGACTATTCCTGGAAATATTCATGATATATTGTTCGGATCATGTTCTATAGAACTCATGTCCTGTATCATGTTTATGTCAAGTCTTGTTATCTCATGATTCGTGCATGTACTATTTACTTGGTGATCTCATGAAGCTCTTTTCTCTTGATTCCTATGTATGTTTAGTTAAGGTAGAATTCCTAATATGAAGTTACATTCTTAATTCCATACTTCTAGAGCTTTCATAAGTTCCTACCCATCATTCAAGAATGAATTATTCTAAGGGGGAGATAATGTAGTACCCCATATTTTTGAGCTAAAATTCAAACCATTGTTCTTAAATTATAGGACTGAACCCAATGATTTCTATGTCAACATAAGTGTAATGGTCAATTCTATATTGTGGGGACATCTTTGGAGATGAATTAAGATCATAAAAATATCCAAATTAAAGTCAAGTTGAGAACTTTTTTAATGATTGAGTTTTGGTGAATGCTCCTACTTGGATCAACTTCCAACATCCATTATTCCTAGAAAATAACGTGTTATCTAACCTATTATATATCAAGTGAAAGATCTTCGAGTCTTCTTTCCAACACATCTGATTTAGCCTATATCTTATATTAGAGTAGAAAGTTATACTTATTTTACATGGGAGTGCCTGTCTACCAGTGGTTGATGACTAATTTGATGAGTTATCAACCTTAACTAGTAAATGGTCAAATACAGCTAGAGATTGATGACTAGGTTAATGAGTTGTCAACAAACTGATGGCCTATCAACTTAGTTGTCAACTGAGAAATCCCTGTCATTTCTTTTAAGTTCCCTTACAATTATTTTAGTCTTTTCCTCACCTCAAACCCAACCCCATGATTTAAATCATTCAATAAGCATTGTATATCAGTTATTAGGTAGTTTTCAATGCCCCTTCTCCTCTTCAATATTAAGAGAAAGAAGATAGTGTTTCTTTCAAAACTCATACTTGTAAGGCTTAAATTCAATCTATCTTAAATTTTTTCATCGAAAAGGAATTTAGGACCATCCTGACACTCATGGGCTTAAGTATTATACTTTAATAAACCCTATATTTTAAGTTATGGGATTTGAAATTGATTGATAAGTATGAATTATGAAACCCCCTTGTCATGATGAGATTATGTATTTTCTATGAGGTTCTCTATACACTTTAGATTATATTCACATGCTTATGTTATGGGTTTCAAAGTAATTGAATTGTTTAAAATATGAACCTTATTTTATGATAAGAATTGTGCTTTTAACAATTGTTGTGGGTTCTTAGATGAATTTAGAAAGATTGAGGTTCGAATGATTCTTTTATCAAATTATGGACTAATTATTTACATTATTTTAGAGAGCATCTTTTTATTTTAAAATACCATTATCCTCATAAACTTGCATGATTTGTGAAAGAGATGATGACCTAAAAGCTATGTCTTGAAAGGAAATTTATATTCCTAAACTTGTATGTCCTTTGCAAAAGATACTCTTTGGAATATTTGAAACATCTTGGTGGTCAATGATATGTTTATGAATAAGAAGGGCCATGTATTCTATATGATATGATATAATGCGACTTACAAGTCTGGGTATGATGATACCTATTACAGAATTCCCTTAACATAAAAGAAATGAATGTTTATAAGAATGAATCATGATTTTAAGTGGCTAAAATTTTGCTTAAAGTGAGTTAGATGGCTACCCCATGAAGACATAATTTTAGATAACTCATTGTTAGAATTCGTGTTTTGCTGATGTAGGATTATAGTGCCCTGCTTTGTGATCTTGTCTACCATAATTGGATGATGACCCAATTAGGGATTATAGTACCTTGCTTTGTGATCTTGTGTACCATTATTTGATGTTGTCCCTGCTTTGTGATCTTGTGTACTATCATTTTATATTGTCCCAATTAGGAATTATGGTTCCCTGCTTTGTGATCTTGTGTACCATCATTGCATCAAGACCTAATTAGGGATTATGTCACCTTGCTTTGTGATCTTGTGTACAATTATGCAAAGACTCCAATCTTTGTGCCAAACTAAAATTGGGGGATTGACCAATGAGTTAATGGAAGAGCAATACAAACCATGAGTTTCATGTTTGTAGGGATACCATCAAGCTTAAAAGTAAAGAAAAGAGTTTAGTCAATATTTTACAAGAATGTTTTGAAGCTCATTATTAATTCCCATGTGTTTTTGATCTCTATTTTGTTGAATTATTTTCCCAATGCCATTGATTATTTTATATGAAATGTATGTTATTTTTAGATTTTCCTACATATAAATACATTCAAAGTATTGACCATCCTCATGTGGCTACACTGTCTCATAATGTAGGTTCTAAAACTTAGTCACCCGATCCATCACGATAATAGAACCTTCAAAAGTGTCAGAGTGTGTGAGCCATCTATCTTTCAGAAGGCATTTTATTCAGATGTTTATTTCTTTCAATTTATGATCTTGCTAGAGGACTTCTCCCATCCTAGGCAGTTAGTCTTCAGTAGAGGCTTTGTATATGATATTCTGTTATTGTATTATCATAACTTTATTGAAATAATTTGTTTATAAGATTTTTCCTTGAACATCATTATATCTTTTATGATTCAGTTTTACATGAATTATGCTTATGATGGTATGGTAAAGGTTCCCTCGCCCCTTCGTTGTATTGGATTTCTATTAATAGGGCCTAGGCTTGGGTCGTGACACCTTAGTACAACTTTCTATCCCTATTCCAATTGACAGTCAGAGTGCACATTTTAAACTCTTGAGAATATTTGAGGTCGTGGGTTATTTCCTATTGCTGCTAGGGTCTTGTCTAATTTTTCAGTGTTAAGGATTTTCTTTCCAATAATTTTTAACTATTAAAAGTATGTAAATGTGAAATTCCCTTAATCTATAGCATAATTAGATAAATAGTCTTCTAGATTGTTCCCCTCCCTGAGAATGTGCTGAACTTATGCTGCCGTGTCTTTCATCAGTGTCCATATTTGCTCTGTTATGTCTGATATACTCCTTGGATAGTCCAAATCCTTGTTTAAAAATCTTTTATGTGGTTAATGAATATGTCTGAATGATCACCTTACGATGTCATTACTTCTTGTAATGTACTGGTGCCTGTAAAATGGCTTTTATTTCTGCTTCTATATTTGTAGTATCATTAATATTAGCTCTCTTATCATGTATTAAATCCCCTTGATCATCCCTCAAACAAAAATCATAGGAACTTATGCTCGAATTGCCCCTAGATGCTCCAACTATATTGTACTTTGCCAAGAAAATTCCCACCTAACTTTAGTAACCTTCACTTTGGCTCTATGGTTTTCAAATTCTCTCAAAATGTCAGGCCATGTATATGGAAATTCCTTGTAATTTTTTTTCACTTTAAGCAACATTCTCAGATTTCTGATTATTTTGTGTTGTACTCTATGCTCTGTAACATTCTTCCCTTTATGTTTTGAAATATTTATTCTTTACCATAATTCCCAAACAATCACACTAGGAATGGCCTGATAATAAGGTCTATCACACTGACTGATATTTGAGTTCCACCAAGCTAGTATTGTTTCTCTGAAGCTCAATCCATGAATATTAATATGTGCAAAAGAAAAGAAGTAGGACCAGGTCCTGTTACAACCAAGTGATCATTGAAACATATGTGATATGGTTTCCTAATCAGGATTAGTACAACACTAACACCTGGATGGTCCTTCCATTCCCAATATTATAATAAAATTATCCACTAGAAATTTTCCTTTCTATATCCTCCACATCAAGAAGCCATTTTGAAAGGCAAACCTTTTTGTCCATATCTGTTTGAAAATTTTGCTGCTTTCTTTCTTCTATCTAATGTATTACGATGATGATTTTATGGTGAACTTCACACTAGATTCAAGCATCCAAATAGGTCTGTCTTCTCTATTTGCATGTACAGGTGACTATTTTTTCAAGAATATGAGTAGAAATCACTTTTGGAAAGACATCCTTAATCAACTATCTATTCCAGCTTCCTTTTCTGACCAAATCTCTAACTTTTTTATACCTATTATCCTATTCCCTATTCTTTTCATTGATACTACACAGTTCCCCCAAGGTTGTCCAATTATCACACCAGATGTTAGAATTACCCTTCCTTGTTTGCCATAGGATTTAGTGTTCAATCAGATCCCAAGCCTTCAATATCTTTTTCCAAACTTATGATCCTCCTGCACCATTATTCCATATAATCATATTAGGATGCTTCTTTTTACAATATTTTTTATGCATGTATGAACTCCAAATGGACTTATTAGCTCTAAAATTCCACCATAACTTACAAAAAAGAGCCATAGACATATCCTTCCATTGTCTAAATCCCAGACCCCCTTTCTTCTCAGGCAACCATATAGAATTCCATCTTGCCCAATGTCACCCTTACCCCCTATATAACTACTCCAAAAAAATTAAGCCATAATTGTTTTAATTGTATTAAGAACATTCATAGGGGGGTTTATTAGTGATATACAATGGACTGGTATACTTTGAAGAACATGCTTAATAAGAATGGACCTACCTCCATAAGATTACAATTTCCCTTTCAATCTTTATAGTTTTCCATTAATTCTATTCATGATATGCTGATAGCAGTCTTTATTTTTCTTCATATGAATAATGGAACATCCTAGGTATGTACAGGAAAATCTTTCCTTAAAATACCCATTTCTATGCCTTCCATCACTATCACTCCTTGTGATACTCCTTAATGCAAATAAATTATACTTTTCTCTTTATTAATCCTCTACCTTGATGCCTTTTCAAACTTTTCTAGAGATTTTGACACAGTCTTTAAAGTACCCAAATCAACATTGCATAAAATAATCATGTATAACACCTTGGGTTTGTCACCCATAGAAAAATTCATGAATTTATAATTTCTTGACAAGTTACAACTAGGGGAGGTTGGATAAGTCGTACACTGAGGTATGGGATGGTCGTACACTGACCAATGCTGGATGGTGGGTTGAATTTGGTTTCTCGAATGGATACAACTTGAGTGGTATGATTCAAATTAGTGGATACGAGTTTTTGGGATTTGTTATTTCCTCCACTTAATGTTAGACTTGGTAACTTTAATTAGAAATAAGTACAAGTGGCTCACCATAAACCACTAGATAGGTTATGAGTCATACCATGGACTCGTATAGTGGACAGAGTTCGAACCTCCTGTGATTCTATTTTTCCAGGGGTACAGGTTAAAGGTACTAGTCCTATACTTTGGTACAACATGGGTGAGTTCTACCTTGGACAGCGTTGGTTTCAATAAGGATGCATTAGATACGAGTGATATGTAACAATCGTACAGACGGGTACGATTCGTATTGGGTATTCGTACCCTATGACAAGATTTTTATCCAATTTAAGTGAGGGCAATTTAGACATTTTCCACTTAACCTAATAAGGCCCCATGACTTTTAACTTACTTGGGAGGTTATTTTCCCTATTATTCTATTCATTAACACTTATACAACAATCTCTAATCCTCTCTAAAGTTATTGGGAAAAGGAAGCTAGGGTTTTATCTTAAGGAATAATTTTGGTCTTGTGTTAGTGATTTTTCTCCATCATCTTCTCAATTAAGTGATTTACTCTTCCCTCATTCTTAGTACCAACTAAAGGCATGGTTTTGTGTAAGGTTTTCATAGCATAATTTATCTTATGGTTTTTGGGTTTTTATTTATCTGTTGGGGTTTTGGTTAAAATGGCTTGGTTATGGTTTACCCATGTTTTAATTGTGTCTATTCATGTTTTAATGGTGTTTTGGATAATTTTTTTAATGGTAGTGGTAACTTGGAAATTGGTTTTGGTTTTGGAAATACTATGCCCAGACCTATTTGATAAAATGCCTATGATAATGCTTTTACCATATTATTGGATTTTTAATGGAACTATTGTATGGTTTGAACTTGGTAATGGAAATCTAAATAGTTTGAATGGTTTGGAATGGTTAAATGGAATGGTTTGGTTTTTGAAATATCCTTGTGGGGAATGATGGAATCCTCCAAGCTTATGTAATAATAGAATAGTTAAGGGTTACATAGAAATCCCCTAAGTAAACTAGATAAAGTGTCTATGGGTACGTGGGACTCCCTTGGACTCTATAAGGTTTGGATAAGGACAATACTTTCAAGTTATAGTTGGTATGGCGTTACCACTATTAATAGCCTTAGTTAATAATAAATAGAGTAATGGATTAGTTGGTTAAAAATGCTTTTAATTGGGAAATAATGGCAGGGTGTGACAGCTAACCCTGAAGGTAGAGGTCCTATGGACAAACACTAGAAACTTATATTTGCCGACATGAGGGGTTGGTCATAGCAACCATCTATGATACTCATGAGGTAAATGAGAATCCTCTATGTACACTGTACATATGTATCATGGAGATTGAAGTGTACTTGAGAATCCCCAACTCTTATGGTATCTTGGGTTTATGTGATTACACATATTGGGTCATGTTCAGGGGGTTACACTTGACCTATATAGCCCATGGGTGGTTTAAGTATGGTTAAACTATACATACACAGGTTAGTGGTTTCAAATACATGGTAAACCCGATTTTCTTTCTTGGCATAGTTATATGTATATATATGATTTGTATGTATATGGTTAGTTTACTTGATTTAATTGGATGTCATTACTTTATCCTTATCCTGAGTTCATGCTAGTATTCACCCATTAACCCATTTTCAGATGAGGAATCGACCTTTCTACTCCTTTTACATAGTGATCGAATTTTGGGTTTAGCTTTTGGATTAAAGTGGCGAACTTTTTTCTTTCCAAAAGGCTCTATTTTATTTCATAGACATTGTCATATACTTTTGTTATTTAATAGATATTAGTTTTGTCTATGGTTGGGGGCATGTCCTGGCTGGATATTGTTTTTCTTTTGGTTAGAGACTTTTGTGGAACTACTATTGGTTGGTATGGGTGGGATCGGTATTGGGGCTGATATCATAGGACTAAATTTCTCACTATTCTATTTTTTTGGGATTATATATAATTATTATAGAACTGATATGGTTATGGTTTTGGGTTATGGTTTGGTTTGGTATTGGTTATTGGTTGGTATTGTATGGTTGGTCTTATTTGGGTGGTCACAGTCATAGAGCTATCCCAAAGTCTTGAATTTTAAAATAATGCTCTTGTTATATGTTAGGAATTCATCCAACTCAGGATATGCAAAGGTTGGTTAGGTTAGGTAACGGGGGTGGTCTCTAGTCTCGGTTGGACTTGGGATTCCCATTACACAAGGCCCTTCTTTGGGTCATGTCAAGTTGGTATCGGAGCTTTAGGTTCATGGTTAATTAGGAGACAATAAAGTCGTGTCTAATAGAGTCTCTTTTAGGGGTGTGTAGCGTGTCATACTCTTATGAGTGAGGGTACAAGTCATTTAGGAATGTTTACTTTCTTGGTATCCTATTTTTTTGATTAGAGTATTAAGTACTGGAATCTTCTCTAATCCTTGTCTGTTCGCTTTTTAGATCATGCCTCGATGATGTGGAACATAAGAAAACTCTTTTGTCCCATCAGGGGATATTATGGAAGGGACACAAGGGATGCATACTCTGTCTAGGGGTCGAGTCCCTATTATTTCTAGAGTTCTACATGTTGCTACTAGTCTTTTTTAGGGTCTGGAGAAGAATGTGGCATTTTATCAATTAATTCATACTATTGCCCAGTTAGTTGCTGCTTTGGTTAAGCGGGATGCATTTGGTATTTTATCTGCTGAGGCCACAAGAGTTATCCAATTTTTCAATATGAAACCTTTTACTAGAGTAAAGGTGGAGGAGAATCCTCAGGGTTTCTTTGATAAAATAGAGAAAATCTTGGTATGATCGTAAGTCGCTAGTAAGAAAATAGGAAAGTTCTGGTTTCTTCTCTACTGCTAGTGCTACTTACTTGAAGTAGTCGGGTGATAGGATTCAGTAGGGTAGTGATAATTTTTGGGCTCTAAGTGCCCAATCTCAGGCGAGTAGGGTTCACTTGGCTTCTTTATGCCCTTCTTACTGGTTTTATGGTCATCTTTATTAGGAATTTTATGATAAAGGGAGGGGAAGGTGTTTTAAATATGGTCATCTAGGCCATCTTCTTAGGAATTATCATATTGGCAAGGGTGCACCAGGAGCGGTCAAAGCTTTGATTGCTTCATCTTCAGCTCCCGCACCTAGTGGTTCTGCTTCTGTGTCTACTCCTACTTCTGGTACCGGTACTGGTCGAAATAGGTTTTATGCTCTTGCATCTCGATAGGAGTCTGAAGCATTGCCTGATGTCATTACTAGTATGCTCTAACTCTTTTCTCGTGATGCGTATTGAGTCCTTGATTCGGGGTCCACTCTTTTTTATGTGACCCCATTTGTGGCTGTCTTTTACTTTTGATCCTAAGGTTATTTTGGATCTATTTTCTATTACTATCTTGGGAGGAGACTCGATTATTGCTAAAATAGTCAATAGAGGGTGTGTGGTATCTGTTGGTAATCGGGAGACTTTGGTGGATTTATTTGATCAAGATATGATGTATTTTGATGTTATTCTGGGTATGGATTGGTTACACTCTTTTTACGCATCCTTAGATTATCAGACCTATGAGGTTGTATTGAGGTTCCCTTGTGAATCGATTATCGCAATGGAGGGAGGTTCCCTTGTTCTGAGGGGAAGCCTTATTTCTTATCTCAGAGATCGAAGATAAATATCCAAAGGGTATCTTTATCACTTGGTCCAGGTTAAGGATCCTAACTCAGAAGTTCCTTCTTTTTATTTGATTCCATGGTAAGTGAGTTTCCTGAGGTCTTTTCGAATGATTTTCCTGGTGTTCATCTGGATAAGGAGATTGGGTTTGGTATTGATTTGGTTCTGGATACTCGTCTATTATCTATTTCTCCTTATAGAATGTCTATGACTGAGTTGTGAAAACTCAAGAAGCAACTTAATAATCTTCTGGATAAGGGGTTTATTTGTTCTAGTGTATCTCTGTGGGGTGCACCTATGTCGTTCTTGTGCAAGAAGGATGGTTCCCTTTGGATGTGCATTGACTATGGGCAGTTGAATAAGGTAATGGTCAAGACCAAGTATCTTCTTCCAAGGATAGATAACTTATTTGATCAAATGCTAGGTGCCAAGCTTTTTTTCAAGATAGATCTTCAGTCTGGGTATCATCAACTTAAGATTAGGGAGGTAGATATCCCTAAGATGGCTTTTTATACTCAATATGGGTACTTGGAATTCTTAGTGATGTTATTTGGCTCGATTAATGCCCTAACGATGTTTATGGATTTGATGAATAGGTTTTTCAGGCAATTCTTGGACCTTTTTGTTATTTTGTTTATTGATGACATCTTGGTGTATTCTAAAAGTGAGGTGGATTATACCAATCATCTTCGTGTGGTATTCCAGACCTTGAAGGAGCAACAGTTGTATGCCAAGTTCTCTAAGTGTGAGTTTTGGTTGAATACTGTGACTTTCTTAGGTCATGTTATTTCTAGTTAGGGGATCGTAGTGGATCTACAAAAGGTGGTTGTGATTAAGAAGAGGCTTAGACCCATGACTCCAATTGACATTCAGAGCTTCTTGGGTTTGGCTGGGTATTATAAGCGATTTGTGGAAAGCTTTTCGATGATATCTGGTCCATTGAATAAGTTGACTCAGAAAAAAGTAAAGATTTTTTGGTCGGATGCATGTGAAGGGAGTTTCGAGAAGCTTAAGGATTAGCTAACTTCGGCTCCAATTTTGACATTGCCTGAAGGAAATAATGGGTATGTGGTTTATTATGACACATCTTAGGTGGGACTTGGTTGTGTTTTACGGCAGAATGGAAAGGTGATTGCCAATGCTTCTAGGCAGTTAAAGATTCATGAGAGGAACTATCCTACTCATGATTTAGAGCTTCAAGCGGTGGTTTTTGCTCTGAAAATCTAGTGGTATTATTTATATAGAGTGCACGTGGACATCTTTTTTGATCATATTAGTCTATAGTATGTGATCACATAAAAGGAACTAAATCACAGGCAGAGGAGACGGTTAGAGCTTCTGAAGGACTATGATATGAGTTTTTACTACCACCCAGGTAAAGCTAACATGGTTGTTGATGATCTTAGCAGGTTGTCAATGGGGAGTTTAGCTCACGTCGATAAAGGAAAGTTAGAATTGATGAAGGATATTTTAATACCCCGCATGTTTCTAAGCTAAAAAGTGAATAAGTATTCCTAAGTATGAAATCTCCTATCCTGTGATTCATACTTGAGTACATGACTTACAATGAATATCCTAGTGATATGATAGCTTATTATGCATTGAGAATGTTCATACGAGTCACTTAAGGTAATACAAGCTAAGAGTTTTTGAATCCATCAAGTTTTAGTGTTCGATTTTTCAAGGTTCATCTTTGAACGAGTATAACTCGACGTTAATATGGTATTTTGGCAGATTTAGACCCACCAAATTGTAGAGAATCGAATTAGCTTTCCAACGATACCAATTTCTCCTTAATCCAATACCCGAGCAAAAAGTTATGCCCATTTTCGTGAGAGACAGTAACCATAGGCGACTGGTTAGGAGCCACCTCACCCAAGCATAGGCGATTGGTTAGGTGCCGCCCAACCCAAGCATAGGCGATGACTTGGGCACCACCTAAGCCAATTCCAGGTGTCCAAAACACTCTGTCTTGAGTTATTTTAAAGGTAATTAAGTCTTTAAATACTTCTTAGATGTCCCTAAACTTAACCCTACGAAATATATAGCCTCTAAA